>NW_028318028.1:9087368-9453553 GCF_062004578.1 Staurois parvus | reverse complement strand
CATCCAGCTCTGTGCACTTTGGTTTCAGAGCTTTCACATCCTGGTGGCTCAGGCACTGTTTGATCTGAAATGTCCATAAAGGGCATCTGTCATAATGCTATCCCATAGGGAGCTTGTCAGGTCCTGTATGATTGCAATAAAGTTAAATAAAAATTTAGTGTTTAACCGCTTGCCCGCCGCCTTATAGTTGAAGTATTGCTACAGGGAGGCAGGGCTGCGCAAAATCATTTGCAATTCCATGTAGGGGGCACACGCGTGCCCTACCCGCACCGCCATTGCTGTGTTGGAAACACAGCATTGATTAGAGCAGGGGAGCTGTGGGAGTTAACTTTTTGTATTAACCAGCTGGTGATTGGCTGCTAGGACTGCCCTACTTCCAATCAGCTGCTAGTTAACTTAAAAAGTACCCCGGCAGCTCCCGTGCTTTATTCAATGCTGTGCTGTGCTTCCCGCATCCAATCTAGAAATGTTATGAGAGCTTCTGCTCCTGCGCTCTGTTCAATACTGTGCTGTTATTCCACACTCGCTGCAGAAATGTTCTGTCTCCTGCTTTCCGCTCTGCTGTTATAATTGTGGCAGAGAATGGGGGGAAAGAAGCGGCTCCTAAATGGCATGACCGGGTCCACATCTGGACCGCGGTCCGCCATTTAATGATGCCTGATGTACAGCATTGTTTAACTGCGTAATTGTCAGTTAAAGTAATGCAGCGCAGTATCGCAAAGGCAAGTGGTTAAAAGCATGTATAAATGATCATTTCGTATCATTATCGGTGTTGTTACATACAGTAGAGTAATAGGAATAACTCTAGGAACATCATTTAAAGTGAAATCCTTAACTGATGAGCTGTAAAAACATTTGTCCATTTTAGGTATTGTATTTGCCATTTTCTTAGTCAGTGCAACTTTAAAAGGTTAAGGTCACCTGGTCATGTTATGCCAATATTTAGAGTGTAACGTGTAACATGCTCCAGCAGTCCCTGTACCCGCTGTCACTTTTGAAAAACAGCACTGTGTTTGGGGGGCCCCGTTCACACAGTCGTGTCATTCACTCACAAAAAAATTTATTTTTTTGGTTAAAAAAAAAAAAAATTTCAAAGCCTCTGGTTTGAGGCGTTTTTCCAGTGTTGGAGCGTTTTTACAGCTAAAAAACTCCTCTAGAAACCCACTAGTTCTGTTTTTTTTTTTTTTGTTTGTTTTTTCCAGCCAAAAAACACCCCTACCAAAAAACGTTGATTACAGTCTGTGTGCATGGACACGTAGGATAACATGCTGGAGAGTTTACTGGCTGTAGAAGAAAAACGTCAAAAGCCAAAAACAGCAGCTGTAAAAACATCCAGTGTGCATGAGGACTAACACCCATTGATTAGGGGTTCAATGCTTTGCAGGCTGCTGTAGGGGGAAAAATAATAAATGCTTTTTCTGTAAAAATATATGCATTTATTTTTTTCCCAAAAAAGTGAACTTGTTTTTTTTAAGGTTTGACACATTTAGAATCCATATACTTTTACACAGCCTCATCTTTTATATTTAAAAATTAAATAGAATTGGGATCACATTTTTCTGTACAGAATATAAATGTATTTTTTTACTGACAATGTAGATTTCATGAACAGTTGCACAAATGTCTTGCAACATAAGAAAAATAATTGCAACTACTAGCCTTTTTTAAGAACAAAAGTGAGTGTCTGGGGAAAAAAATAAACACCAGAAATCATGCCCACAAGCAGGGGCGGACTGACCATTGGGGAACTTGGGCACTGCCCGAGGGCCCGGGGTCAGTAGGGGGCCCCATGAGATGTTCCTGGTACCTTTCATAGGCTTTTTTGAGTGTGGGCAAGGATACAGGGGCCCCATGATCCCCTATTGCCCAGGGGCCCCATGAGTTGTCAGTCCGCTCCTGCCCACAAGACATGTCTGGTTGGGGTGTCTGCACAGGTTACACAGAGCTAATGTAAGTGCAGTGTTGCTATCATATGATTGTAATTGACCAAATTAGGCAACAATAGTGTCTTAACCTCCCTAGCGGTCTAATTATGTCCATATTTCTGTGCTCAAAGCGGTACATTTTTTTTGCATGGAAATATATATATTTTTTTTATTGTAGGCCTGTAATTTTTAGGAATAACTCACTGAAATCTGTCCGAACAAGAGTCTAGTGAACATCCCGGGTAGGATAAAACTTGAAACGCGAAATGATAAATTATAATTTAATAATCATAAAAAATATAATAAATTAAATTCAATAATATAATCAAACCAAAAACACTGAAATTTGAAATATAGCGCCAAGTTCGCACATCACTGAGCAAAGTCGCAAAATCGTTTTCAGTGTCTGATGACGGATTTCCCCACGAATCATCACTCAATTCTGCAAGTGGTTCTAATTTACTCTTGCTGTTCTCTAGCCGGTCTAAAACCGCTTTTGACCTAAAGGGACGCTTTTTGGACGCAATGGACGTTTCTCAGTTTCCAGGCAGAAAGAACAGTAAAAATGCAGGCAAAGCACTCGGGACAAAATGTATGTGAAATGGTTTGATAGAGTAATGTTTTACTATGTGATTTTAGTGAATGTCACTTGTTGTCATTTTCAAATTTCCCACCGTTCCGTCCCCCCGTACGTCCCGATGCTCACAGGGGACGGAACCCAGATGACAGGTGCCGGCATTCGCCGGATTACATTGCCAGGGACACTGCAGGAGGGACATCGCGGGAGTGCAGGACAAGGTAAGTGATCGAGGGATCGTGGAGCAGCGCCATATGGTAAGCCCGAGTGTAGCTCGGGGTTACCGCTTGTAGCACTGAAACTTTACCCCGAGCTACACTCGGGAATACCGCCAGGGAGGTTAAAGAATAGCTAGTCTTGCATAAACTATAACTAGTATCAGCTGCACCAGTTTTGCTGGTTTTACATTCCCTGTTTAAATGCCAGAAGCTACAAGTGGGATAAGCATTCAAAGCTGCACTTTGTGCTGGTATTCCCAAGGTTCCCAACAACTTTGAAGGCAGGCAATGAGCTAAAGTATTTTAAACTCCATTCTGTTCATCTGACTTTTCTCACAGGTGTATTACCACTGCTTTGGAATGGGTGACCCCTTGTCTCATAAGTCTCCTCGTGCTGCTCGCCTCTATGCCCACCTCAGGCACCCTGTCTTTTTGGAATTACTTGTAATCCTGTGGGTGGTACCCTCCCTTCCTCCGGATCGTCTTCTCCTGGCCTCCGCCCTCACTCTGTACGTCTCCTGCGTTCATCGACTAGATGTTCAAGATTACAGCTACCTCCGTTCTCAGCTTGAGAAGAAGTTTTCACTTTTCACTCGTGAGGAAGCCAGTGCTGATCGGGAAACATTGTGGAAAAATGATTGAGAGAGAGCTTTGTAATTCTGAGTTTTGAAAAGGATGTATAGAAAAAGACTAACTTGTGTGAAGTATTTTGAGCTGAAAATAAGTGTTGGTCTACAGGAAACAAGTGCCTCTGATGGACATTGACTGTGGAATATGATGGACAGAAACCTTTTTAAGTATTTTAAATAAGGAAAAAACTTTGCACCTTGATCCCCAGCATTGAATAATTGTATTTTAATTATTTCTTTTACTCTTGAGAAGTTTCAAAAGTAAGGTAAACTTAATTGTTGTCCACAGCAGTGCATTTATGATCAAATCTGATTTGCTAACCATGTATTTAAGAAAAAAGAAAAAAAAAAGCCACCCATGGGTTGGCATATTTATGACCCACAAACCCTTTTAAGGAAGCAGAAGTCAATGTTGTCTGTCACCTGATAATCGTAGAACAGGCTTCATGTTCTTCAGGACTGGGTTTCACCATGTAACTCTTATGAGCAAAGCTTCCTGTAGAGAATTGCTCTGCTTTCTAACATTTTGCTTTTTAACTGTGCACTGAAAACAAAAATGGGGGAGAAGTTAATTTCTCTTACACTTGAGGTTTTTGTTTGTTTGTTTTTTTTAGTTTTTTTTAAAGCTTTTTATTTTTTGTGGAAATATTGCATAATATTTCGAATTAAAAAAAAAACAAAAAACTTTGAACAGTTTGTGTCCTGGTTGGAAAACTAACTTATCTGACTAACCATCCCTCATTGGCACCTGCATATTCTCCTTTTTTGCCGGTTTCAGCCATCTTCATTGACTGGCGCACTCTCTCCTATACATGAGCAGGAGGCTGTAAATCTGGCACACTGGGGATCAGGCTGCTGTAAGCTGAACTGTGCAGATTACATGCTGAGGGATGCTACAAACAGGCATGTACGTGTAAGTGTCTTTTCTGCAATAAAAAAAACCAAAAAAAAACCTTATGTTTGCAACAAACAATAGCAGAACTTTAGTGCAGCTTTAAAGCCGTATTACACCCACAAGCAAAGAGTTTATAATACTTAATCTTACCAATTCTTAGATGTGATGGCTGCATTCATTTTCTTTTTTAGGTTTTCTTTCTTCTATTTTCACCTGGTGATCCTGCCAGTAAGTCTGTTTCTCAAAAGAATAAGCTCTCCTACAGATGTATCGGTTACAGGGATAAGACAAACCATTTATCACTGACTGGGGTGCTTACAATGATCATATTTTTATTCATGTAAAACCTCCTACGAGTAAAAAAAATAAATAAATTTTTTTTGCTGTAACTGCTTATAAAGTATTAGCAGAAGTTTGGCTTCAGTTTGGTAGTGTATTTAAATCTGCTACTTCAGCCCCCCAGACTGACAATATCGTTGTGCTCCTTCATCCAGAGAGGAGGCACTCTACTACAGGAGAATTGTTACTGGCCAGATCAACAGGTGAAAAGGAGAGGGGGGCGCCTGAAGCCTAAAGAAGTCACTATATCTGTTTTACATTTAGATTTAATACCTCTTTTAGTACAGCTCTGGGTACATGGTTTGATTGCGTCTGCTTTAAAGATAACTTGTCACCTGTCGATCTCTCTATTAATCTGAATCTTTACTCTTGATTTGTTATAGTGCAATCTTTCCTTTCTTTATTGTATTCTCTCCCTGTTGGGCTGTAAAACTTGAAGTCTGCATTGATTACAGAAAATCAAAGTTCCTTTTAAAAGTTCTGTTGGGATCATATTAAAGAGAGCAATTTTTTTTTTTTTTACTTTCATCCAGCTGCCCTGCGCTTGGGCAGGTGACAGGATAGCCTCTAATAGCCTTTCAGCCTGACATTTCTGCTGTGAGGAAAAAGATGCAGCTAAATAACAGCGCATGCACTTATGGCTGAGTGGCAGAGGCGTAGTTGAGAGGGGGGTACATATGTACCCGGGCGCCAATGAGGCTTACAACCAGGGGCGCATTTACCCTGAGGCAAACAAGGCGTTTGCCTAGGGCTTCACCTTTTTAGGGGGGCGGTGTGGTGATGCCCCCCCCCCCCCTCCAACGGAAGGGACACTTAGTACAGGGGCGGGCAAGGGGCTGCTGTGTCTTACCTGGCTTCGTGTCCCAGTCCCACGACAATCTAGTCCAGGAGGCGCTGCTAGAGGAGGGGTAGAGAGGTCTGCAGGTGCCGCCCCTGTCATCTGGCCACACCCTCGGGATCACTGGACAGCCTATGGCAGCTTGTACCTTTCTTGCAAGCTCCGCCTCCTCACCGGTGATTGGGCGCCAGAACTGTAGCTCAGGAAAGGCACACAGGTTACCAATCACCCGCAAGTAGGAGGAGCCGAGCGCCAGCGCGAGGATCGAGTGAGGGAGCTGCTGGAGCAAGTGAAGACAGCTGACCGGTAAGTGTGCCGTGCAGATGGTGCTGCTGCAACCAGGTATACTAGCTGTGGATGGGAGAGGGAAGGAGCCTAGGTTGGAGCAGGGGTCAGAAAGGTAAGTGTCATTCGTGTCAGTGGGAGGAATAGTGCCCCATCATTGGTGTCAATGATGTGATTAAACTGGGAGGGGGGCTGGGGTGCCAATTTTATAGTTTGTCCCCGGGCGCAAAATATGCTACCTACGCCTCTGCTGAGTGGTAAGGCTGCACTATTAGAACAATTAAAAGTGATACACCTAAGGTTTACCACTAAAAAAAAAAAGAAAACCATGTTTCAATGACAGAGTAAAAGGTAAGCAGCACTAGTATTGTGTGGGAAGTTAACTCCTTGCTTAACAAATTAAACCTGTAAGAAAACAAAGTTAATACACAGGGTGAGGGTTGTCTGGTAATTCAGCTAAAGTACAGATAAGAAACAGTGCTAAATGTTTCATCCTGTAAATGCTCCATTCCCCCTAAGGGTGCATTCACACTGGTAATATACCTACACCACGATTAGATGTGAGAACCCCTGTGTCAAAGCCCAATCACTCGCAAGGCTAGGTTCACATCTGTGCGGGTGGTGCTGCTGCGGATCCGCACGAAAATCCATGCAACTCCACAGAGAAATGCGGACCCGCGGGCTGTGTTTTCGGCAGAAGTGCAGGGAACTTCTTCCCTGCGTGGCACGGGAGTCCATTCAAATGAATGGGCTCTCGTGCCCACGCAAAACGCGGCCCACACGGCTGCATCTATGTGAGCCGGGGCTAAGTGGCTGTGATGGGTTGCCTCCCACAACTAATCACAGGGACTCCCTCTGCGTTTCTCCCATCTAATCAGAATGCGGGTGCATTTGCTGGTGTGAGTGCACCCTTACTAGTAAAAATTGAATAGACTAGCAATCCAATAAAGAGACTGTCTAATAGTAATGCTAGTCATAGACCACTCAAATTGTGTCCAATTCCTGCTGAATCGGCTGGAATAGAGCAGTGAGTGCCCATGTAACCACCTACCAACTCAAACGTGGCTTTAAAATAAAGAAATGCTACTGGGTGGAACACTATTGGCCAATCAGTGATTGCATCCTATCTAATGCAATCATTGGCAGTGTCAGGGTTTTCAAGCAGCCACCAGAACCTGAATACAATAGCCAGTAGTGGAGATACCTTCAGCCACACTGTTTCCGTGGGTGGGGGAATCCAGATAAATTTCAGCTGTTCAGCCCATGTGCTGAGCGTGAGAAAATCAAGCTGTGTAGGGCGACCTTAAATCCTGAAGTTCAAACACTGTTGCCAGTAAACAGAAAAAAACAGCACTAGAATATGGAGTGCTATGTACTAATTGTCTGTGTATGTAGTGACTGGGGCGTATAGTTGCATGCAATCCTTGCAGTGTATAGTGCCTAATATGATTCAATCCAGATTTTGTATAGCAGAATAGGTCATCATCCATGGTGTAGTTAAGCTTAGGTCTGGAGCGTCCTATGTTAAGCTGACCATACAACAGAAACTGAAACTATTGAATCTCAAACAGTTCAGCAGGGACTGGCTGAGATTTGAACCGTGTATGGGCAAGCTAAATGTACTTCAGTTGATTGAACTTGGGTACAACCAGCCTGCCGGATTTAAGTGATTATTGGAAGTGACTGTTAAAGCTGCTAGCATTAATCGCTATGTTCTTCCAGGGGCAATGGCTTCCTCCACCACGCGAACACAATAGCTCTGAGGGAGGGATTCCCCTGTCAACACTCTGTGTTGATGGGGGAATCAAGCTAATTTCTTCTGTGGCTGAAGGAACGGAATTTTACTCTATGGCCTGCCTTTGTCATCCAGCATCCTAAAGAACTATCAGTCAATGGCATTGCACTCTAAAATCCAGGTATTGCAGGATTATGAGTAATGGTGTTATTAACCTTCTACTGGTGATGTTATTATAAATTTCACTTTTATTAGGAACATGATACTGGTAACCTTCACACAATGCAGAATAAGTAAAACATATTAAACTTTTGTTCTTAATCCTACATCACAGGACAAATAGGACTTCATATTCATGACTTCTCCAGTTATGCTGCCACCTTTTGGTTAATTGGACACTAGCAAAAAAAAGAAAAAAAAATCAGGAGTTCCTGCCCAAGCATAACTGTTCCCAGCTCAGCTAAGGCTGATTTTTTTTTTGTCTAGTATGTTTAAGTAATCTAATCTTTGTCTCTCTGAAGATTCTTTTTATGGGCTTTAGTTCCCCCTAATGCTTGGTCTGTTCCTAACACCCCTGATGAGGTAAAGTGTTTTATCCAGATCAGCTGCGATGGCTGAGCGAGGCCATACCCAGACCATTCAGGTTAGAGTGGGGATGACCTGTAATAATGCAAGTTGGCACTGGATCCTGTGGGACAGTGATCTCCAGGATACAGTGTACAAGGTGAACTCACTGGCAGGGTGCGCTACAGGTCCACTGCAGTGATTCCCCTGGAGGGGAAGTTGAGCCACGATAGCGGGCACCGAGTCATCTGGCATGACAGCGGGCACCGGTTCACCAAGCTCGACAGCGGGCACCGAGTCATCTGGCACGACAGCGGGCACTGAGGCATCTGGCACGACAGCAGGCACCGAGTCACCTGCACGACAGTGGGCACTGGTTCACCAGGCTCGACAGCGGGCACTGAGGCTTCAGGCACGACAGCGGGCACTAAGCCATCTGGCATGACAGCGGGCACCGGTTCACTAAGCTCAACAGCGGGCACCGAGTCATCTGGCACGACAGCGGGCACCGAGTCATCTGGCACGACAGTGGGCACTGAGTCATCTGGCAGAACAGCGGGCACCAAGGCATCAGGCACGACAGCGGGCACCGAGTGATCTGGCACGACAGCAGGCACCGAGTGATCTGGCACGACAGCGGGCACCGGTTCACCAGGCTCGACAGCGGGCACCGAGCCATCAGGCACGACAGCGGGCACCGAGGCATCAGGCACGACAGCGGGCACCAGTTCACCAAGCTCGACAGCGGGCACCGAGTCATTTGGCACAACAGCGGGCACCGGTTCACCAAGCTCGACAGCGGGCACTGAGTCATCTGGCACGATAGCGGGCACCGGTTCACCAAGCTTGACAACGGGCACCGAGTCATCAGGCACGACGGCGGGCACTGAGGCATCAGGCACGACAGCGGGCACCGAGGCAACAGGCACGACAGCGGGCACCGAGTCATCTGGCACGACAGCGGGCACCGAGGCATCTGGTACGACAGCGGGCACCGAGTCATCTGGCACGACAGCGGGCACCGAGTCATCTGGCACGACAACGGGCATCGAGGCACCAGGCCGGACCAGGTCATCAGCCTGGATCATGAACACCGGGTCATCAGGCTGGATCGTGGCCATCAGGCGCGGTAGCGGGCACCAGCTCATCAAGCTGGATAGGATCATCAGGCTGGATCGGGTCATCGGGCTGGATCACGAATACCGGGTCATCAGGCTGGATCGGGACATCAGGCTGGATCGGGTCATCAGGCTGGATCACGAACATCGGGTCATCAGGCTGGATCGGGCCATCAGGCTGGGTAGCGGGCACCAGGTCATCATGCTGGATAGGATCATTAGGCTGGGTAGGATCATCAGGCTGGATCGGGTCATCAGGCCGGATCGGGTCATCAGGCGGGGTAGCGTACACTGGGTCATCAGGCATCAGGCTGAACAACGGAAGGCGGGTTCTCAGACAGCAGGCTGACCGATTTGGATACTGGTGGGATGGTACTGGTTGGAAAGAATTTTTGCTTCTTCTTGGGTTTAGTTACTGGGGGAATGCAAGTAAATGCAGGTCTGTAAATGGATTGAGTAGCTGGGGACAGAGAAGAGCTGGAGGATGGAACAGAGGAGGGAATAGTTGCTACAGCTGCCTTTTTTACAGGATAGGTGCGAGTGGGAACAGGGTACTGACGTGGTAGATAGCAGGGTATACGGGGCTGTAACTGGGGGTGCTGTCAGGAATGCAGGAATAGAGCTTTGAGCAGAGGAATGATTAGAAGCAGGACGGGTTTGTTGCAAGCTGACTGAGGCTGGGTGTAACAAGTCTTAGCAGGACTGTAGTATTGGTTGAACAAAACTCAGCTTACACATAGCCCGTCTGACCAAAGACTGCACTGCGTTTATACACTCCACTAGCATATGTGGTGAACATGCTGAATAATGTTCCCAGAAGCAATCCGGATCATCCTCCAGCAACCATACCAGTGATTCTATTTGATCTACACTGAATGGTGGAAGAAAGTCATCCCTGCTCTCAGGGGTACTAGATGAAGCCAACTCAACACAAGCCTGAATCAATGGTTGCACCTCAGAGAACTCCGTGCCCTGATCTACTAGGGAATGAGCGACCCGTATGCATTCTAGCAGCTGATCCCTGGTATACTCCTGCAGAGTCTGATAGGCATATTCTCTGTCATCAAAGACTAGCAGATACAAGTAGATAACCTCCTCTGGATGCATCCTTCACAACAACAAGCCAAGATGGCTTCCCTGTGCAGCCACTTCTGGTCAGGAATGGCCTTGGTGTAATGTCAGGGCTCCGGGTATGACCAGAGGTGTGTGGATTGACAAAGGGAAACGCAGGCTTCAGGTATAGTGTAAATAAGAATTTATTAAGACTAAACAACACAAACGCAGTGCAAGGTAAACATAACACAGTGCAAGCAACCCAACCTCCAACAGATACCCATATATACAATCAAAGGTAGTTGGGCAGGCCGGGTCGGTAGCAAACGGTACCAGGAGCAAGCGGAAGAGTGGTCAGGAATAGCTGAGGTCAGGACAGGCGGACTTCATTCAGAGTCAGGATCAGGCAGGAAGCAGACAGGATGCAGGTACAGGGGCTCATGGGAAACGTACACCAAGGCACTGACTGCAGGTCTGGCCATTCCTTAAATACACCTCCTGCAATCAGCCTCAGGTGATGGCTGATTGCAGGAGTGAGCTTTTGGTTGCTGAGAGCACCAGCTGGCCAGCCCTGGTACTGCAGCCCACATGGCAGATGAGTTCCACCACTAATGGTGAGTCCATTCCTGACAGTCACAGAATGTTCTTGCATAAGCAACAAGTCTCAGACTCCTGACAAAAGCCTACACCTCTGGAGCTGGATAAACATCCTCTTCCCAATCCTCCACTTGGATGGGGATGTTTATTGGCCTTTGTGACAGTCTGTACTTAGGAAGTCAAAGAAGACTGGATCTGCAGCCACTGTGTCTAGAGGTTCTCAGCGTTACACCTCTATGCTTTGTGCGCTCAAGTTTGGAGCCACAAACACTAGCCGTTTTCTTTGCAGCTCTGGAGAAGCTGTTGTCCTTGTGGGTCACAACACAACAGCTGGAGTGCTTCGGCTTACGTTTTTGACATGGCACAGGTGAAAGTACTACTTCTGTGGGAAAAAATGCCTGTCTCTCCAAATTCCAGGTGGAGTCTCTGAGGTCATTGTAAAGTCCCTTGATTCGAACCTGCATAAGGGTTCTGTGGAAGATGGTAGTCACATTTATTGCGGTCTCTTGTGCCCTGTTTCACTCCAGAGCTCTTCAACTCAATATCCTGCTGATATGAGGCAAACGTCAGGAGTTCTTGGACCTGCCAATGCACCTGTCTCCTAAAACCAGGTCCGCTCTGGAATCCTGAATATCCACGTAGATGCTGGATACTGGGAAATCCTTCCTTCTGATGAATTGGAAGGCATTGACAACGAATGTCAGCCTTTTGGGATGGAAAGGTGTTCTGAAGAACCTATCGATTGAGGGAACGTCGTCAGAGGAGCGTAAAGTTCTGATCAACATCATGGAACTTTGGGCGATTTGGCTGGCTCTCCTACACCTTCAGTATCTCCCTGCTAGAGTGTAGTTTGACAGTGCTACTCCAGTGGCATTCGTCAACCATTGAGGAGAGGGAAGAAGTTGTTCTGCTCAGGAAGAAGCAGACCTGATCTTGTCTTGGACAGAACATCATGTTTCAGCCCTCTCCGCAGTGTACATTTCCAATGTGGAAAATTGGCTGGCAGGTAGACTTTCTCAACCATCGGAGCTCAAATGGGGAGAATGGACTCTTCATCTGGAGGTGTTCTCAGAGACCTGATTGTGGTGAGGGTGGCTGAATTGGATCTCCTGGCCTCTAGATTTAGCAACAAAGCTGGACAGCAATCCGTAGGCGTATGCAGTAGATGCCCTGGTGACTCCTTTGGGTCATTCTACTTTGGTCTATGCTTTCTCTCCACTACAGCTTTTTTTCTTGCCTGTTGTGGAGGATAAAGGTGGGAGGAGTTTCAGTGATTATTATTATATATGATTTATATAATGCCACCAGTTTGCGCAGCTCTTTACAAAATGAAGGTAGACATTACAGTTACAATACAATTTGGTACAAAAGGAAACAGAGGGCCCTGCTCGTTAGATTTTACAATCTTCTGACCAGTGATTGGCCAAGAATGGGGTATGCAGAAATAATAAATATTTTGCAGCAGGACTGTAATACAGATTTTGAACTCCTTCTTTTTAATGTGTAATATGTTTATAAAGAATTTTTTTTCTTACTTAATAAAATGTTTGCTGTAACAGGGTCCTATCCTCCATTCTGTTTTACAGTCGTTGGGTTTGATTGCCGAAGTCCCATGCGATAGGGGTGTTTCTGACACTTGTTCCTACCCTCCTTAAGGTGTGAAAGTTGAGCTCCAGGGTGGTGTACCAACATACATTCACAACACAGTGTTAGGATCGTGATTTTGTGAATGCATGTTTCTTGTAGTGCTACAACTAAACAACAGAGGGCAGAAAAGTACCAGTTTGTTTTAGAGCTCTTAATTCATTGTTTGGAGATTGCTCCATTAACATTTATGGCAGAATGTGATGAGGCATAAGCTGAGATGTCCTCAGATGCTCTGTATCTGCTGAGGATGCATAGGGGGTAACTGCTTATTTTTCATGTATTTTTTTTTTTGTCTGACAGTACAGAATATAATTATGTAATACACATATATTGTGTTTCTTAGGCATGTTAGCTCCCTGTAAAAGGTTCTCTTGTGTAGACAAGTCCTGATACGGCTGCTGGGTCTCGCCATCCTGGATGTGATATCAACTGGAACAAAACTGTCATTCAAGTGACACTCTGTAGTATCATACTTTGCTTCTTTGCTGCATAAATGTTTATGAAGATAGGGCAGAAGAGCTGGGCCAGCACAGAGAATAATTAGATACTCCCACAAGAGGAGAAGGCTATGACATGGCTGGAGGAAGGTGGTTGTGCTAGAGAACTGTTTCTTCCTTGAGTAGTCCTATTCGCCAGCAAGTTCAGAGGCACATTGCAAGTCAATAAAAAATCTTTTAAAAAATGAGTGTGCTGTACACTAAATAATCATAAACAATAATAAATCAAATAAATGCTGCTACATGAAAAATGTACATAAATTAATTGAAATGACATAAGTCCACATTCATATATTAATTAAAAGTCCCCAAATCCAATAACACAGTGCTGTGTGCCAAAGAAATCATCCAACAGAAAGTGCATAGGTATCCACAAATGCTTGACATAAAAGAAAAAAATCAGCCTCTTACCAGACACTTTGATCTCCAATCAAGAGATCAAATGAGCAGGTGGTGTTCAGATCCCACACTGACACCCTAGTTAGCCATATCAAGAAGATGAATGGACAACTGCAGGGTCACTTGAACGAATCCATCACATGCCTGACGAAGGTGTCCTGCGCGGGTCTGAAATGTTGCACTTTTCTTTGTGATGTGATTTTTTTTGCAATAAAAACCTTTTTGGACCATATCGAGATCCATGGCATGTTGGCGAATATGTACGTTTACTGCAGATACAGACTGATTTTACTGTTGTGAGTTTTGTAACACTTTAATGAGAGCAGCTAAAGCATGTTTTTGTGCCAACCAACTGGTCTTCTAGCAACATCAGGTCCTTAAATAATATCGAGGATTTAGTACTGTCCATGCTGTATGTGGAGATTTTCATGTGCCTGGTGAAGGCCCACAAGTACCTCTACAACTCCAGTGATGTTCATCACAAGAACCATGGAAAACGCCAGAGGTCCTGAGAAGAAATTGGTATAGTGGACATGATTCAAGAGCTCTGATATCACAAGACACTATACCACCATGTATTCAAATCAAGAAGGACACAGATGACAATGACAACATGTAAATGTCACAGATAATACTTCTCTCTATTGGGTAAAACAAAAATGCACAGTCACTTGTAAAAAAAACTTGCATGCTCACTCTCCGGTGTCAATGGGGCTTCGATTAAAAAAAAAACAAAATAAAAACATAAAAAACAGTGATTCTTTGATACAAGATACTATGAGGTGTTATTTTATCCCCACTTCAAATGCTCTGTTTTTTCTCTGATCTGCTATAATCTTTCTCCTAGTTTATACTTGTAGTTGAGGGGCATTATGGACAGGTGGTTGAGCTGTGGTTTTACAGCCCCCTTAAGCCATCTTGGTGGCCAGAGTGGGTTGTGCTCGAGAGACAATAATTAAATCCTCTGTCCCATTCAGCGTACAGTACCACTGCTGAATGTGACTGGGATCACAGGAAATCCACACGCAATGCATGTGGTTGCATTGCAGACTTTTTACGGTTAAAACAGACAGTGAGGAGGTGACATATTGCCTCCCGGTTGCCTGTCAAATGCTCTCTGGAAAGCAATCTACCATAGATGGCTCTTCATGAGGTGGTGAAAGTGTAAACAAGCCCTAATACTCGTCACATAGAGCTTTGTTGTTCAGTCTAGGCAAAGCTAGAAATATTTTTAGGAGCAGAAATCTGCGCAATAATCTTTGTGAATTGACCTTCACATACGAAATGCTGAAAGATTGATCATTTAACTTGCATTTAGTAACTTCAGCAGATACAACATTGCGTTTTTTTAGTCACATGTCCTGTTAAAAAAATGCACTGAAAACACGGTAAAAACATATCAAAAATGCATATTCATTTTTTGCTGCGGATCAGTGTAAAAGTAGCCTTAACCACTTCCTGTCTGGCCCATGTATATAAACGGCCGGACGGTGGCAGAGCAGGGTCGGGTGGCCGTTAATAAATGGCCTTCCCGCGACCTGCTTGTGCACGCTACCTGGGAGCGTGCAGCACCGCAATCCGGTGCCTGCTGTGTCCTCCGGACACAGTGGAATACTGATCGTCAGACGGGACCTCTGTGTGAGGTCCCGATCATGTGATCACTGATTGGCCAATCAGTGATCACATGCAGAGTAGTAAGCAAGATGTCACTTCTGACATCATTGCTTACTACGTGTGAAATCTGTGAATGATCACAGAGGTCACATGGTACAAGACTATTCACAACAGCCTTGTACCATGTGACAAGCTGTGACCAATCACAGCTCACACAGTAGTTCTCAATGGCTGCAAGAATGCAGCTAGAGAGGAGGAGAAATGATTGCTTTTACAGCCTTTATGGGTGTAAAAGCAATCGGTGTAAAAAAAAAAAACTTCATCACCCTCTACAAGTAGAACAGTGTCACCATGGTGGTTGATGGTACTTGTAGGCATTCTTTCACAGAACTCTGGGAATGAATTATGTGGCTGTGTGGGTTGAGCCCATTGCACAGCTGTGCTGTTTCTAAATTGTGATAGCGGGTGCGGGGAGAGAATCCCCAGTTCTCTGTCACAGGGAGGCGGCAGATCGAGGAGAGAGGAGGCAGATGCTCAACATGTTACAAGCTACACCCTAAATATGCGTGTAACATGTTCAGAAAGGAGAAATAAGCCTTTGAAGTTAATGAGACCATGGCACAACCCCATTCCAAACACTGCTATGGCAATTGGGACGTGAGAGTTCAATGTAAAATCCCCATTGGAATTGATGAAACAGGCATACAAAAGGCAGCAGTATCGCCTCCTGAATGCCTATAAGCCGGCTGTCAATTACAATCTGAAAAGCAATGCACCATAGATCACTCTTCAGAGAGCTGTAAAGTTTGCTGCTAGTGTCAAAGAGGCCTTACCCAGCATGGCTCAATGTGTGGTGTGAATGAGGCCATGGTGAATTGAAAGGAAAAAAATACAATATTATTTTGAGAATTGAATCTAACATTTTCTAGTCTGCTTTTACAGATCCATTGTGCTAGTATTGCTGTGTACACATTGGCATCTCAGGTGGTTCTTGTCTTCACGGAGGATGCTGTTAGGGGCGACGCAGACATAATGTCCAGGACCAGCGTGTATGGCACAGGCAGTGCATTGATTGAGTCCCAGCTGGAGACTGGAATCTGGCTTGCTTGAAATATTGACCATCCCGATATGAGACTGAAGCATTCCTCACATCATGGTAAAGCAGGACTGAGTTTCCAGTCAGGACTGCAACTAAAGCCGCTTGTAGTAAAATGGCATTAGTGTCACAAAGCCATGCTTTGGAAAACCAACACTTTGGATGATGGGAAGATTCCAGGATTGCTTCATGTTGTGTTGGGTATGGCTGGTCTCATGCATGCTGAAAAATATTTTGTGACAAATATATAGTTCTTTTCAAAATAAACCTTTCACTAAGTATGGAAAAAAAATTCACAAAAGAAATAGGAACAGTATATAGGCATCAGAAGTGCTCTTTAGTACATGCAGATGATTTCCAACTTTTTTTTAAACAACTCTGAGATGTATCAGTAACTGTTTCCTTTTCTCAGCAGAATTTCAATCTTGGATTTATCACTTCTTGCCCCTGAGTGAGAGGTCTGTCTGCCTGTGGACCTTAGGCTACATTTACATTGGCGCATATCTGCGGATACCTTGCTGCATTCAGAGGTGGCTTAGTGCTGCCACTAGATGCAGCAGCATTCTGTGTTTTTAAGGATTTTTCTCAATCATATTAGTAAAGCTCCATGTACACTGGGCGGTTTGATAGCACTTGCAGCGTTTTGCCGCGTTTCTCACCATTAGAGCGTTTTTCCAGCTAAAAAACTCCTGTAGAAACCCGTTTTTCCAGCCAAAAAACGTTGATTACAGTCTGTGTGTATGGACACATAGGATAACATGCTGGGGGGTTTACTGGCTGTAGAAAAAAAACGTCAAAAGCCAAAAACAGCCGCTGTAAAAACATCAAGTGTGCATGAGGACTAACGTGTGTATATAAAATGAAACATTGTTGCCCATCTTTAGGTTCATATATTTGATAGCATGATATTCATGTACTATGTTTCTAGATTCTGTTAATGTGTTCTCCTGAAGAAGCCAACGAATGTTCAAAACGCGTTGAGCTTTCATGTGGACTGTTTTACTTGATTTACACACATTTAGATGTAGAACATATTTGTGAGTCCGTTGTTATGAATATGTATTTTTATCTTTTGTATAAATAAATGTGGATTTTTTAATTGTATGCATTTTTTATAGCACTGAAATTTCTTGATTTGCCCATTTAAAAGTCCTCTGCTACACAATTTCAGGATTTTTCAAAATTCTGTCACTATGGCTGCGATTTAGTTCATTAAAAAATACCACCGTGTTGGTAATATGTGGAGGTAAATAATATCTCTTCTGTGTTAGAGTAAATTGTGTCGCATGTGTAATTCTGCAACAGATTTATATACACCTTACTGAAGGGCTGGATTCATGCTTTTGTGTTTTTCGTTTGATGTATTTTCCATTGAAATCAATAGAAATACATATTAACGAATGCGATAATTCGTCCGTTAACATGTACAATGATGCACGTTGATGTCTAATGGTACATATCATGATGCACATCAACGCGCATTGATGTGGTGATGATGTGTGCTGACATTCAATACAAAGTGTTTTGCAATTTGCCTTGAAAACAACGTGTTGACGTACGCTATGGCTTAAAAATACATAGGTGTACATCCAGCCTTTAAGTGGTTGTAAAGGTGCATTCTATGTCTATCTCTTCACAGCCCTCCCAATACTCACCTGAGCCCCCTCTCGATGCAGCGATGTGCATGGGAGCCTTGGCTGTCCCACGTGTCTCGCTCCCCCCACAGCCCCCTAATACTCACCTGAGCCCCCTCTCGATGCAGCATTGTGCACAGGAGCCTCGGCTCTCCTGGGTCTCTTGCTCCTCATAGCCTGAGACATAGCAGCAGAAGCCATTGGCTCCCACTGCTGTCAATCATAGCCAGTGAGCCAATGAGGAGAGAACAGGGGGTTGGGCTGACCCATTACTTTATGTGTCTTATAATCGCATAGAGCAAGGAGCCAGGAGTGCTGGCGGAGGACCCATGAAGAAGAGGATTGGGGTTGTTCTGTGCAAAACCATTACACAAAGTAAGTAAGTATCCCATGCTTGTTATTTAAAAACCAACAAAAAAAAAATTAACCTTTAATATTACTTTAAAGAGGAGCTCCAGTCCCCCCCCCCCAAAAAAAAAAAAAATTAAAACTCAGCAGCTACAAATACTGTAGCTGCTGACTTTGAATATAAGGGCACTTGCCTGTCCAGGGATCCAGCGATGTCCTCACCCGAACTGATCCTTCAATTAGCTTCTGGTGCAGTTGCTGGCATCTCAGGTAAGGGAAACCGGCAGTCAAGCTTTCCGGCTTCACAGTTGGTTTCCTACAGCTCATGAGCAAGCCAAGCTGCATTTGTGAATGGTCCTGCAGTCTTTTGGGACCTGTGTGTGTCTCCGAAGGCTACAGAGGGAAGGAGGAGGGGCAGAACTTCATCACAGATCATCACGGATCTGACCCGGAAATGGGAGCGGGTACCTGTCAAAACCAGGTACCCGCTAACCCCTCCCCCTTCCCCAAAAATGCCACGTGTGGCACTGGAGGGGGGAAGGATGCAGACAAGCAGAACTTCCTCTTTTGGGTCAAGTTATATACGTATTTGTCTAAACTTTCTTGCATTTTTGGTGCATTTGTTATGCTTTTGTGCATTTTTCATGTGATCCCATCGAAGTCTATGGAGCCAAACTTGCACCAAAAATAACTATTTTTGAGTCGCACAGAATATCACTCCATAGGTGTGAATGGGCCCCATAGACCATAATGGGATGCCTCTTGTCGCACAACAAACCACACAGGTGTGAACAGGGACTTTAAAATGTCACCATTTGTTGCATGCATGGGAGACAAATTTTTGATGAGTGTCTATAGCTAGCAATACGTGGATTGAAATTCAGCTGACTTTTGTACAACCAGCTTGTTGGGTTTTTCCTGAATGATCAGTGGTGCTGGCTATAGCCGGAAACACTGATCATTGTATTCTGACGGCAGGGAAGGCTCCCTGCCAGCAGAATAAAATAGCACAGCGGGAAGGATTCCCCTATCCCCATTGAATGTGTGGATGTGGGAATCGGCTCATATTTTTTTAATTCAACCCACTAGTTGAAGGGAAAAAAAGTGAATCGTGCATGGCCAACCTAAGACACTCTTTATGCATTCCAGGGCATGGATGGTCTTCGGGAAGTTCTTTTTTTAATTTTATTCTGTAAAGCTCTCTCATTGATATTTTTCAAAAAGTACACAAAGATGTTTCTGTTCTAACAAGACGTTTCTGTGTGCTGATTGTTTAATTGGGACTTTTACGCACAAGAGACGAAGAGGAAGTTATGATGGGAAGTGAGCAGTCAGCATCGGAATGTGGTTTTGAGTAACATTATCAGAGCATTCAGCAGAAGCCCCTCAGCAGTGGTAGGGTTAATAAGCCTGTATCACCCCCCCCCCTCCTCAGTATCTCCACCCTCCCCCTTTACTCAGTATTATTCATAGCAGTAACCTCACCCTCCACCCCCTCTCTCTCCTTCTGTCTCTGATTCAATTTCTTCTTTCCACACACCCTCTTCTCTCTCTCACTCTCCTTCATTTAAAGGGATTTTATTCCACATTCTCTTATCCAGAAAGAGAAATGTAAGATTTTTTTTTTAATCCTCCAAGTATAAGCTTCCCATATTCTAAAAATCCCAACTTTTCTCCTGGAGAAATCCTAGAAGAATCAGGATCTGGCTGTGATTTCTATGATTCTAAACCCTTACCCACTATAAGCATTTGTTTATTTTTTTCACTGAAACTTAGGTTGTAGGAGGAGAGTCGACAACAGTTATCCCTGGTCCATTTCCATGGACATTCACGTCAGAATGGGTCACTGGACATAGCGGGAGCGAGCTTTTGTACCCAGCGTTGGAGAACAGGCAAGCAGTGGTATGTACATCTGTACTGTCCATCATGTCATTTCTGAATATTGCTGCATAAAATGAGATGTACACGTACTGATCGTCTTGCTCCTAGACATAGATTTCACATACTGTAGAATGACAAATGGATATATATCACGCTGGGCAATGTAGACATACCTACACCTCTTGTCTGTTGCATATATATATATATATATATATATATATATATATATATATATATATATATATATATATATATAAAATGTCTGTGCACGTATACAGTATATGCTGTGTATGTGTGATAGATATATATATATATATATATATTGTCTGTTGCATATATATATATATATATATATATATATATATATATATATATTTATATATATATGTGCACGTATACAGTATATGCTGTGTATGTGTGATATATATATATATATAATATACTGTGTATGTTTGTATGTGTATATATATATATATATATATATATATATATATATATATACTGTATATGTATGTGTGTGAAATATATATGAACACTGGGCCTCATATATCAAACTGGCCCATCTTCATTTTACAGCCCATTAAATTTTCCTTTGCAAGTTTCCAGGGAAGCTTGGAAAGGGAAAGGAAGAATCTGATTAGTTGCCAAAAACAGCACAGACTGTTTTCAGTTTTTTAACATATATACTGTATTTTGTACTGTATGCTGCTTCTTCTGTTTTGCCATATAGCTTAGAATTTATCTCTTTTATATTGTACATATATATATATATACTGTACACCTTTTATGCTGCTTTTTATTAATAGACATTTAGGTTATAACTTTTATATACAATAGATATGCAACACACACACACACGTTTGTATTCTATGGCATATACAACCTTCTGTTTATATATTCTCTATCTGTCCTTACAGTGATGGGTACTTGTTCTATATGCTGCCTATGTGTCAGGTTTCATAGCAGAGCCCCGTGTATGTGTATATATCTCAGAGTGTGTGTGAACAGCTGCGCCTTTGTCTTGCCATTGTCTCTATAGACTGGCCTGATTACCCAAACTGTGCATGTCTTCCAATCACGGCTGTCTGGACTCGGCTCAGTGACACTTGGCATGTCATTTATGCTGTCGCCATATATTTTAATTGCTCTGTGTTGCCCCTACAATATTTTGCTGCTTTTCAATGCCCCCCCACCCCCATATTTCTGTGATATGTGTCCTGCTATATTAAGCCTGTGGTGTTTCCTGACGTCTGCCCCCCCCCCCCCCTTCCCTGTCTGGTTGCTCTAAGATGTCTCACTATCCTGTGACAATTCATAGAACCCAATCTAAGGATGTCTGTGTTGTCTTGCTCCTTGGCTGCCTCTGTGCCGTCTCGTTGCCTGGATGGCTGATTACACTGTACTGTCCAGTTCCTTTGTCTAATTATACTCGACTGTCTCCTCTCCCTTTTTATAGTGCCATTTCCCTGCCCTCTGTGATTGCACTGTGCTGTCTCAGATATTTAAATAATTGCACTTTCTTGTCTCAAATCTCTATATGATTTTGCTTTGCTGCCTCAACGCTTTGTACTACTGTGCTCTGCTGTCTCTCTGCTATGATTGATTGTGCTGAAATGTCTCTTCTATGTATGATTGTGTTGGACTGTTTTTCTGCTAGGTATAATTATGCTGAGCTATCTCTCTGCTATGTATGATTATCCTGGGTTGATTCTCTACTATGTATGATTGCACTGTGTTACCTCTCTCTATCTATTCTGTACAACTGTACTATTGCCTACATGTGATACTGGTTGGTGCCTTACTTTGTATTTTTTTCCTGCGTTCGACTTTGATTTCTTTATTACCATTCCTAAGTCCATTGTCATCCTTCCGTATATCAATCTGTCTCCAGTCTACACCATTCTTGCTGTTTAGGAATTTTAGGTTATCTGTGCACTCACAACAAATCAAAAGTACTGCGTAAGGTATCATGCCAGCCTATCCTGTTCTTCAAAAGAAGATCGGAGCACTTTGTCACCACCCACCATATTGCTAAAGGCTACATTCTACTGGTTAAGGAAGACTGAGTTTTTATTCTATAAATGCTACTAATACAAACCCTAGAACACCTTAGTCTGTAGTGTGCTCTCTGAAACCATTGACAAATAAAACAAGGTAAATGGCCACAATTATATAAATACGGCCATTGAGAAACCAGACATTGCTCTTATTTCTTGTTCAGTGTCTACATCCACCTCTTTATCTCTTCTTACATTTCCTTTATTCATTTTTTCCATTCTTATGCAGCTCACAAGTTGTTCCAAACTTTCACTATTCTGCAGTGTAAACTTTTTTCTAGCACATTTAATTCTGTTTTTATTCCTTCTGAGATTATTTTATCACAAAATAAATGCTAATAAATACTTTTTGTGTGTTTATTGTTCCAACATATCTTTTAGTATTTTTCAGAGAATTGTGTTGTAAATTACAGTCATGGCCCTTAAAGTAACACATAAAGTAATGTCCCTACCACAATCACAGGCTTTTACGATCAATAAGATGCAAAATTGGAAGATGACTTATCTACCAGTACCTCTTTGATTTGTGGAAGGAAAGTGAAAAATCCCCCAAAAACGTACACACCTTGTGTAGAAGAGGCTTCATGCACATACACATGAAGGACAAAATAATCCTTCACTCACACAAATAAAGTGGATGGAGGAATCCCTCCCGCTTAGAACATTGTATTCTGACAGCAGCATCTACTGCTGTCAGAATACACAGATTTAGGAAAATTTGACATGTCCCTTCAATAGAAGTTGATTAAATATGTGACTTCTATCAAGTGGCGGAGGCCACACTCTGATCAAAATTTGGCCTGGCCCTATTGAACTGGCAAATTTTCAATCGGTGTTTGGTCAACTTTACTCTATTGCTTCTTTGTTTCCAGACCTTCTGCTGCCATTCTTTAAATTTATATTTTCTTTCTTTCCTAGGAGTTTAAAAAACCAAAGGCTTACTACATTGTCTTCTGTACAACATGCCACCTTGGCGGATTCTGTCCACTGTGTTGGGACAATAGGCCAGAGCTGAGTCCACAATCACGCTTTGTAACTGGATTCCATAGCCAGGCTGTGATGGAAGTCCCTGACTGGAAGTTTCATCTACTGGAGCGGAAAAGAAAAGAAGAGGAAGAGGCAAAGAGGAAAGAAAGGGAAGAGGAGGAAAGACTTGCCAAGATGCCTGCCTGGAAAAGAGAGATCATTCTACGACGCAAGGCCAAAGCTGAGGCATCAATGTTGGAGAATAAAGTTGAATTGGAAGATGGGGAACAGGAAGAGAGAGAGAAGATCGCTGTTGTAGAGGAAGAAGAAAAAGAGAGCAGGGTCCTAAGGGAAAATATTGGGCCGGTTCAGCAAAATCCGTTTATCCAACAGGAGAAGCAGAAGAGGATCCCAGAGTATTCCTGTACAAAGTCTAAGCCTATCACAGAGCAGGCAGTCAATCGCACTGCAAAGGCAGAAGACATAGTCAGGGATCCTCACCTTGCTAATGAGGTAAAGGACCAAGAGACTCGGTTAGAAGAACACCAGCCTCTTTCTGTAGAAGGTAAGGGAAGGGTAAGCAGGTTGCTTAGCCGTTTTGGAGGCTCAAGGACAGAGGATGAAAACAGTGATCCTTGTTTGCAGCGGATAAATGGGGAGGCAAGCTCGCCATCCAAGACTCTGTCACCTAGTCCTGTTGTATTAACTGACTTTGAAACCCAGGCCTCTACTGCTTTTGCCAACCCTGTTCTTTCTTCTCCTTCCTGTCATCGAGCTGTCACGGGAAGCCAGACTTTAACTCAGGAAACCACTCTCTCCTCCCACGTCTCCCCTTCCCCTTCCTGCATTGACTCTGAGCCAGCTGAGCTCTCGCCCTGTGTGGCCCCCACGGCCATGAGTGGCTTTAGCAACAGGCCTAGCATGACAGAAGAAGTCAGGTCTTTTCCTTTCCAGCTACGTCCAGCATCTGCGGGCTCTCCCAGACAGTTCAAACAGGCTGCCCAGGTTTCACCAACCCAAACAAAACCAGAAACTTTGAAACCCAGTCCTGAGAAATCAGTAGAAGATGGGGAAAGAGGTCTCAGTCCATCCAAGGCACCATCCAACCTCCAGACCTTCAAAAGAGGACCAGTGGAGAGCCAAGCAATGCAGAGGAGAAAAGGCAACACCATTACTGTCAACCCACGTAAAGCGCCTGTCTGTGAGAATGGTGTTGCTGCCACAGAGACCAAGACCCCAACTGCTAAGCCGGACTCGGGAAAGAAGCGCTATCCAACAGTGGATGAGATCAAAGTGATTGGTGGTTACCTGGCTTTGTCTAGGTCATGCCTGGCCAAGAACACCAGGGACAAGAAAAAGGTAAGACAATATATTTGCTATATGTGTTATTGCTGCAGGATTTGCCTAAATTTTATGTATTCATTTAATTATATTGAATTTGCTGTCTCTCTCTTCTTTTACTGAGGATGTATGCCTTTACTTCATGGCATTCTTTTTTCTTCATGCATCTTCCTCTTACAGTGCATGCAGGAAACTCACCTTCTTTTGGTGTGAACAGGCATTAAGAATTTGATTCCATTGCAGTGATGTCTAATTATTTGTTTTGGGACACTAGGCTTTACGTTTCCAGATGCATAAGTCTGCAAATGTTTAAGGGCCGGTTCACACCAGGTGTAGTGTAGTGCAGTGTGATTTGAGCCCATTCACTTTGAAAGGGCTGAATCGCACTGGATCACACTAAAAGTAGTACATGAACTACTTTAAAAAATGCACTGAAGATATGCACATAAAATATTTGGACAAGAAAAAATGCACTGAAACTGGATCGCTTAGTACTTCTGTACCATGCAATCTGGTGGAGAAAAAGGCACTGCGTTTGCAACCTGTGTTTTGGGTGTCATTAAATTAACATTGACATCCACTGCAGATCGCAACTGTAAGGCTATGTGTTCTACAGAGATTGAGCAGCTTTCCCCTTCCGGCCCAGATGTGAGCTGAGGTCCTGGCAGCAGAGGGGGAAGCCTTGCATGATTCTCTACTCAGTATGTTTATATTGTTAGGCTCCATTCACACTTGTGCGACTCCAAAGTCATTTGATTTATTTGCAACTTTACATTGCAACTTTGACGCAATTTTGGTGCAGCTTTGGATGGGTTCAACTTGGATGTGACTTTTTATCCACATATAGTCATAATAAATCCTGTTTACTGCAATTTCCACCTTGCATATTTTAGCATGTTATAGCTTGCTACAGCTGTGTTGATATTAATCAGCAATTGCATAACTCCTTCAGCTGATAATGATAGAAAACACTTGGCAACATAAGGCTATGTCCATACAAAGGTAGATTCCCAGCTTTACCTGTGATAAGAATTGGGCCACATATAAGGCCCCTTTCACATTGGCATTTCATTTTACTCATTAGTTTTTTCAAAGAAAAAATGGATCTGTTTTTACTTCAGTTTTTCACATCCATTACCAATGCACAAAGGGACAGAAAAACAGACCATTTGGCCATTTACATCCGTTTTTCTTCCCTTCTGTTTTTTTACGTAACAAAAATGCAGACTTGTTCCATTTAAAAATCGGACCTGAACGGAAGCTGACAATAAACTGATGTAAATGGACGACATCCGGTTTTTATCCAGTTGTCCATAGGAATGCATTGCTGTCCATTTTCATCCATCAACAGACGGATAAAAAACTGACAGACAGAATGCTCATGGGAAGGACCCTTAGTGCTCTAGAGTCCATCTCACCCACAGAAGCACTATTGCTTAAATATAGAAGAGGGAAGGAAGTGTTAAAGGGAAAGCACAGTATATTCGTGTTTGCACATTTTAAGTTATTTTTGCAGTTAACCCTAAAGTAATCTTTTATTCGACTTATGCATCTTTACATGCTTATTTTCCCATTATTTTTGAAAATAAGAGATTTGTAGATATTGACAAGAAATATTATAGATCTGCTTTTAAACTAGCTTTACCTCCCAGTTTAAAGAAACACTGAATAGGCAAAGTAGTGTACCCAGTGACCATTTCAGTGAGCCATAGAAAATCTGAAGCCAGCGCCCCTGTTTGTTCTTGTGTTTGAATACAATGGATGGCAGTGGAGATTCCTCTATCCACTCTATATCGCATGGATGGGGAATCAGATGAATTTCACTTCAGCTGTGGTCCAAGCTGTGTCCCAAGAGGTTGTAGGTGGGGGGTTAGTGGAAGGAGACAAACTTCCAGTTGAATCCCCTAGGTGATCCGCCTAGAAGTGGGAGCGGGGTACCTACCAAATCTAGGTACCTGCTCCCCCCCCATCAAAAAATGCCCAAAAAGTGTTAGACAACCATGGGGACGAGGGGTTATGGGGAGCTGGGAAAATAAAGAGGAACATTCCCTTTGGAGTGAAGCTCTGCTTTAACTGTGCATGCACTTCTAATAAATGTCCCACGGAAGATTTCGGCTCAGAGATTTCAAGCAATGAGACATCTGTCCATGTAAGGCAAGCAAAAGGCAATGTACTTCATCATTTTGAGTGGACAAGATTGAAGACTTGTCACTTTAAATCTAAAAGCTGTACTTTCCAAGAGTCCTGTGAACAAAGGAAAACTTCATCTCCAGTAAATAAAAGTTCCCTTCTTTTCTCTTTTTCCTCTCTCTCTATCCAAAATTGAATTTGTCCAGCAATGCTGTTCTCTGTCCCTCTCTCCCCATTGATGTCTGGCCCCCACACACATAATTTCACTCTCTATCTGCACAGTAAAATGTTATCATCATTCCACTGACAGGCTGGGACAAGTTAGAGGTCAGAGTCTTCTCTAGCAGGAAGGGTGCACACTGCTCATGACATTCCTACAAGATTATCCTTTTATGGAGGGGTTCCAGTGGTGTGCCCACTGAAAATTATGTTTTTGTGTCATCCTGATTCATTTGCTGGAATTTGGCTCTTTAAATGAAGCAGTGATATTCAAAATGCAACAACCTAAGGCACCGTTTAATAGTAGATTGTATAATCAGTTTGTAAGGCATGTGGTTACTATTAATGATACCATGGGGTTGATTTACTAAAAATGGAGAGTGCAAAATCTGGCAAAGCTGTGTACTGTAGCCAATCACATCTCACATCTCTATGTAATAGTGATCATTGGAAAATATGGGGTACGACCTGTCATGCGACTTTAATGTCCGAAGTCGTATGGGAAGTCGCACAAGTGTGAATGGGGTCTAAAAAGCCAATCCCAATATTTAGCATAATTTAGCCACACTCGCTTTTTGTGCACATCTCCCTAGTATGGGCCCCAGGGCATTACTTTGCCCAGGGGTCCATTATTCTATTAAGACGACCCTGCGTCCAGCCACAATCACTGCAGGTAATCACTGGCTGTGCAAACAGTCATGTCATGTGGGCTCGGAGGCTCAAAGCCATCTGCAGACAGCTGTCAGTCCCAGCTGCAGGAATCAGTGGATTCCTGCTGCTGGTATATGCAGCGTGGCTAAGGCTGGCCATACATGAGTCGATTTTCGAAGGATGTTTTGTTCGAAAATCAGACCTAAGAATAAACGGCCGATTTTCGTTCTGTTAGTGGGGCAATGGCACTGGCTGATTTTCGTGGTTCCTCCCCAATTCATTTATCGGGCATGCTGGAAAATTCGTGAAAAACAACCGATTTTCAAAATCATTGGTGGCACCATCGGATTACAGAACGAACAATGTTTTCGATTTTCGATCGAAAAATTGTTCGGAATTCAACCCATGTATGGCCTGTGCAAATGTATCCTAAAATGTTCTTCAACTTTGCATATCTCCCCACCTGCCTTTTTCCTCTTTATTACTATGGTAAAGGTCCTGTTGAAGAGCTTTCTTTGACCAAAAGGTGAGTCCACAGAATAATCACCCTTGTTTCATAAGGCAGTGCACAATGTAATGCTGTTCCTCAGAATATAGTACATCACAGCAACAAATCAAATTTCAGCTGTCCGCCAAAGAGGAATTTTTGATTTCTTACTGTGGTTTATCTCACTTTGCGCTTTGATTTATCCCATTTTAAAGGAAACCTATGTAGAGGTAATACAGAGGCTGCCATTGCTGTTAGTAGCCTGGATGTCCTGCTGATCTTATGGCTTTGATATGTTCTGATGCAGAGACTCAGAACAAGTATGAGGAGCAGGTCTTTTGATTTAACTCTGACTTTGTCTTTTACACGCATGTTTCAGGTCAGCGGTAAGTAATGAAGCCAAAGACAGCCAGGCTACTGGTATTATTAGGAGGTTCGCATTGGCTAGAGGTCTCTTTTTTTGTATTATAGGGCAATCATCTTTTGTAATGCAGATGTAAATGGAACATCAGATATTATCAGTTCCATTGAACTAAACATTACATGAAAATATGCGTGCCTGTGTTTTTGTGTTGGTTAGTCTGTTTCTTATTAATGGTCCTTTCAAGCATGGCATCTTATAATTTAAGTTTAGCGATTCTGTAATTTTCCTGGGAGCCAGTTCTTCTGTTGATATCCCCAGAGACAGGGAGTAAGCCTTCAGCAGCTCTCATCTATAACGATCACTGAGAAGAAAAGCTGTATTTCAACCAGATTCTATCTCATGCTCTCCCAATGTAGGTGATAAAATGAAAAATAGAAGACAGTGGCTGCTGTGGATAACATAGGCTTCAGCTTCTTTTGGGCTAATCTAGAGATATTTTAAAGTGACACTATCACCAGACCATTAATTGCAACAAAACTCTTCTAATAAAGGTTCACATTTAAAGGATAAGTTCACCTTTTAACAAAAAATAATAAATGCACATTTTTTTGCAGGTAAATTATCTTTTGTTTGTGGAGCCTCTAAAGCATTGCCATGCAGGTCTGCCCCTGACCTGTCAGTATATCTGCTTGCTCGTACATCCCGTACAAGCAAGCAGATACTAGGCTCAATGAACTTCCACGGCACTGTGGTAGTTCATTAAAAACTACAAGCCGATAGCCACAAAGGCTGCCAGGACTTGTATTTTTCCCATTCACAGAATACTGTGAATGAGTGACAAGGCCGGTGGGGGCAGGTAGAGCCCCACACAGCCATGCCTGCTAGCTGTCACAGCAGAGAGCGGGGAGGAGTGTGGGCCGGTCTGATCCTAACACGTTACATGTTACCCTGAATATGGGTATAACATGTAACATGTTACGATAGGTGAACTTATCCTTTAATATTTTTTGCATGATATTTACCTGTAAAAGATTCCATTTTGTTGACATCTAAAAGCCATGAGACTGCTGCTGGGTGCCACCATCAAGTGGCAATCTGTAATATTCCCCTACATAAAGAGTTATGTAGAGAGGTAAAGGGTGAAAAAGGTGGGGCAGTACAAACAGTAATTGCATAATTCCAGAAGAGGAGAGATCTATGGCATACTCATAGCACATCTAAAGGTACATTGCAAGTGTGATCAAAAATAGTTAATGGAAGGAAGAACACTACAAGTAAGCATTTAAAATGCTTGATTTTGTTTTTTTACCTGCAATTTGGTGGCAGGGTCTCTTTAACCAAATGCATGGCCTAAAGCTGGCTGAAATGTGACATTTTGTTCCATTGCATAGTTGTAGCAAAGTATGGATTCAGCATCTGATGTCAGTCAAAATATAAAATCGGATGCCAGAAAACATATATTGACATAAAATGATCATAGATTTTACTGTGCTGTCTCATGGCATCTGTTAATTTGTAATTCCAAACTCTCAGCATCTATCCTCTAAAAAGACTGTTGGCAAAAAAAAAAGAAAAAAGCACAAACTGCAATACCCAATTCCTGCAGACCAAACCTCTGATGTTCGCAATGGCTTTTTCACATTCAACACACTTCTGGGTATGTTGAGATGCCTTGTTCATCTACTGTGTTTTTTTTGTTCCTGTGTTTTGTTGTAGTGACATAGGAGATCAGCAAAAGGGATCACAGCAAACAGCGGGATACACAGGCATCTGATACGCTAGGACATGTTGAATGTGGAAACTCTTTGGGTGACCATAACTCTTAGAATGAAAATCAAAGAAGCAAGCAGTGGGACAAATAAAGCCGGCCACAGATGGATCACAATTTGGCCAGTTCAGTAGAGACTGGTTAAATTGCAATTCATCCATGGCTGTTCCCATTTGAGAGGAGTTGACTTAGTGATCAATTCCTCTTGGATGGGGCTGCTGAACAATTTGTGTTTGATCAGCTCTTGCAGTCAATTGACTGCAGCGCTGATCAGTGTATTTTGACAGCAAAGGCCTGCTGTCAGAACACAGTAGCGTAGCGGGGAAGATTTCCTCCATTGACCTTGAATGTGTGGATGTAGGAATACACTAAATAAGATATATATATATATAAATTTTGATCAGGCGGCTGATTGCTGGGGAAAAAAAAGAATCTTCTGTAATGTAGGGCACTTTTAGGATGAGCTGCTGTCCAAATGGCAGCCGGACTACTACTAGATGACCACAAATACTCTCACCAACTCACCCCTTTGAATTATTGACACATAGAGGACTAATTACAGATGATCCGTGGCTGATTCAATGTGGATAAAGCAATGACTGAATCTAATTGGCAAGGAAACCCTGTAGAACTTTAGTCATGTCAGTAGTGATTAAAGGGATTAGACAGAAGATCTGGAAGCCACTGATACCACAAGGACCTTAGCCAATAATCCTGTTGTACCCTACGGATACTGCCTTGGTTATCCACCTTTAAGATAGTCCAAGTCAGAGCTAGGCATTCCTTGACAAGTGAGCACTGGTGGATTGATTGATCTCCTGTCTACACTGACCACCAGCGTAAAAGGGCAATTTTCCACTGTCCATCACTCTAAGGGGGCAATTTAATTTTGCAACTTACTGATCAGATCATTACACCATGAGGTTTATCTATTAATAGATAGATATTATGTAAGCAGGGTTCCCTGAGACTTAGAAACGATTTCAAGGGGTCTTTGGGGGTAAAAAGGTTTAGAAAGACTGGTCTTGTATAATGTGACTGTTAGCTATTGTTTGCTCATTCTCATTGCACCCTACACTGCTTTTGTTCAATGGTAGAGTATATATACACTTTGAGGGATGTGGAGAAGAATGCTAGAGCACCTTTGTTGAATGGACTTCTGTGAAGATCAGGATTATTATTAGACATGATTTATATAGCACCAATAGTGTGTTCAGCATTTTACAATAAATAGGGAGACAATATAGTAACAATGCAATTTAATACAAGAGGGCTAGGAGAGCCTTGCTCCTGAGAGCTTACAATCTCATAGGGAGGAGAAAGTGGAAATAAAGGAAGTAACTAAAAGATGAGCTGATAGGAAAAATAAAAGATTCAGTTGTTAGCTGAAGGCAAGATAGGCGTCCCTAAAGAGATGAGTTTTCAGGGATCTCCTAAAAGTGGACAGAGCAGGATATAGGTGGGCCAGTTGGGGTAAAGAGTTCCAGAGCATGGGAGAGGCTTTGGAGAAGTCCTGGAAACAAGCATGGGAGGAGGAGATTAGAGAGCAGGAGGTCTTGGAAGGGGCAGACAGGAAGATTTGGGTGATCTTTCAAGACAAGATTGGTGTTGTAGCTCAGGGCAGAGTTGTAGATGGTTTTGTATGTTAGTATTTTTAACTTTATTTGTTGAGCAATTGGGAGCCAGTGGAGGGATTGAGAGGTGTGGCAGACATTGAGTGGTTGGTAAGTTGAATGAGCCTGGCAGCACCATTTATGATAAACTAAGGGGGTAGATAGTCTGTATAGAGATAGGTCTGCGAGAAGGGAGTTGCAATAGTCAAGCCAAGAGATAACAAGGGAGTGAATACGTTCCTTAGTGGATTCATTGATACAAAAAAAGGGGCATATTTTAGAGATGTTACAGAGGTGAAGTCTAAAGGATTTGGAGAGTACCCTGGCATGAATGGAGGGATTGATTGTTGTATTGTTAATCTTGATCGAGAAGTCAGGGGAGGGGGCACAGGCAAGGTGGAAAATATTATGAGCTTAGTTTTACAAAGACTGAGTTTAACCACTTGCCTATTGGGCACTTTAGCCCCTTCTTGCCCAGGCCAATTTTCTGTAGCACTTTGAATGACTATTGCGCGGTCATGCAACACTGTAACCAAACAAAATTGTTATAATTTTTTTTGAGACAGAGCTTTCTTTTGGTGGTATTTAATCACCACTGGGGGTTTTATTTTTTACTAAACAAACTAAAAAAGACTGAAAATTTTGAAAAAAAAAAGTTTTTTCTAGTTTCTGTTATAAAATGTTGTAAATAAGTCATTTGTCTCCTTCACTGATGTGCGCTAATGAGGCTACAGTGATGGACACTGATAGGCTGTACTGAAAGGCACTGGTAGGTGGCACTGATGGGCATTGTGTCAGGGAGCGAGGAGCAAGACACACAAGGAGGTGCAATTAAACGTAGGTTTATTAATATAAAAATAAGACAAGAGTCTATGCAAGTCCAACAGCGGAAATCGTAGCCAAAGCCGGGGTCAAGAGCCAGGAAGAATGGTCGCCAGAGCCGGGGTCAGAAGCCAGGAGGAGTCTTAGCCAAAGCCGAGTCGGTATCCAGGAAAGCAATGAGTAGCTAAACAGGAGCTTGCTGTTGTGCAATGGCCAGGATACGAATGCAATGGACAGCCACAAACAGCAGACTTATATATGATAAGCTGCCACCTCCTGGGGGAGGAGCCGCAGAGGGCTGAAAGCATAAAGGATCCCACAATGCTTTGCAGACACCTAAGATGGATGCCAGCACATGGAGCAGCACAAGGTCTGAGGAAAGGTAGGACCTTGACTGTACCTCCTCCTCAAGGGCCCCTCCCCCTCCACGGCTCAACATAAGGCTTCTGTGGAAAGCGGGCATGAAAAGCACGGAGGAGGGCAGGAGCATGAACATCCGCGGAAGGAACCCAGGAACGCTCCTCGGGACCATAACCACGCCAATGGACCAGGAACTGCACCCGACCGCGGACCAACCGAGAGTCCAGGATGCGGCTCACCTCATACTCCTCATGACCGTCGACCCGGATAGGATGAGCCCGAGGTGGAGAGGCAGTAAAGCGATTACAGACCAGAGGCTTCAACAGGGATACATGGAAGACATTGGAGATACGCATCCCAGGAGGAAGAGCAAGGGCATAGGCAACTGGGTTCACCCTGCGGAGGATACGGAAAGGACCAACAAAACGGGGAGCCAGTTTCGGTGCGGGCACCCAAAGATTGAGGTTACGAGTGGACAACCACACCCGATCTCTGACCTGGTATGAAGGAGCGGGCAACCGTCTACGACCAGCCTGGAGCTTCTGGCGCTAAGCTGAATCCTTCAAGGACCTCTGGATCTGCCCCCACGAGGAACGCAGGGCAGCAAGATGGTTCTCCACAGCTGGAATGCCCTGTGGTGAGAACAACTCAGGCAATACAGCGGGTTGGAACCCATAGTTGGCCATGAAGGGAGACATCCCGGAGGAGGAGTTGACAGCCGAGTTCCTCGCAAACTCTGCCCATGGCAGGAGATCGACCCAATTGTCTTGATGGTCAGGGATATAGCAGCAAAGGAATTGTTCCAGGGCCTGGTTGGAACGCTCTGCAGCCCCATTGGACTGCGGGTGGTAGGCCGAAGAGAAGGAGAGCTTGATACCCAACTGGGAGCAGAAGGTGCGCCAGAACCTGGACACAAACTGGCTCCCACGGTCCGAGACAATCACCTTAGGCAACCCATGCAAGCGAAAGATCTCCCTGGCGAAAACCGTAGCCAGTTCTTGCGCAGTCGGCAATTTCTTGAATGGAAAACAATGGCACATCTTGGAGAAACGATCAATGACCATAAGAATGACCATATGACCTTGAGACGCAGGGAGGTCTACAATAAAATCCATGCCCAGGTGTGACCAGGGACGCTCCCTATTGGGAATGGGTTGCAGAAGGCCCAATGGAAGATGCTGAGGAGATTTATTCTGGGCACAGACAGAACATGCCGCTACATATGAGGCGATGTCGGAACGGAGAGATGGCCACCAGAATAAACGAGAAACGACCCAGGACAACTGGTTCCTCCCTGGATGACCGGCGGTCTTGGAATTATGGTAGGTACGCAGCAAGCGGATGCGCAATCCCTCAGGTAAGAAACATCTACCAGCCGGTCTCTCAGAGGGAGCATCAGTTTGATCCGCCAAAATCTGCTCCCCAAGGGGAGAAGTCAGGCTGGTACGAATGGCAGCCAGGATCTGATCCGGAGGTATGACCGAGGTTGGCTCAGAGTCCTCCCTGGACAGCTCAGAGTATTGCTGCGACAAGGCATCAGCCCTGACATTCTTGGAGCCAGGCAAATAGGAGACCACATAGTTAAAACGCGACAAGAACAGAGCCCATCTGGCCTGACGGGGCGTCAACCTCTTAGCTTCCGAGAGATACGTCTGGTTCTTGTGGTCAGTGAGAATGAGAACCTGAACCGCAGAACCTTCAAGCAGGTGCCTCCATTCCTTGAGAGCCTGAATAATGGCCAACAACTCCCTGTCTCCAATCTGGTAGTTGCATTCTGCGGAGGAAAGCTTCCTGGAGTAGAACCCACAGGGAAGTAGGGGTCCATCAGGTGACCGACGCTGAGACAGGAGGGCGCCTACTCCCGTCTCAGATGCATCAACCTCGAGGACAAAAGGCAACCCGGGATTGGGATGAGACAGTATCGAAGCCGAAGTGAAGGCGAATTTCAGAGCTTCGAAAGCTAAGATGGCCTCGGATGACCACTCGTTCTCACGTAATTGTTGCAGCACTCGCTTAACATCCTGGATATGAGACTCCATGGACGCAGAGTAAACCAGGATTCGTCCAAGTAAACCACTACGCACTGCTGCAACAAGTCACAAAAGACATCATTAATGAACTCCTGAAAGACCGCGGGCGCATTACACAACCCAAAGGGCATAACCAGGGATTCATAGTGGCCGGTTCTGGTGTCGAACATGGTCTTCCACTCGTCGCCCTCCTTGATCCGTACGAGGTTGTACGCAGCCCTAAGGTCGAGTTTAGTAAAGACCGTTGCTCCCTTGAGGCGGTCGAACAACTCGGTTATCAACAGAATTGGGTAAGTATTCTTAATCGTGATTCGATTGAGACCCCTAAAATCAATGCAAGGCCTCAATTCACCGCCCTTCTTTTTCACGAAGAAAAAGCCAGCTCCTGCTGGAGAAGTAGACTTGCGAATGTGCCCCTGGGAAAGCGCATCCGCAACGTACTGCTCCGTGGCCTGATTCTCCGCAACCGAAAGAGGATACACCCTGCCACGCGGAGGAGTGGTACCGGGTTGTAAGGTTATGGCACAATCATATGGACGATGAGGAGGCAGAGCACCGGCTTGTGCACCTTGTCAAACACGTCCAGGTACTCCCCATAGTCAGTGGGCTATGGGGAGCCAGGAGGAGTCTTAGCCAAAGCCGAGTCGGTATCCAGGAAAGCAATGAGTAGCTAAACAGGAGCTTGCTGTTGTGCAATAGACAGGACACGAATGCAATGGACAGCCACAAACAGCAGACTTATATGTGATAAGCCGCCACCTCCTGGGGAAGGAGCCGCAGAGGGCTGAAAGCATAAAGGATCCCACAATGCTTTGCAGACACCTAAGATGGATGCCAGCACATGGAGCAGCACAAGGTCTGAGGAAAGGTAGGACCTTGACACATTGACAGGCATCACTTGTGGGCATTAACAGGCATCACTGATGGGCACTGATAGGCAGCACTGACTGGCACTGATAAGCAGCACTGATTGGAACTGTTAGGTGGCACTGACAGGCACTAATGGGCTCTGGTATGTTGCATTGATAGGGCACTGACAGGTGCCATTGATGGGCACTGACAGTGCTCTGATGATCAATGTAGATGTCCCCTCTGAGGAATGCTGCTTACCAGCTCTCCTATCCTCACATGCTGTCAGCGTGAGGAGAGGACTACCTATAACCGGCATTTCCTTGTTTACATGTGATCAGCTGTGATTGGACACAGCTGATCACATGACAGAGCCGACATCATCAGCTCTTTCGACATCATCTGATCTGTTATGTCCCAGGGACACAGAGCACCACCGATCGCCGTGCGACCCTGGGGGGGGGGGCGCGCATGTGCAGTTAGAGTGGGAGGACGTCCCAGAACGAGAGTAAGGAAGTCGTGTGACATCCATACTGATATATCAAGATGTTAAAAAATGATACATACAACACCAATCAGTACTTACTTTGTAGATTTTACATCAGGTTTAGTATATTGCAGATTTTAGGAATAACCCCTCTATGTGCTGCTTGTGACCAGACTGACCACATAACTTAAAGTGGTTGTGAAGGCTGAAGGTTATTCGACTCATCGTGATCCAGCAATGTGAATGACAGCCTCTGCTGCCCCAGGGCTATGCCTCCTCATTGGCTGAGACAGCAAGGAGCCATTGGCTCCTGCTGCTGCCAGTCACAGCCAGCCAGCCAATGAGGAGAGAGATGGGGCAGGACCAAGCCGTGGATCCGAGTGTGAATATACACACAGAGCAGCAGGTGCCCCCATGCTTGCTGTGGGGGCACTCGACAGAAAGGAGGAGCCAGGAGAGACTGGGGGGGTCCCGTGAAGAGGAGGATCTGGGCTACTCTGTGCAAAAGCACTGCACACAGCAGGTAAGTATAGACATGTTTGTTATTTTACACAAAATAAAAAAATGAACCTTTAGAATTGCTTTAACATTTCTTGTGAAAGAAACCGTTTGTATGGTGGCCCATTTACATCTGTATGGTGCATTAATGCATGTTGTGTTAACACAACCCACTGAATTGGCGGAGAATGCACAAAAGTGTCTCAAAAAGAAGATCTGCCACAAATTTTGCAACGCACTCTGGTGTGTTGCAGTGCGCTGCAATGCATGTGCATTTCCTTAGTGTGTTGAGGTACCAGCTAAATGAAATCTAATTTTGTAACATTTCAATAAAGATTAAAAAAAGTAAACAGTGCAGTGTGTTGTAGCAACGCATCAAAATGCAAAGCAGTGACCATGCGTTATATGGCGCATAATGGAAGTCAGCTGGTGTAAACGGGACAGCTCTCAATGGGGGGGGATGGGGGGTAAGGGTCAGGCTAAATTCGACGGACAACAGAGTTAGAATTGTTAATCGGTTATATATGGAAATCTTACAAGAATTTATTGAAAATAAAAATGTTGGTTTTACACAGGGTGGGGGTTCTTTAAATATCTTCCTTGGAACAATAAGGATGGCCATTTCTCCAACTACATAATGTTACAATGAAGGGTTACAAATGTAAAGTGAATTAATGGGTTCCAGTAACTGGATTGTCACTGTTTTACTGTGTGTATGAGACACATGGGAAGATTCGCTTACAAAGGTAGCTGTGTGTTGCCTTTACTGGATGTGTACATGTAAATACAGGAAGTTAGCGGTACAGTACGCAGGAAGTTCTTTAGAAAGATGTTTGTTACAGATTTACACAACATGATGTGACTTTGTAACCCTGTGAAATTAGATCTTTTGGGATGTTCTTATTAGTTTGGAATTTATTTTTTGTAACAAATATATCATCAGGATTTAGAAAGTAGGCCTCAGCACACTGCTGCTCCTAAACGTAAGTTCAGGAGCTTTTGGGGTTTTTTTTCGCCATGGCCCTGAACTCAGCTCATTAAAAGCCTATGTGTCCATGCACATATAGGCTTTTATCAGAGTTTAACAGTAGCAGAGTTTAGGGGCAGTTAAACATTCCTCTCCTGAATGCAGAAGAATCATTTTCAGGAAAGAAACATTTTGGCCAAACAACGTGTGTAAGGCTCCATGTACACGGGACGTTTGGAAAACACTTCTGAATGATGGAAACTTACTGCTGGAAAATGTAGGTTAAAAAATGTCTGTTTATGCGTGTTTGTGTTTAGAAGCGTTTTTTAAACATACCATCAGGAGACCTTCCCAAATGCCCAGAATGTACTGGAAAACAGTAAAAAATTAACTATTTCAGACATTTTGAGAGAAATAGAGAGAGCAGAAGCAGAGAGATCAGTATGCATTGAGATTAGTTGTCTTTTCTGGTTGTATTCACTATGGATCCCATCATGTGCATAATGCGGCACGTTCTACTATTTTTTCCTTCATGCAAAACCTGGAACTGACTGCACTGGTGTACCGGGTCCATTTGAATACATGGAAAATGCTTTGCATGCATTTCTGATGATGAAAAAAGGCTCTGGACATGGAACAGTTAAAAAACACTTCTAAATGCAAACGCTTATAAACGCGGTTAGCCGTGTTTACAGGTGTTTGAAACGCTGATAAAATCTACTCCTGAACGCAAGTTAGGTGCGTTAAATAAAACGACTGTAAGCTCAACTGCCTGTAAAAGACATAGTGTACATGGACACGCTTGGGCGTTTATTCATTTCAATGGTAAGTACTCCGGCCAATGAAATGAATAAACACCCAAGCGTTAAACACGGTACCTTGTTTACATATGTTTTTGCAGCGTTTAACAGTTTTCTGCTGCCAATAAAATAAACGGTCCAGTGTACCTATTTGTTTGTATACTCACCTTTGGTTAACCACTTGCACTCCAGAGGATTTACCCCCCTTTCTGACCAGACCATTTTTTGTGTTACGGCGCTGTATTACTTTAACTGACAATTGCGCAGTCATGCAACACTGCAACCAAATTAAATTTATGTTGTTTTTTTCCTCACAAATAGAGCTTTCTTTTGGTGGTATTTGATCACCTGTGCGTTTTTTTATTTTTTTGCGCTATTAAAAAAAAAAAGACTGACAATTTTGAGAAAAAAACTATATTTTTTACTTTTTGCTATTATGTCCAGTAGAAAAATGTAAAAATCTAATTTTGTCATAAATTTAGGCCAAAATGTATTCTACTACATGTCTCTGCTAAAAAAAATTCCAATACGTGTAATTTAATTGGTTTATGTGAAAGTTTTAGCATTTACAAATGGCAGTATATATATACTGGGATTGTTTATTTTATTTTTACTAGTAATGGCGGCAATCAGCAACTTATAGTGGGACTGACATTGTACTAATGGCACTGGCCAGGAAGGGGTTAACATGTAGGGCAATCAAAGGGTTAACTGTGTGCTGTTTTACTGTGTGTGTGTTGTGTGCTGTAAGCACACTGCTTTGCATGGCTCTGCTATGCAAAGCCATGCATAGCAGTGTGCAGGAGCTGACAGGGGAGAGAAATGTATTGTTTACATACAGTTCTCTCCCTCCGTTGGTAATAATCCTCAATCACCAGGTACCGGCGAGTAATCACCTGGTGATTGACAGCTGAGGCTGCAAATAGCAGCGCGAGTAGGGCATGCACGGCTCACGCGTGCCCCCTACACGGGAATGCTAAATCATGTATATATACGTGATTTTGTGCACCCGTGCCACCCTGTAGCAGTATTATTGCTATAGGGCAGACGGTCAAAGTAAGGCAAACATTTTTTAGATTTGGATAGAGTGGTGGGGTTAGAAACTCTTGTCAGGTTTTTATTAAGGTCTGTATCCCAATTAGGATGATTCATTCTCTGTAATTGTCCTAATAATGTCACCAGGAAAGAAAAGTGAGGTTAAACTAAAAATTTTGAGTTGCCACCAAAAGAGAAAGAGGGGAAATCTTTTAATGGAAACCCTTTTTCCTGTGACAGCTGTCTAAGTGGGGATCTCCCTCACATTGGAAAGATCTCTCACTTCCTGTTGAGTCTTCAGGACAGGAAGGGAAATTTCCCTTATGACTCAAATGGCAAAAGAAACCTCTGAAAGCAGTTTTTTGCCCTCCCCTACGCTGCCCAAAATGAAAACAAAGTTTTGTCTTTAGATATGCTTTAAAGAAGAACTCCAGGATAGGCAAATAAAAATCACCCAGTAGTACACCTCCTACAGAAAACACTAAACAGGTAATACAATTTTGAAAATCCTTACAATTTAGGAGAAAAGACTAACTGAAATGTCATGACTGTAATTCAAATAATAATAGCGTCTGCTCTGCCAAGGAGGAGGTGTAACAGCAGGGATTACACCACATCCTCTCCTCTCTCTGCAGTAATAGGAAACTACAGTTCCCATCATCCACAGGGACTGTAGTGAATGTGGGCAGGTACACTAGACCTGTACATGTTGAATATGTCTGAGAGTCTTGGTCCACCCACCACTGCAAGTGGGGCTGAATTACATCACTGCTCCCTGAAGAAAAACTACAGAAGGGATGTACCAAGACTATTGGCTGGGGGAAAAGGAGGCATAGAAGTCATCGGTCTTACAAACAGGAAACCAAAGAGAAGTAACGGTTATTTGAAAATGAATAGGCTATTTCAGAGCAACTACTGAGTGAACCAGAAGATGGATGACATATTCAGTGAAGGTCAGGGGCGGCCTGACAACTCATGGGGCCCCTGGGCAATAGGGGATCATGAGGCCCCTGTGTCCTCGCCCACACTCAAACCACACCCAAAAAAGCCTATAAAAGGTACCAGGGGCATCTCATGGGGCCCCCTATTGACCATGGGCCCTCAGGCAGTACCCGAATGGTCAGTCAGCCCCTGGTGAAGGTAGGAAATCAGCAACAAGGACATGTAAAGAAGTTTTAGCCCAGAGTTCTGCTTTAAAGTAGATGTAAGCCCTAAATGCACGACTTTTAGTTTGTTAAAGCACCCTGTATCATACACAGTTATCATATTTTATATAAAATACTTGTTTTAACCTTTTTTAATCCCTTGTTGCATGTCATTGCTTGCAATCTCCTGTAGCCTCTTTGCAGCCACTTCCTGTCTACATGCACTCTAGCAACGGCTGCATTTCATTTCTCACGGTGGGTTTCCTGATGGCGACAACAGTGAACAATAACTGCATATTGTGTGTTGGAATGCCTTCTTATAATCTCCATTAGAAGCCTGGGTGACTGTACAGGAGCCCAACTGAGAGACAGCATTGTCACAAGAACTGATGAACAAGGGCCTTCATAGCAGGGTCTCCAAGGATTATTTTAATAAAAGCTGCAAATTTTACTTTTAAAACAAAATGAAAAGCTTATATGCGATAGAGATAGGGTTTGCAGAGGTACATTAGTAGGTTGCCATTGCTGTTCTTCTGAAAATACTAGTTGCATGGTTGTCTTTGGTTTTTGTACTTTGAGACACTGACCCAGACAAGCATGCAGGCCAGGAAAATCCGTCGTGTCACAGCTCATAGTCTGCACACTTCAAGTTCAATGACTCAGAAAGTGTAGAACCATTTGATTGGCATGGCAGTGATAGGCTCCCTTAACATGGACCGTATCTGTTTTTTCTCAGCAGGGAATCTTCTGCCAAAGTGAGTGGAGCAGCCAGATGAGAAGTCTGTGTCCGCTCCTCTGATGCTGGCCATAGATGGTTCAAATCTCAGCCAGACCTTGCTAAACTGACTGAGATTTGGACCATCTATGGTCAGTTTAAGAGGATTTCCATGGGCAGTCTGATTGTACCCAATTTGATTGTTGTATGACTTGGGTACAACCAGCCTGTTTGATTTTTCAAGCGATTATTTCCAGCGGCTATAGTCACTAGCAATAATCACTCCCGGCAGGGACAGCTTCCTGAACAAGCACCCCCCCCCCTCATCCCAGGAGAACACAGTAGCTTCGCTGGAGGGATTCCCCCATCAACACTGACTGTGTCGATGGAGGAATCGAGTGACTTTCTTTTGTGGTTACAGGAAAGAAAATTGCATCATCTATGGTCTGCCTTATGCAGCACGGACACAGACGCAGCCTGCTGTGCTCTATGGGCAGTCGAATGTAAAATCCCGGCTGTCTGTTTACACCCAGCTGCCCTCCAATCCCACCAGATGAAGGGGAATCGATGCCCTTTAATTTAGTTTTTATCGGATCGGAGGTAGCCAGGTGTAAATGGACACGAGTGAATTTACATCCAACTGTCCATAGAGGAGAATGGAGTGTCCAATTGGGTCTGCCTGAAAAACAGACCGGCAGACATGATCCGACCACTTGTGTGAAAGGGGCCTTAGCTTCTATACAGGTTTCTAATGTATGTAATATGTTCTCTTGTCAGAACTGTCCAGCTGCCTTGTGCCTGTGTTTTTCACCCATACATTTATATCTAAAGCTGGCTGAACTTTTGTGTGCACATTTGACTGAACATTCTCAGTACATTTGTTGGATTAACCAATACAATTCAAAAGTACTTCAAAAACATGTTTGCTTTTAACATCCCATTGGAACTAATGAACAAAACCAAATGAAAACCATATAGACTATTAGAAATTTGTTTGTTTGAGAAACATTTTCCATGAAAGCTTCCCATGGCTTTCCATATCACTTCTACACTGACAAACCCAAATCTATCTCTCTACCCCTGAGCTTACAATATCTGTCTCCTCACGTATCACTAATTTACTGACCGACATACCAGTCTGGATGTCACACCACTTCCTCAAACTTCATCTGTCCAAAGCCAAGCTCTTAATAATTCCTCCCCTACCTGCCCCTTCCCCTGACTTCTCTGTCAAGATCAACTGTCAACCGCATGGCATGGCAGGGTGCTAGGTGTAACCCTAGACTCTGAACTCTGCTTTTGGCCCCACATCCAATCACTTTCCAAAGCTTGACGACTGAGCTTCCAAAATACGCCCCTTCCTAACCAATGACACCACAGAGCTCCTAGTCTACTCCGTGGTCATCTCTTGCCTCAACTACTGCAACTCCTTTAAAAATACTAACAATTCTACCCCAAGCTACATCACTAACCTAATCTTAAACTACCAAACAAATCGTTCTCTTTGTTCCTCCCAAGACCTGCTGCACTCTAGTTCCCTTGTCAACTACTCCCATGCTCTCTTCCAGGACTTCTCCTGAGCCTCTCCCATCCTCTGGAACTCCCCACCCCAGTCTGTCTGGCTATCTCCTACTCTGTCCACTTTTAGCCGATCCCTGAAAACTTTTCTCTTCAGGGAAGCCTATCCTGACCCCACCTAACAACTGTACTTTTATTTTCTCCATCAGCTCATCCCCACAGCTGTTACCTTTTGTATCACGTGACCCTCCCCTTCTAGATTGTAAGCTCCAATGAGCAGGGCCCTCTGATTCCTCCTGTATTGAATTATATTGCAACTGTACTGTTTGCCCGCAAGTTGTAAAGCGATGTGCAAACGGTTGGCACTATATAAATCCTGCATAATAATATTTATATAACTAAAATACATCATTATAAGTACATTATGGAATATGACATAGAACTACAGTATATAAAATATTATTCGAATACAGGGATGTATGATTATATTGGTGTTTGTGTGTACAAATATATACACACACATCGATATACACTCTTCAAGGTTCTCCATATATCTACTCCACTTGAGGAGTAGTCTGCTACTTCACAGTTGGGTTAGAGTTGTGACAAATGCAAATACATCATTTCAGCACGTACATGAATCTGCTGCACATTCCATCACTTGCTGCACTCCTGTGAGATAACAGTAGATGTCTATGGAGTATCTAATGGAGTATCTATGACACTCTTCATGAGTTCCGATCACCCACCCAATGAGCCAGCACCGGCCTCCTGCTTGTGGCTGTTTTCCCATACCCTCTCCATTCATATAAACTCTGCTGACCTCACAGGTTTCGAGCCTTAGAAATATCAGTTTGAGACTTTCTTTAGCTTTCCATTTTGGGTGAAAGTTGTGGTTTTGAAGCAGCTCTTAAAGTGAACCTGTCATCTTAGGAAAAAAAAAAGTACAAGGGCATCCTGTAAATGAAGTTTTATACTTACCTTTCAGTGTGCTAGGTGTTATATCTTCGCTCTCTTTTCATGCTGTCTGTGCTTTCTTTGCTATATTTTCCAGTCTTCGCAGTGCATGCAGATGCAGGTAAAGTGTTTTAATCAGTGGCCCACTTTTGGCCATTGTTACTGATGAATGTCGCAGCTTCTCACTAACACTTTCCTGTGTGCAGTGAGACGCTTGGCATGTGTGAAGGCACGCTCTGCCCCACCAGCTGGCCAGACCAGCTGCCAAGACTCCATGTTGCTCATTAGTATCAGCCAGACCAGCTTGTGCAGCAGCTCAGTGTGGTCTGTTCTGAAATTTTGGAACTGGTTGTCTCATTTCAAATGAATTGTTTAGCATTTTGCAAGAGGACATTTCTGCTTTTATTTACTAATTTGAAAGTGGTTGTAAAGGCTGAAAGTTTTTACCTTCATGCATATTATGCATGAAGATAAAAAACGTCTGTGTGCAGCAGCCCCCCCCCAATACTTACGTTACGTGGTCCAATGATGTGCATGGGATGGCTCTCCAAGGATTTTCCCCCCTCATTGGCTGAGACAGCAGAGTGAGCCATTGGCTCCTGCTGCTGTTAATCACAGCCAGTGAGCCAATGAAGAGAGAGGGGGCAGGGCTGAGCTGGACACGCAAAGCAGCGGCTTGGGAGCAAGCCTGCTTTGGTGCCCCCATAGCAAGCTGCTTGCCCTGGGGGCACTCAGCAGTAGGGAGGGACCATGGAATGATGGTGGGGGACCTGAGAAGAGGAGGATTGAAGCTGCTCTTTGCAAACCTATTGCACAGAGAAGGTAAGTATGACAAGTTTTGTTATTTTGTTTTTTTTGCCTTTATTCTACACAAGAATATTCACAGATCAGTCATAACATTATGACCACCCACCATAACATTATGACCACCTAGCTAATTTTGTGTAGGTTACACTTTTGCTGCCAAAATATTGATCCTGATCAATTGAGGCATGGACTCCTTTAGACAAAGCATCATACTGCCTCTGCCTGCTTGCCTTCTTCTCATAGTGAATGCTGGTGCCATCTCTTCCCTAGGTAAGTGACGCACACACACCCAGACATTCACATAATATAAGAGAAAATGTGTTTCACCAAACCAGGCCACCTTTTTCCATTGCTCTGTGGTCTGGTCCTGATGATTACATGCCCATTGTAGGTGCTTTTGGTTGTGGAAAAGGGTCAGCAAGGACACTCTGCTCTGCAGCTTTGCAGCCCCATACACAACAAACTGCAATGCACTATGTGTTCTGACATCTTTTTGAACCATCAAGAGCCAACCTTTGCTCTCCAGTGAGCCTTGACTGCCCATCATGCTGTCTTTGTTTTGCCACTTTTCTTTCCTTGAACCACTTTTGGTCAGTCCTGACCACTGCAGACTGGGAACATCCCACAAGAACTGCAGCTTTGTAGATGCTCTGACAGTCACCTAGCTATTACAAGTTGCCCCTTGTTGAATTCACTCAGATCTTTATGCTTGCCCATTTGTTCTGCTTTTAACACATCAGCTTCAGGAACATGTTTATTTGCTGCCTAATATATCCCACCCACTTTCAGGTGCCATCGCCACAAGATCATCAATGTTATTCACGTAACCTGTCAGTGGTCATAACGTTATGGCTGCTTGGTATGTGCAGTGGAGCTTTGGAAGCTCTCTGCAGTCCATGGCTTTTGCTGTAGGATGTGACTAAGAAAATGTCAGTAAAGACCTACTAGAACAGCTGAACTTTATTTGGGGTTAATCAGAGGCACTTTAAATTATGGCAGGTGTGTACTGACTCCTATTTAACATGATTTTGAATGTGATTGCTTAATTCTGAACACAGCTACAGCCCCAGTGATAAGAGGGTGTACACACTTATGCAACCACATTTTTTTTTTTTTTTACCTCCCTCCACCTAAACGATTTCAGTTTGTTGTTCAACTGAGTTGTACAGTTTATAGGTTACATTAAAGGTGGAAAAAGATCTGAAATTATTTCTTTGTCTAATTTTTTTTACATCACAGAAACCTGACATTTTGACAGGGGTGTGTAGACCTTTTATATCCACTGTATAGCGTGTGTGTGGTTCTTTTTGTGGGCAGGCATGTTAGTCCCATTCAGAAATTAACCATTAAGAAGTAAACCTGACTGCACCAATTCATATACTATGGCAGAATGGCGCTCACAAAGTTATTTAGCTTTCAAAGATGCGTCCAGGAAAAAATTGTCATTTGTTTGTCATACAAGCTACATATTTAAATTTAACAGCCACTGGCTATTTCACTTTAGCAGGTCTTTAAACTCTATGTGAACCCTAACAATTAACTTTTCTTATTTTGTTCCCTTTTGGTCTTTTAACTATACCATTGAATTCATTTTGTTATCCCTGTTTGATAAGTGCAGAAAAACATTCTGTTGACCTTTTCAGAAATCCAGGACTGTCCCGTGCACACTTCTTTGTTATCACAGGGAGTCTAACAAATATAGCTGCAGAACACTCAGCTCCCATGTTTTAAAGATGAGGACAGTGGGAGGGATTTGGTAGTTTAGGAAAAGACAACTAGGAAGGGCTGACACTATTCAGTCAACAAAAATGCTATATGCAGTCAGCTCACAATAAGAAATTAGGAGCTGAGTGTACTGCAGGAATGTATTGCTTCTGTTTTTCTTTCCCTGACATACACTTTAAAGGATAAGTTCCCCTTTTTGAGCACAATTTCACTTTTCATCATAAATAGAAGCGTTTTCCAATGCCATTTCTGGCCCAGCCATCCCAATGTGCTTTTCTCTCACTTACCTCATCCACAAGACGTTTAATTATTTTGTCAGTTTCTGTGAGATTTTGAAAAGATTTTCAGATTGTATAATTTCCTGTAGATGGTCTCTTAGCATTCACTGCCTGAACTCCACTTCCCAGAAGCCTTCACTTCCTTGTTGCATCACAGAAGAGGGTGTGATAGCGTGTGTTCACCACTCTAGACCACACCACCCTTATTACGATATTACCTTCCTCCCATCAGTTATGTAGTACAAGGGCCTGTCTGATTTGATACAAATGGAATAGATTGTTCAGGTGTGTCCTTCTATTCCATAGTTCTAGTAAATCTAAAGGAAATTGTACAAACAGATTGTATAGTGTATAGCCGTCTTTATACGAGTACATAGGAGGGAATGGATGGAGACGTTCAGTTGTCAGGCCCCATTCACATCTCCATGTATTAAAGACTCACATTCCCCCATGCGTTTGTGTTGGGTGTTTTGAAGCGTTTTCACTCATCACACATAGGGCAGTTAATTCACTTGAAAGGGCTGCTATACAGACAAAAATTGCCCCAGAAATGCTCCAGAACTTTTTTTTGGAGTGGATCATGGTACGTTACTGAATTTTTTGGTGCGTTCGCCGCTTTTGGGGTGCCTCTAACATGTAAGGACAACACAAACATGATGTACATTTGCAGCGTGTTTCTGAAATGCATGGCAAAGCATACATTTTCTGTGCAGATTGCCATGCGTTCAGAAACGCATGTGGATGGAGCCTCTTTCTTCTGTGTAAACGTACCAATTTCAGTTTCAGGCCCCATTCACACCGAGGGTAGAGGGAGTGCATGTTTTATGGCTCATTTTTTCCAATTGACACACATAGGGCAGCCCGTTGATTTCAATGAGCTGCGCTTCACCTGGCAAAGTAGACCATGGGACATTTTGACGTGAGGCGAGGTGCACATTTTTTACTGCGCATTTTGCTGCATCTGTCACCCATTTTTTCATGTGCCAAAATGTGTGCTTGTTTCTGTGTTTGGTATGCTGTTAACAGTTAAGGACACTGAAAACGCAAAATGTGGCCATACACTATACAATCTGAATGTACAATCTCCTTTAGATTTACCAAAACTATATAATAGAAGGACACAGCATCTATCCAATCACTCTATATCCAATCTAGCAGGCCCTTACATTACATCAGGGGTATCCTGTGGGCTGCATGCAGCCTGAGTTCGTCTGAAGGGACGCTGGGGTAGCCAGGCAAATGCATGCAGGGAGGAATGCTGTGAAAAAATAGTTGATGGATGAAGGGTGTGTACTAATGAGGTCAGTGCAGGATGTGTGCGCTAATGAGATCAGCTGGTAAGCTGCTTCCGGGGGTCCTACTGGTTTCTCTGTCCTCTGTCTACATTCCAGGAATTAAAGAAGCTTTCTAAGAAATCTACCAAGGGTTAAGGTAAGGCCTTGCTCTCCAGATAAAAGGGAGCTTGAATATTTTTACAAAGGAGGTACGTTAATGATGCATAGGGGAGCTGGATTTTATTTTAAAAATAAAAAGTGAACTTAGCCTTTAAAGTTCCCGATAGTCTATTGCCTTTGTTGTAGCTCGATATGATTCAGAAATAGGTGACGTGCTTTTAAATTGTACTGCTATAGAGTCACTCTTTAGAATGTTTCCTTTACAACAGATCATAATGAACCTTTTTGCATTCTTCAGATTTGCATGTTTGTGTGTTCCCGAGAGAGAACCCCCTTCTCCCCCCGAGCATTCGCAGTTTTTAGCAATAGAGTGATGCATACCTTACAGCCTCCTCACAGTAAATCTCCCATGTCTGCATACTTGCATTTGTTCTGCTAGGATCTTCTGTACCAAAGACCCCCTTATTGCTCCATAATATACCAGCACTGAAGTCCTGGCACCAGAATCTACTGCGTCTGTAAACTTAAATTATTAGTATACCCTCTGTTTAATTCATATTTGAACATTTTCCTTTTATACCTTAATGACAGATCTGATTTAAGATTTAATAAAGTTCGGTAAACATGAGGGTAGCATTTTAGTTTTCTGACAGCCCTGAGGTGAGAGTGTATTCCAGGGTAGCTAAGCAGGCAGTGTATGTTCAACTTGCCCTGATGACATTAACTACAGGGTTTTATTAAAATTATCATGAAGTCATATTAATAAGACTTTTTGCTATACAAATCATACTTTTTATATATTTGTAGTATCTTGATCATTAAAATAATGACATAATTATTGATTTTTCTGGGAATGTTTACACCTTTGAAGCATTCCTTCAGTCCAAAGTTGTACACACTTGTATTTATTTTTTTGTTTGATGTTTCAATAAAAACCTTATGAAACACAACAAAAAAACATAATGGCATTGCAGGCATATCAGTCCAATCTCCAGAGAACATGCCTACATGCTGTTATTTATAACCCCTTCAGACCTTTGCGGTGCATTACCTCACTTGTTATAAAAGGCTGTATTAAGGCAGATTATTCATTTTGAATAGATTGCCAATGTACCTCGGCACCCATTAATCAGACCTGACCTTTTTTGGCAACCCAGCATATCACAGTGCATGGTAGTGCATTACTGTGTGTTGTATTGCACTAACATTCAGTGCCATAACAAGGTCCTTGCACCCAAGGTGAAAAGGCCACAGTGCACCCCCCTCCATAAATTAGGAGCTGCTTGGGTTGTTGGTCCTATTCTTTTTGCAGCCCCATCCTGTTGAAGTGCCCAAGGCTGCCGCCTCTTCTGCCTAACCCTGGGCCCAGCTATGCTGCTGCATGCATCATGCAATGCATTGCAGTAACGCAAAGGTGTAAAGCCAATCTTAAAAAAATTACATCTGTGGGGAATTTTATTTGATTCATTGATTCTAGGTGTTTATGCTGTAGAAGAAAAAGCTCATATAACCCCATATTATGTAAACTGGTAGACAAGTGTTGCCTTGAATTCAGGTGAAAATCTCTCTGAATATTCACATTCTGGCATACGTCAGTTCTATGTAAACCAGAGACATGATTCATTCAGAGATCAGCTTTGCTAGGAGAAGAGAGGGTTTTTACTGCTGCAAAATCTCCAGATTTGGCTTTCAGAATGCAGTGATGTAGCAGAGGGTACAGGATTGGCGTCACAGGCGGAAATGGAAGCAGTGAGTAATAATACTATGAAGACATAGCTGGTGAGAGAAGGAGGGGTGAGCACAGTACTAAGGGGGACAGCTGATAATGACTATGGCAGCTGTTAAAGTGTCCATGATTTTAACCCAAAAGAATTTGTGAGCAATGTTGTGTTGTGAATAGAATTTTTTTTTCTTTTTGTATATACAATCTGTCCTATTTCTTCTTCTTTTTTTTTTTTTACAAAAGGGTACACGGTAAAAATGTACTCAAAACAATACAAAACCAAACAGAGCTTAAAATAGGTCTAATGTGCTATTTAAAAAGTCATATAAAATCTCAAGGGAAAAGTCTGGCTAGAGTGCAACTTACCAGTCTTTAGATTAAGTAGTTGCTTTAGTTTTTGTTTTTCTTACTTTTTTTTTTTTTTTCCTTTTTTCACCTGTTGATCCTGTCGGTGTCAAACTCTGTCCCAGGGCTACAACGCTCACTCACTTTACTGTATCTATGGAGGAGCAGCATTGTCACCTTAGGAATACCTTCTCTTCTTTTGTCTATGAAATAAGGAAAGGTGTTTTGTGGCCCACAGAGATTGATGGAAACAATGTTGAACAGTCAGCACAGGAGGCTATCAGCTCACAAGATTTCAAGTACAATCAACATTTTTTTTTTACTTTTATTTTATACTTCTATTACAAAACATTTGTAATTGTATAGTTAAGGGACCAAAAAATAGCAAATAAGTGACGTTATTAAATAAGGAAACATGACTGGACTGATTTTTTTTTTTTATTTAACCATAACCTGGTCCCAGGGGCTATCACTTACATCCTTCTGAAAATGCTAGTTGCCTAGCTTGTATGCTGACCAGCTGACTTTGGAAAACATACAGTGTTCAGCATAAATGTGTACACCCCTTTTGAAAAGTAAGATTTCAATCAATATCTCAATGAACACAAGAACAATTTTCCAAAATATTGACAAATCTCAGTTTTATAGAACATTTGTTTAGTTCATTACATGAAAGTAAAGTTAATAATATAACTTAGATTACAAAATCTTCAGTTTTACTCAAATTAGTTGTTGCAAAAATGAATACACCCCACAACAAAAACTACTACATCCAGTATTTTGTATGACCTCCATGATTTGTAAGGACAGCACCAAGTCTTCTAGGCATGGAATGAACAAGTCGGCGACATATTGCAACATCATTCTTTTTCCATTCTTCAACAACAACCTTTTAGAGCCTGGGTGCTGGATGGAGAATGATGCGCAACTTGTCTCTTCAGAATTCCCCATAGGTGTTCGAATGGGTTTAGATCAGGAGACATACTTGGCCACTGAATCACTTTCACCCCTGTGCTTCTTCAGAAATGCAACAGTGACCTTGGATGTGTGTTTTGGATCATTGTCATGTTGGAAAAGTGCACGACAACCAAGGGTATGGAGTGATGCTAGCATCTTCTCTTTCAATATAGAGCAGTACATCTGTGAATTCATGATACCATCAATGAAATGCAGCTCCCCGACACAAGCAGCACTCATGCAGCCGCACAGAAGGACACTGTCACCACCATGTTTCACTGTGGGCACCATGCATTTTTCTTTGTACTCCACACCTTTACGATGCCATATAGTTTTAAAGCCATCAGTTCCAAAAACATTTATCTTGGTCTCATCACTCCAAGTTACAGAGTCCCAGCAGTCTTCTTTTTTCTTTTTTTTTTTAGCATGAGCCCTGGAAAATCTAGGTGGGCTTTTTTGAGTATGGGCTTTAGGAGAGGCTTTCATCATGGATGACACCCATGCATGCCATTCCTCTGCAGTGTATGCCATATTGTGTCATGGGAAATAATCACCCTAGTTTGGCTTTCTATTTCTGTAGCTAACTGCAGTGAACTTGCATGGTGATTTCCTTCAACCCTTCTCATCAGAAGACGCTCCTGTCAAGGTGTTAACCTCCGAGGATGGGTTGGGCATCTCTGTCAGATGGTTTCGGTTCCATCTTTGTTAACTTTTTTTTTACCACTTTTGCTACAGTATTCTGAAAGATGAGTAAAGCTTTGCTGATCTACTTGTAGCCTTCACCTTTCTTATGCAAAGAAAATATTTTCTTTCTCAGGCCTTGTGACATGTCTCTTTAATGTGGTGCTGACAGCATAAAATGGAAGGGGTTCTCTTTGTTGAGTAATGTCCTTTTATAATCAGCTGTTTGCTGGACACCTGTTTAATGAATAATTAGACTCATATGTAGTTGAAATCTTGTTAATTAGGATTTTATTGTCTAAAATGTAGCTTTGCTCCTAATGCAGGCCATAGATGGGAAGAAAACCGGCTGATTTTTCTTTAAAAAAATGAAAAATCGGCCAACGTTACCAGGAACGGTAAAAAAAAATCGGCCGATTTTCATCCCATCTACAGCCGGCAAAAAGTGTCCCTGCAGAGAGCTCCGCTATTTCTTTGACAGTTCTTTGACATTTATAGTGGCTGCAACATTGTATCTATTTGTATCCATTTCGGATACAGATGTTTTTATTCGGAAACAGATACATTGTTGCAGCCGCTATAAATGTGAAGGAACTGTCAAAGAAATAGCGGAGCTCTCTGCAGGGACACTTTTTGCCGGACTGGAATTCTTCTTCTTCATCCTCTTCTACTTCTTCTTCATCCTCTTCTTCTTCTTCTTCTTCATCCTCTTATTCTTCTTCTTCATCCTCTTCTTCGTCTTCTTCATCCTCTTCTTCGTCTTCTTCATCCTCTTCTTCGTCTTCTTCATCCTCTTCTTCTTCATCCTCTTCATCCTCTTCTTCTTCTTCTTTATCTTCATCCTCTTCTTCATCCTCTTCTTCTTTCTTCTTTTTGTCTTCCTCTTGCAGGTCACTGCTCATGCGCAGATTTTTTATCGGTAAAAAGATCGGCCGATTTGCCCATAATTCTTCTTCATCCTCTTCTTCTTCATCATCCTCTTCTTCTTCTTCTTCATCCTCTTCTTCTTCTTCTTCATCATCCTCTTCTTCTTCTTCTTCTTCATCCTCTTCTTCTTCATCCTCTTCTTCTTCTTCATCCTCTTCTTCTTCCTCTTCTTCATCGTCTTCTTCCTCTTCTTCATCCTCTTCTTCTTCCTCTTCCTCTTCATCTTCTTCTTCATCCTCTTCATCTTCTTCTTCATCCTCTTCATCTTCTTCTTCATCCTCTTCTTCTTCTTCTTCTTCATCCTCTTCTTCATCCTCTTCTTCATCCTCTTCTTCTTCTTTTTGTCTTCCTCTTGCAGGTCACTGCTCATGTGCAGATTTTTTATCGGTAAAAAGATCGGCCGATTTGCCCATAATTGCCACGAAAATCGGCCGATCGGCAAAATCGGCCGATCTTTTTCCAACTTTACCGATAAAAAAAATCTGCCAAAATACCAAAAAACGGCCGACCTATTAACCCACTAACGATCCGAAAATCGGCCCATTTTATTTTCGGCCCGAAAAATCGGCCGATTTTCGACCCATCTATGGCCTGCATTAGACTTTCATTGGGGTGTATTAATTTTTGCACCATGGTCTTGAATGAATTTGTTAGGAAAAGTACTTTTTTGTGTGTGCAAATGAACAAATCTTGTTTGCAATCAATGGCCTTTGTGGGAGTATTTTGTAGTATAGTGTCCCATAGAAAATGTTGATTCTGAAAGGAAAGAAAAGGTTTTCTGACAAATCTGTTGGGGTGGACTCATTTATGCTGAGCACTGTATTTCTTCCAGTTTGCTGACCTAAAGTCTTGAAGCAAGAGGGTCAGCATGACAACCAGACAGATAGCATTGTCACCAGAAAAAGGAAGACTGCATAATGGCAATTGTACTAGAAGGCTTCTTTCAGTCATTTGCAATAAGTGCACAGCCTTCTGAAAAGTGATCTGCTTTTCAGAGGGCGGTATAACTGCATCAGACATGCATTCAGGAAGTGCTACTGTTGCCTCCTTGAATGCCTGTTTTTTTTTTTGTCTTACTTTCAATATGTTTATTAGTAATATGCAAACAAGAAACCAACAGAAGTACAAAATACATTAAGCATCCGTATCAAATATGCATTTTTTTTATTTTTGAACTTTGTACCCCGAGTTAAATATGCCACAGCGACAATGCATTGCGGCCACAGCATGCATACATCCCTGTCTGTTTGTTCCTGCTCTGGTAAGTGGAATGGATGGAATAGTATGCATCAGTGTGAAAGACTGAGGGAATGAATGACTAGCAAATTGCTGTAATAAATGATTAGGAAATCTAATACACCTCCCTGAAGAGCTATGTTTTCAGGGATCTCTTAAAGCATTCAGTATTAATTATAATCTTTCGAATAGTATTCTGTGTATAGGGACGGTTGCACAACTACATTTTCTGTGTTCAGTCGTGTGAATGAAATTCTAATGGTTGGAGCTTGTATACAAGAAAGCCAAAAAGGGAGTATTGGGTTCTCACTTCTGCTAGGCTGTTCCTGGTATCAGATCTCTAAGAGAGGCAATGTGCCAGGTGACCCCATACATACAGGTGCTCAGGGATGTGCTCCCCTCTCGATATGCCAAAGTGGACTTTGGCTACACTGAGTTGCAGCGGTTCTGCGATACTAAAGCGCAACCCTAGTCAAATCTATTTGTTTTGGACAGGTGGAGAAAGGTAAAAGCCTGTCTTAATGTTTTATTACTGTCTATCCGCTGTCGCAGAACATACATATAAATATGATTGACTGGAAGATACCCTGCCTTCATGTGTAACATTCGTACAGGAATTTAAAAAAAGCATCACACTAACATTTGACAGAAAAAGTAAAAAAAATCTTTATTTTTCATTTAAGGATTCTTATTCTAATACCAAAATGATTATTTTGGAATAAATACACTTATAGTAGAACTAAACCCTCCTATCCTTTTTAGCCAAAGAAGCTGTCATCTTACAGTGCCTTGAAAAATTATTCATACCCCCTGAAATGTTCTACATTTTGTCATGTTACAACCAAAAACGTAAATGTTTTTTTATTGGGATTTTATGTGATAGAGCAACAAAAAAGTGGCACATAATTGTGAAGTGGAAGGAAAATAATAAATGGTTTTCAAAAATTTTTTACAAATAAAAATCTGAAAAGTGTGGCGTGTGTTTGTATTAAGCCCCCTTTACTCTGCTACCCCTAATTAAAATCTAATGGAACCAATTGCCTTCAGAAATCACTTAATTAGAAACTAAAATCCACCTGTGTGTAATTTAATGTCAGTATAAATACAGCTGTTCTGTGAAGCCCTCAGAGGTTTGTTAGAGAATATTAGTAAACAAACAGCATCATGAAGACCAAGGAACACACCAGACAGGTCAGGGATAAAGTTGTGGAGAAGTTTAAAGCAGGGTTAGGTTATAAAAAAATATCCCAAGCTTTGAACATCCCACAGAGCACTGTTCAATCCATCATCTAAAAATGGAAAGAGTATGGCACAACTGCAAATCTATCAAGACATGGCCATCCACCTAAACTGACAGGACGGGCAAGGAATTAATCAGAGAAGCAGACAAGAGGCCCATGGTAACTCTGAAGGAGCTGCAGAGATCCACAGCTCAGGTTGGAGAATCTGGACAACTATTAGGTGTGCACTCAACAAATATGGCCTTTATGGAAGATTGGCAAGAAAAAAAACATTGTTAAAAAGCCATAAAAAGTCCAAATTGCAGTTTGCGAGAAGCCATGCGAGGAACACAGCAAACATGTGGAAGAAGGTGCTCTGGTCAGATGAGACCACAATTGAACTTTCTGGCCTAAAAGCAAAATGTTATGTGTGGTGGAAAACTAACACTGCAGATCACCCTGAACACACCATCCCCATCATGAAACATGGTGGTGGCAGCATCATGTTGTGGGGATGCTTTCCTTCAGCAGGCACAGGGAAGCTGGTCAAAGTTGATGGGAAGATGGATGGAGCCAAATACAGGGCAATCTTAGAAGAAAACCTGCAAAAGACTTGAGACTGGGGCGGAGGTTCACCTTCCAGCAGGACAACGACCCTAAACATATAAACAGAGCTACAATGGAATGGTTTAGATCAAAGCATATTCATGTGTTAGAATGGCCCAGTCAAAGTCCAGACCTAAATCCAATTGAGAATCTTTGGCAAGACTTGAAAAACGCTGTTCACAGATGTTCTTCATCCAATCTGACACAGCTTGAGCTATTTTGCATTGAAGAATGGGCATAAATGTCCCTCTCTAGATTTGCAAAGGTGGTAGAGACATCCCCAAAAAGACTTGCAGCTGTAATTGCAGTGAAAGGTGGTTCTACAAAGTATTGGCTCAGGGGGGCTGAATACAAATGCACACCACACTTTTCAGATATTTATTTGTAAAAAATTTTGAAAATCATTTATCATTTTCCTTCCACTTCACAATTATGTGCCACTTTGTGTTGATCTATCACAGTGGTCTCCAAACTGCGGCCCGGGGGCCGGATGCGGCCATTGCTTGCTTTTATTCAGCCCTTGGGGGGGACATTATTCCCCCCACGGTCAGCATCAATGGGACATAGTTCTGGCCACTGACACTGACAATGAGGTACTATTTTTCCCACTGACACCAATAATGGGGCACTACTCCTCCCAATGACACCAATGAATGGTCATTATTTCCCCCCCAATACTAAAGATAGGTCCCCTAGCAAACAAAGGTAAAATGACAAAACTGTTATGCTGGTCATAGGTAACTTGTTTCATTTTTTTTTCTTTTCAAAACGAATGGATTCTTACATCCACACAAATGAGGTAGCTAAGGCAAGCCATAGATTGTGATTTTCTTTCCTGCAACTACAGTTAATTCCCTCATCAATACAGTCAGTGTTGATGGGGGAATCCCTCCTGAAGAGCTGTTGTGTTCTCCCAGCAGGGGCTGCAGTGAGAACACAGTGATTATTGCTAGCGGCTATAGCTGCTGGCAATAATCGCATGCAAAAAAATCGAACATACTGGTTTTTTCCAAGTTGATTGATGGACTGACTTGGGTACAATTAGCCTGCCCATAGAAAGTTTGAATCTCGGCTGGTCCCTGCTGAACCAGCCGAAATTCAATCCATCTATGGCCGGCTTAAAGGAATCACCCCTACTGAGACATTGGGCGAGGAGGGATTTACTAAAACCGGTGTCCACAGAATCTGGTACAACTGTACATACTCATAACTCCCAACTGTCCCTGATTTCGAGGGACTGACCCTGATTTGGATCCATGTCCCTCTGTCCCTCTTTCCAACTCATTTGTCCCTCATTTTAGTTTGATCTATATAGTTGTATATAAAATGCACTATTTATCTTTCAAAAAGTGTTTCAGGGTGCTAAACCTTTGATTCAGTTTCTAAATTTCTGCATTGGTAAATTTCAAAAGCCAGTATAAAGGAATAGTAGTGGTAAAATAAAGCACTTGTGGGTTTAACTAATCATTTTGTCACATAATTCTCCTTTAAGGGGGGTGTGGCAGGGTCCGTGTCCTATGAACACATACTTTTGCTAAAAGGTGTCCTTCATTTCTATCGCAAAACGTTTTAACTTCAGCTTGTTCAATGGAGCTTTGACAATAAAGCCTAGAAGATGGTTACTATGCAGAGCTACATATTCTTGCTTTGACTCTGAAGAAGAAGGTTCGTTCCTCGAAACGTGTAAGAAAAGGATGCTGCAGAGACTTCCCATACCACTGGCTGGGTACCAAGGACCTAGAGGCAGTCTCGGCGTCATCCTACTATATGCCTGTATAGTACATGTGTTTGGGAAAAGCTGTCCTTTTTATGTAAAAAATGGGAATATCCTCCTGCGCTTAATATGGATGGGTCCCTATCCTAACAGCTGCTATCACTCTGCCTTAACCAATAAGTAATAAAGTACCAAACACAAAAATAGTGAAGCGCTAAAATGAATCCCTATATACACACACAGTGAATATAATATTATCCAAAAACAATATATATAAGTTCCATATACTCCAATGAAACTGTATAACCATCTGTGGGATATCTATACATACACAAAAAAAATTATCAAACGGAAAAAATACCTCATAAAAATAAATAAATCCGTGATATGAAATAATAAATAAATAAATAGAAAAAAATAAATAGAAAAACTCCTATGCCCTTAATTATTCTTCAAATCAATCAGTGATACGAAATAAAAAATCCATAATAATGCAAATAAAACAGTGATACAAAAACAATATCTGTGATATTAATATTCAAAAATATATATATATAGGTGATGCTTTCTATAATATATGTGACAACCTAAAAAATAGAAATTCATAAATTGTGATTCTTAATCAAATTTACGTGATTAATAATTAATTGTGACAAACCATACATTGAACTATTAAATATATAATCCACTATATCTTGTGATGATTAAATATAAAAATGTGTCCATAAACGAACAAAAAAATCCATGCAATAAGGTGAAAACGACACTCAGTGATCTTCACTTCTAGTGCTCAAAAAAAGAAATCCTCCAATGGCAGCAATGCCTGCTCACCTCCCCACCTCGACCCACAAAGGGCCACAAGGCTATAACTCTCCTCCAGGCAATCCTTTGCTTCCAAGCAGCTCAGTAAGGAATCACAGGACCTCCACTCCACCTCCTCTCAAACGTCATATAGGACACATACAGAGCTTCCCATAGTGTAATACCGTTTATTTAAGACACTCCATATAACATGCTGTTTCCACTCACGTGTTTTCTTAATGAAAAACGCAATCCTCCTCATTCCCTGGGTGCATTCACATGTAAATAGGGAAACCAATATGGCCGCTGTGCTCGGACATCCGTCCCCACGTGACCGGAAGTGATGTGTCTCTGGGCTGGGAATAGCGTTCCGACGCGTTGCGTCACGTGCGTCGTGACTTCATCAGGGTCAAACCGATTGCGTTTTTCATTAAGAAAACACATGTGAGTGGAAACAGTATGTTATATGGAGTGTCTTAAATAAACGGTATTACACTATGGGAAGCTCGGTTTGTGTCCTATATGACGTTTGAGAGGAGGTGGAGTGGAGGTCCTGTGATTCCTTACTGAGCTGCTTGGAAGCAAAGGATTGCCTGGAGGAGAGTTATAGCCTTGTGGCCCTTTGTGGGTCGAGGTGGGGAGGTGAGCAGGCATTGCTGCCATTGGAGGATTTCTTTTTTTGAGCACTAGAAGTGAAGATCACTGAGTGTCGTTTTCACCTTATTGCATGGATTTTTTTGTTCATTTATGGACACATTTTTATATTTAATCATCACAAGATATAGTGGATTATATACTTAATAGTTCAATGTATGGTTTGTCACAATTAATTATTAATCACGTAAATTTGATTAAGAATCACAATTTATGAATTTCTATTTTTTAGGTTGTCACATATATTATAGAAAGCATCACCTATATATATATATTTTTGAATATTAGTATCACAGATATTGTTTTTGTATCACTGTTTTATTTGCATTATTATGGATTTTTTATTTCGTATCACTGATTGATTTGAAGAATAATTAAGGGCATAGGAGTTTTTCTATTTATTTTTTTCTATTTATTTATTTATTATTTCATATCACGGATTTATTTATTTTTATGAGGTATTTTTTCCATTTGATAATTTTTTTTGTGTATGTATAGATATCCCACAGATGGTTATACAGTTTCATTGGAGTATATGGAACTTATATATATTGTTTTTGGATAATATTATATTCACTGTGTGTGTATATAGGGATTCATTTTAGCGCTTCACTATTTTTGTGTTTTGTCCTTTTTATGTATTTTATTAAATGCGGTTTTTGGTAATGCATTAGGTCGGTGTGCCCTCTTTTTTTGTATTATTAATTCAAGATTATGTGTGCCCCAGTTTTAATACATCTTCCCATTGTATTTTGAGAGGGAACTCCTCTACTGTCAGAACTCAGTGATCAACTGCTGCAGCCGCTGATCGACAAACGTTGAGCTGGGAACACCATACATGGATTGAAATGCGGCTGGTCTCTGCTGAACTGGCTGCATTTCGATCCATCTGTGGCCAACTTTAGATTCTTTTCTTCAGAATTTCCAAATAACTTAAATCATTAGCAAGTGTGTTATCATAGAGCAAATATTTAGTAGTGACACTTAACAGATCAGTTTCATTTCTTAACATAATGACTATCTTTGTCTATTGTATGTGACATCTATTTTTTACACTATCATTAAAAATTGGATATAATTGAGTTTGAAGTTCTGGTGTATGTGAATCCCCAGTCTTCACATCTAGTGAAAGATGATATCTGAATTGGTATTCCAGGCGTGCCTATCACTTCTCCAGATATGGCTCAATATACTGACACAAATATATGTCTGAAAAAAATCTCTGCATATATAAGCAGGCTGTGTGTAGGCTGTTTGTCACAAACTTTTAACTGATAAATGGAGACACATAGCTATATAGAATCCACACAATGTAAATCACAATGGCTTTTCAATGAGTCTCGGTGACTTGAATAGCATAATTTACATGAACAATCCTTAAGGTATAACTAAAAGGCAAAACTTTTTTTTGTGGTTTTCAATAGAGTGGAGATGGATTAGGACCCCTGTCAGTATTGTTGTGTGTGTCCCCATTAGGAAGATTCGCCTTATTTGTCCTAATTACAATTGTCATTGAAAGTGAACATAAAAGAAAAACCCAAATTTTGAGTTGTCCCCAGAAATGTAATAGAAGGGAAATTTACCAATGGAGACACTAGTTCTGGTGACCTGGGGAGGGGGAGGGGGGGGGGCAAGGAATTCCCTTAATTTGTGGGGATCCATTCCGGTTTAGTTGTGGGACAGGAAGTGAAGTGAAATCTCCTCAATGGCAGACATGAAACATTTTTTACAGGAGATATGAACCTCCCTTCCTATATCCAAAATGGGAAAAAATTCCTGTAGTTTTACTGTAAATGAGTTCACTCTTTTGAAAAAGTCACCATTTCAATGATGAACCACATTACACACATTTTGATTTGCCACATTTCAGTCCAGATGGATTTTTCCCATGCTATGCTCGGCCAAATGTGGACTTGTACGTAAGAGTGCATGTTTGAACTTCAACTTTGAGTTATGCAATATCTGACATCCAGGAACTGACATTGGGCGATGTACTTTGACTTAGTATTGCAAAAAACCTCCACAGTTCTATTATATATGTCTGGCTTTTGGGCGCCTTTCACTTCTGCATGTGGTGCACTGTCTTTTATTGAACTTGACTGCATATGAGTGCGATTTCCATTTATATCTTATAACTTGCTCATCTGGATTATGCTGTTTGCGTCACTGAGAACCATTGATACACCGTTATGATTTATATTCTGTAGACCATATACAACTATGTGTCTACATTTACAAAGTATACGTTTGTGACAACTAGCCTTCATACAGCCTGATTATATATGGAGAGAGATTTTGTCCTCATAATGTGACTGTTATCTGTAGAAGTGATGGACACTCCTGGAATACCAGTTCAGATATCCTCTTTCACTACACTTGATGGTTGAAGATCTATGTACACCAAATCCTCAACCTCATTTATATCCAATTATTGATCACAGAGATTAAATAGACACTGAATACAATGGACAAAGGTTTTTGTTATTTTGTTAACTGTTGGATTGGAACTGATCCATTAAGTGCTGCTTCCAAATATTTACTCATTGATAACCCAGTTGATAATGATTCAAGTTCCTTGGAAATTGATCCAAACAGTTGTTCCATGCATCTCCATGCAGGCAGTCCCATTTATGTCAATTGTGATGGAGCAGCTGCTCGAACATAGCCGCAGCTCCCAATTTGACAGTGTGTGCGGAGACCGGAACCCACATGGATGTCAAAATTTGGAGCAGCGGCTGTGTCCATGCAGCTGCTGCTTCCCATTTTGATATGAATAGGACTGCCTGCACATGGACGCACGGAACACTTGTGTATCCTGGTGCAGGAAAAACACAGCCTTTACACTGGCATAAGCGAATGTCAGGCCTTGTATGGCAACCATTATCAAGTGATACATTTCGCAGCAGTACAGTTTATGACAGATTTACTTCTTTTTTTTTATAAGACTGCAGAAGTGATTATATTGATTTTCCCATCCACAAATGACTCTTTAACTCTCCTTCTACAAGTAAAATACAAACTTATCCATTACTGTGCTTATGTAATACTTTTTTGTATATTTTGTTTGGAACAGTTTCGTTATTTGGTAACTTTTCCCCTAGTGTAAAGAAGGGGAAGAAAAAACAGCTGACCGTCTGGAGGATATGAAAAAGGATCAGGAGGGGGAAGGAAAGGGCAGGAGGAGAGCAAAAGGGGAAGACAGATTAAAAAAAAAGTCTCAAGATTGATTTACATCTTTGCATTTTACCCCTGTTTTTGTTTTTTTATTAAAAATCAATTGAAAGGCATCAATTAGCATGTCTTTGTTGCATATTTTCAACGCGTGTTGCAATGAATTTTGTATTGAATGTCAGAATACATCATAGAGCACAATGCTGCGTGTTGTGACACATTTACATGCTTTATGATGCCTGTGTTTTAATGCATTTTGATGCGTTTAAACTGATTTCAGGCAGAAATGTATGGATGTAAATCGCCCCTTAAATTGAACCAGTGCTTTTCCCATGTTGGGTTTGCTCTTATGGCAAACCTCTCTAGTAGCATATTCTTACCATCTTTGGCTCATTTGCTGTTTAGCAGCCTGAAGCAAGCTGCAAGTCACCAGAGTGATGGCATACATAGGACCATGGACTCCTGTGACAATGCTGATTGGCCTAGCATTGTCATATGGAGTGAGTCATATCCTCCTCCATACCAAAAAGTATTTCCTTCAGCTCCTGGCAATGAATGGAGTGTTGTCATTGGGCAGGTTTTCTTTAAATGAATATTTGTGGTCAGTACACAGTGATCATCTCCAGAGGAGGGGAATCTGTTAGTTAATATTTTTAGGAACAGGTCTTCAATCATTTACAGTATATGTCAGGGGTGTATTTACCACAAGGCAAACAAGGCACTTGCCTAGGGCTGCATTTTTTCAGGGGGGCAGCACCTCCCCTCAGAAGAAGGGATGAAAGAAGGGACACGCGTGCCATGGGAACCAGGCGGAATCCGAGAGAGGCTGCGGACTGCTTGATGGTGTACGTAGAGCCTGACTCCCTTTCCCAGGGATATCTGGAGCTTTGAAGATGAGTGTCTTCCCCTCTATCGAGTGGAAGGCTCTCCCAAGTGGGTGGCAGGGGTGTTGTTGGGCAATGTCAGACTCTCTCCGCAGGAGGGGAAGGAGGGGTGGTGTTGGTCGGTGTCCGTTGGGGCAGATGATTTTTGTGTTGCCTAGGGCAGCACAAAACCTAACTACACCACTGGTATATGTAAATGTGTAGTTATTTTAGACGATTATATAACGCTGCCAATTTACTTACTGTATATTCACTTCAGACCCTGCCCTCAAGAGACTTATAATTGAAGGTCCCTATTTCATACACCAGGGGCAATTAACCTACTATCATTCCTTTAGAGTGTTGGAGAAAACCAAAACAAGCACAGGAACAACATACAAACACCATGGAGATAGTGTCCTGGCTGGGATCCCAGCACTGAGGACCTCAGTGCTGGAATATGTAGTGGATATATTAGAAGAGATGTATGGGTTTTAAAACAAATATGTATACTCACCTCGATCTGATGGTGCATCTGTCCCCAGCCACTTCTATTACTGAGAACTGAGCTTTCAAACACTGTTGACTTCTTGGTTGTTAGCCTCCAGTGAGCAGAGAACCGGTGACTGTCAGTAACTGGCTCTTTGCTCTGCCCCTGCAGTCCTCACTGGAGAGGCGGGAGCTGCTGGCCCAAGCATCTGGGAGATCCCGACTGTAAAGTGGGGATTGATCCAGAGCCTGGACTGGCTGAGTGATGTCAGCCGAGAGCGAGCTTTTGCCCACTGTCATCTGAAAACGGGTCACAGATGTTCAGAACAAACTGCACTCCTGTGATCCCCAGGAGGAGTACAGCCAACGTACCTGTGGCTATTCTTCGGCTTTAATAAAAAAAATAATTAAAACGTATAAACATTTTAAAGACTGTAAATTAATTGTTATATATTTATGGGGGCACTGATCTAAGTCTAAGCTGTAGATGAGCCTATCATCATCAGCTGACAAGACATCAGGCCTAAAATGGACCCAATGCTGTGTCGGCTAACAGTCTTGTTGTCTTTTTACACCAGCAGCAACTGACATTTCCCAGCAGGTTGGAATGATCTTTTCTTACTGCAGCCCTGAAGTAAGATTTCATTCCAGATTATAAAAAGTATTTTTTTATGTCTTGCATTTATTTATTTTATGATAATACTGCGAAATTGCTGTTGTATAATTTTGAGACAGTGGAAGGTGATCTCCATTAAGACAGTTTAGTCAAGAGTTAACTGAGGCAGTTTAGGAAAGAGTTATTAAAGAGGGGCAGAGACTGTGGCTTTGCAGAGGAGAAGGCTCCTGACATCTGGGGTCAGAAAGGAAGAGAGACAGCTGGGTGAGACTAAAAGGGGGATGGGGGGTGACAGAAGTCTGGAAATCCCCTGGAGAGAGAGAGATGGAGATTATTGATGGGCAATGCAGAGGGAATGAAAAGAGAACTGCAGGCCGGAGACAGGAAAATAATCTCTTTTATTAACCACTCTACAAGAGGATATGAAAATGCTGTTGTAATAGTTTTGTACAGCGGAAGGACATAGCTCATCTACCAAATACAATCCTCCCTGTACTGTACAGTTCTCTCACCTCCTCCTGCACACCTCACCCTTCCCTCTGCTCCTTTCCTGGACAGAGATCACCTGATCGCCCCCAGCCTGTCTCTCCTGAATGACCCCTAATGACATAATCTGGTTATGACCACATCCAATTTAGATTAGCTGTGATTACCACACTTAACCCTTTCATAGACAGAGAATCACAATCACCTTGGGCATTCGATAAGAACAACAATTGCAGATTTTGAAGCCTCACCAGTGTATGAGGTATACACAATGCAACCTTGCCATATACCAGCTTGGCAACATAACCCACCATCATTTCTTAGACTGCACCTGACATACTGTATACCAAACATCTCCATGTCTTCCACACCACTCAACCCCAGCTAATATCATCTCAGCTGCATTTTTGGTTTACCTCTGGTTCACACTATCCCCTAGTTGTGGGTGCAGGAATCTCACCAGTTCCCCCACCCGCAGCTGCATCCCGTTTCTTTTGCGAGACGCAGAGGTGGTGCTATTCATTCTGAATGGTATCCTCACTCATTTCATCCCGCAGCATGATCAGGGGTGCGGAAACCGCATGGTCAAAAAGACCATGTGGTATCCGTGTGGATGCGTTTTGGAAACGGTGCATGCACCTTTTTCTTGTGTGAAACACGGACACAGCAGACCATTTAAATGAATGGGCTGCCGTTACCAAGCAAACATTGTCCGCGCTGATGTAAACTGAGCCTTAAAGAAAGAAAAAATGTGTTTCCAGGCTGGCAACCCTACATGGATCCCATCTGCCAATCCATATTGCATGGTTATTACAGTAGGCTGCAGGCCTACACTGTAAAAGTCTGCGTAATCACTGCGCCTCTCACACCTATTCACCCTCTATGGACCTGAGCGATTTTTACATTTCTGCTGTGGACCTGTTTATTCGACAATAACTTTGTCATGACTAAAAATAACAAGGTAATACATATATTGTTTTTTAAGGACAAACAAGGCTTTCTTTTCATGATATAGTCTTGTAAGAATGATATTTTGCAACGAAACTAAAAAAAAAAAATTAAAAAAAAAAAACACTTTTTTTGAGCAGTGTTAAATTAAAAAAATAGTGTTACTGCATATAAAATGTGCACATTTGTTATGCTTAACATTTTAAAATTTCACTCAAGTTATAATACAAGGCATTGCAAAGTTATTTACAAATGAAATAAAGTGAGTTTTTTTATTTACGTTTTGCACTTTTTAAAATGGTAAATGTGTAAATATACGTTAGATGTTTAAATATATTACCAAACAAAATAAAAACATTTAAATATTAATAATTAAAAAAAATAAACAAACAAAAAAATATCAGCAGTTGAAGAGAGAATGAGAGTACTCATAACATAAAAGGGCTAAAAGACCAGGATGCCCATGACCATATATAAATAAATAATGACCAGGGGAGTACTAAACAGAATAGCCCCAAATGCTGCAGGATGATAATGGCCGACTCATATGTAAATCACATTGTGGTGTCCTTGGAACCAAATATGACATAGAAAAAGGGAGGGAGACCAAGGGAAAGAACCCCTAAAGTCAAGAGGACCCAATGAGGACAAACTGCGGCTTGTATGAAAAAACAGCAAAATTAACATTTATTGCAGAATAAACATGGCAAACATATAAACCTTACAAAAAAAAGAATGAAAGTACAGCTGGTTCGAATCTTGGTCGGTTCAGATGGGACTGATTGTACCTAATTCGATTGCTCTATGATTTGGGTACAACCAGTATGTCGGATTTTCATGCAATTATTGCCAGTGGCTATAGCCGCTAGCAATAATCAGTGTTCTACCAGCGGGAGGGATTCCCCCATCAACATTGACTGTGTTAAACAGGAATATTTTATTTTAAAAAAAACTTTTTTTTTACTTGTTTGGTTGCTTTAACTAACATCTTTTGCAGATTAGTTCATCCCTTTGATATGCAGATGAATGAACAGAAAGATACAAATGTAACAATATGTAACTTTGTATCTTTGCATAATCAGTCTAGAGCAGTATTGTTTATAAACACTGATTCAGACTGCTTTTTTGATGGCTAGAGTATTCTGTAATGTTGGCTCTGATTAGTCACAGCCGACAATTACGGTATACTGAAATGGGGGTCCCAGAAGCAGGGCAGGAGACTGGATGTGCTATACATGCCCTGTGTACAATGATGATGTTTTTTGAGCATGTGTAACACGCCCAAAGTCTCCAACTAGTCAAACCCCAGGTCCAGTTTTGGATAAACTTAGGCAGCCCATAGACGATGCAAAGAAAATTGCTGGATGTCCCCCATCAACACATTCTCTTGGCCAGAAGGGTGGGGGGGTTGAGGAGCCTTACAGCCCGCAGCATACAATCATTACTGCTAGCGGCTATAGCCATAATGTAGCAGTAATCGCATGCAGAAAAGTCCAACAGGCTCGTTGTACCCTAGTTAACTGATCAACTTGTGTACAATCTACCTGCCCATATATGAATCAAAATTCAGCTGGACTCTGCTGAAAAGTAACCATTATGTATACACAATGCCCAGGCTGTAAAAGAACAGGCTCTATACTTACCTTTCCGGGGCCTGTTTGTTAAAATGCTGCCACTTCGCTGCACAGCGGGCAGAGCAGATACTGGAACTTTTGAGAGCGTTTACCCATTACCTATACCACAGCCAGCATGGGTTTTTCTGCTGGCTCGTACATCCTGTAGTAATGAGCTAGTAAGAGAAACCAAGGAGTACAGTAGATGAGCTTGTATTTTACACATCCAAAAATTGGGTAATACCTGCTTTGGCCATGGAGCACTGAAGCAGCAGAAATTCAAAAAATGGGCTTTGGAAAGGTAAGCATGAAGCCTTTTCTTTTAGGGTCTATTCTCACTTGTCTGCTTTGGCGCCTCAAAACGCCTACATTTTGCTGCCTAAAGATGTATGTCATTCAGAAATCCTATTCTTTCCTATTTGCCTAGTTTACATCTACACTACACATTAGTGTGAAAGACAAAAGAAACTCTATGGGCCCATTGACACCTACACATCTGCGTTACTATGCGCATCTCATGCACATGAAACATGCAAATGTAATTCCAGCCTTACAGCCTGGGTATTGTGTATACAGTGCATTCATAAAATATTTAGACCCCCCTTTCAAACACATGAAAGCCCTTCAGGCTTTCCATCTAGCCACTCTGCCATAAAGCCCAGAGCAGTGGATGGCTGAAGTGATAGTTGCTTTTCTGGAACTTTGTCCCATCTCCATGTAGGATCTCTATATTCAGTCAGGGTGACCATCGGGTTCTTAGTCACCTCTCTTACTAAGGCCATTCTCCCCCGATTACTCAGTTTGGTTAAGCGACCAGCTCTTGGAAGAGTCCCGGTTGAGTAAAACTTCTTCCATTTAAGAATTGTGGATGTAACTGAGAAATGGGAGGCACCTGAGCTAACTTTTAAGTGTTGTAAAGGGTCTGAATACGTATGCCTATGTGATATTTCAGTTTTTCCTTTTCCATCCATTTCTAAAATTCTGGTTTCACTTTGTCATTATAGCGTACTGAGAGTAGACTAATGAGAAAAAAAATTAATTTAAACAACTGTAGTACCAGGCTGCAATATAAAAAAATTAAAAAAGGAGGTCTGAATACTTTATGAATGCACTGTAAATCACCCTGTAGACCAGTGTTTCTCAACCTTTTTTCAGTCAAGGCACCCTTTAAAGTTATGAACAGTCTCAAGGCACCCCATTCTAAAACGTAAAAAACTATTCTAATAGTTTAACCTAATTCAGCAACATCCACACATGTAGGACACCTAACATTGGAGGTGATTTATTCTTCCAAAGCAAATACATGTTTGCACACTGATACTGAATAGTATTCCAATGTTTCTCTTCTCCCTCAGTTCCTCTTGATCACTCATTTGATTTGACCCCATTACTGACTGAAAGGGGCAGGGGAGGGTCAAACATGATGCCATGGAAGCGACCAACATGCTCTATATCAGCTGATGGTATCATTGGCTGTTAGGATGCTGGTGGCTAGAAGGCTGTAATGGGGCAGATTGAAAACTATGGCTTTGTGTAATTAAAAGGCAGGCTTGATCCACCTGCTGGCTTTTATACAATTTGTGGGCATTTTTTAGATATTTTGCCAAGGCACCCCTGCAGGAACTTCAAGGCACCCCAAGGTGCCTGGGCACCCTGGTTGAAAAAGGCTGCTGTAGACACAGGGTCACTTTATGAATTGCAAATGTTCCTGTGAAAAGTGTACCGATATTCTTAACCCTGTTAGAAATAAGTTACATCACTTCCTGTCCCTATGACAGCCTGTGAAAGCAGAAGATTTTAAGAAAGCAGTTGTCACTAGGACAGGAAGACACGGACAAAAATAATAACCTGACAGAGGGTCCTCCCCATTTTACTAAACAAAGTGTAGATCAGGAAAGCGAAATTACAGCATTACGGTAACAAGTTTCAAAAATGCCATATCACCAGCACACCATACTAAAAAATGCAGACAAAACAATTATTCATCATCCATAAGCAAAGACGTTTCAAGGCCGCTATGGTCCTTGCTACTGCCTGAGGAAGATGTCCCTATATCCTTGAATTGTCTCTGTTTAGGAGTGATGATTAAATTATTATTATTATTATACAAGATTTATATAGCGTCAACAGTTTGCTCAGCACTTTACAATATATTGGTAGACAATACAGCAACAATACAGTTCAATACAAGAGGGTTTGGAGGGCCCTGCTCCTTAGAGCTTACAATCTAAGAGATATCCTGTCTGCATTTTCTGAAAGGGTGTGCTGGCGACATCGTATTTATTGCAGCTTGTGTTTCTATTGGAGAGATTTTCCACCACATCTTTTCCCTGTAGAAAATGAAGGAAAATCTCTCCAACAGGGTTATGGTTGTGCTATCCCTTCTCCAGTCTGGACGAAATGAAAAACATGTAGCTGGTGTTGCGCTTTAATCTGGCTGCTAAAAATTTCAAATACATATTTTAATTTAGCTGAGTAGACTGACTTTTGCACAACTGATTGAATTCACCTGTTTAAGTAACAATTCAAATATAGGTACAGTTGTGACCAAAATTATTCAACCCCCACTGAAATTGAGTGTTTTGGCCAGTTTGACATTGCTTTTGATCATTCAGTCATCTTGCTTACATTTACATTAAAGAGGCACTTGTAGGTCAGACAAATATAACATAACAGTTATAATGAAATAACCACAAATGTCTTTTCTGTGCTCACAGCATTATCAGTTTTATTCAACCCCCAAGTGACATTCAATCTTAGTACTTAGTACAGCATCCTTTTACAGTTATAACAGCTTTTAAACGTGAAGCATAGCTTGACACAAGTGTCTTGCAGCGATCTACGGGTATCTTCGCCCATTCTTCATGGGCAAAGGCCTCCAGTTCAGTCACATTCTTAGGCTTGCGCACTGCAACTGCTTTCTTTAAGTCCCACCAGAGGTTCTCAATCGGATTTAAGTCTGGTGACTGCGATGGCCACTCCAAAATGTTCCAGCCTTTCCTCTGCAACCATGCTCTAGTGGACTTGGAGGTATGCTTGGGATCATTGTCCTGTTGAAAGGTCCAACGTCTCCCAAGCCTCAGGTGTGTGACGGACTGCATCACGTTTCCATCCAATATCTCCTGGTACTGAAGAGAATTCATGGTACCTTGCACACGCTGAAGCTTCCCTGTACCTGCAGAAGCAAAACAGCCCCAAAGCATGATTGACCCTCCACCATGCTTCACAGTAGGCAAGGTGTTCTTTTCATCATAGGCCTTGTTCTTCCTCCTCCAAACATAGCGTTGATCCATGGGCCCAAACAGTTCTAATTTTGTTTCATCAGTCCACAGAACACTATCCCACAACTTTTGTGGTTTGTCCACATGGCTTTTGGCATACTGCAGTCGACTCTTCTTATTCTTTGGAGACAGCAAGGGGGTACGCCTGGGAGTTCTGGCACGGAGGCCTTCATTACGCAGTGTGCGTCTTATTGTCTGGGCTGAAACTTCTGTACCCACATCTGACAAATCTTTTCTCAGTTCCTCAGCAGTCACACGGGGACTTCTCTCCACTCTACGCTTCAGGTAGCGCACAGCAGTCGAAGTCAGCATCTTCTTTCTGCCACGACCAGGTAGCGTTTCAACAGTGCCCTTTGCCTTGAATTTGCGAATGATGCTTCCTAAGGTGTCTCTTGGTATGTTTAACATCTTTGCAATCTTCTTATAGCCATTGCCCTTCCTGTGAAGAGAAATCACCTCTTCTCTTGTCTTCCTGGACCATTCTCTTGCCTTCACCATGTTTGTAACCACACCAGTAAATGTCTAGAAGGAGCTGAGTATCACAGTCATTTTAAAGCTGCCTAATTGGTGCTTATTATGCTTGATTGCTGCTCGGTGACATCCACAGGTGTTTTCAATACCTGATGGAAAGCACCTGTATGAACCTCTGTTCTTCAGAGTGGTAGTCTTTAAGGGGTTGAATAATTGTGGCAATGAAGAAACCACATAAGAACCATTTACTACTGTATTACATAAACAATTGATGTCATTTTAGTTGCATTTGGGTAGTTACAACGTCCTTGTAGGATTTGATTCTGAATACAATTCCAAATGTACACTATAGTCCCTAAACCCCTTTACAGCATTGGGGGTTGAATAATTTTGGTCACAACTGTATATGATATTAAGAATATATAACAGGGCAAAAATTTATAATATCCACATAAATACTATAAACTGATTCGAAGTTCATGTCTTTCTACGTTTGGGGTCTGTGTCCATTGTCAGAGGATTATCTCACATTAAAAACTAAATGACAGCAGAAATGTGGGGGCAGATGAAGGGGATGTGGAGAGCTGCCCATAATAGTGAGCTTGGAAATCTGTCAGTCATATCCCTGTAGGAACTAATGCCTATCATATACAATGAGAAAATCGGACAAAAAATACCACTTTTGGAGCAATCATCCGATGATCCGATTGTTAGTACACAGCTTTCCAGAGCTGGTCATGGCAGTTCATGCAAAATTATCTGAAGGGACAAGCACGACAATTTTTGTCTTGTACAATATAGAACGAGTGATTTTTGTTTAACCAGTACAGTATTCATCAGTAAAAAATCCAAGTGACCAAGACTCTGCATGCTTGGAAAGAATGCAATCCATTACATCATCGCAGGAAGTTGTAGTCTGTCTTGTGAGAATTTTCTTAACAGTAATCCATTCTTTTTCGATATGAGACTAGCATGCAAAAAAACCCAAAAAACTGAAGATCATTCTCACAATGCTTAAGTTATAGTTAGCAATCCTTCTACAAGCATGCATTTATGATATCTTTGTATTTACATTGGACACACAGAGACAAATAAAAAACAAGTAAGGGTTTTTGCATGTCTCTAAGGTATTAGTTGTTCTTTTTCTAGCAAGGTGGCGACTCAGTGACAGCTATTGTTCACTATTAACATGCTATTCATGGAAAAGTTTGATAGAAGTGGCTTGCTGAAATTTGATACATAAAGTCCTATCAATAACAACTTAAAGCAGAGTTCCACTCACTCTGTAAAAAAATTAGTCAGCAGCTACAAAAACTGTAGCTGCTGACTTTTGAAAAACAGTCATTCACATGTCATACGCGTTGCCCCGCCACAGCCCGTTTCACTGGCCATCCGTATTCCAGGGGCCGGCATCTTCAGTGTGGGAACCCAGCTGTGACAGCTTGCGGCTTCACAGCCGGGTGCCTACTGTTCATGCGTGAGTAGCACTGCGCTTCCTGAATGGGCCCGTCATCTTCTGGGATCTGTCACATGTCCCACAAGGCTTTGGGGAGGGAGGGTAGGAGGACAACTTCCGTTTCCAATCGCCTATGCGATCGTAGCAGAAGTGGGAGAGGGTACCTGTCAAATTCGGGTACCCGTTCCTCCCCCGCTCCGCAAAGGTGTCAATCCTTAATGGGAAGCGGGGAACCAATCTTTAAAGCGGAATTTCCCCTTTTGGGCGGAACTTCACTTTAAAAGGAAACAATTCGTTTAGCCAATATTATTTATTGAGTTTACAAGTCTAAGGTCGACTATAGATGGTTCGAATCTGAACCGGCCGAGATTCGAACGGTGTATGGGTAGGCTGAATGTATCAGGTCTGCTGGCGGGGATGGCTTCCCCTGCTCGCCCGCCCCCGTCAAGAATATGCAATGTTTCAGCAGGAGGGATTCCCCTGTCAGCTCTGCCTGTGTTGATGGGAGAATCGTGTGAATTTCTTTCTTGCAACCCATGGTTGCAGGAATTAAATCTGTACCTTTGGCCTGCCTAAGGATACAATAGTAGCACTGCTCTGGGCTTATTAAATGACTTCGAGAACCAGCGGCAGGTGGTCAAGGCCTAGCTGAAATGTTACATTCCTAGGAAATACATACGGGGTGCACAACTGCTTCTTACTTACTTTGATAAAATATTATTGTTTAAAAAAGCTACAGTATCCTGCTGAAGTAAAGGTTGCTACCATAGAGGAAGAAAATGAGCGGAGGTGCTGCTGCTGCTTGTAATTATAATTTTCCAAGTATCTAACAAAAAAAAAAAAATCAGTAGCCCTATACCAGCAGAAAAAAAATGCAATTGTCAATTACATCCAGTGTCATTCAACCTACTTCTTGTCAGTGCTGGGTGTTGTACTCACAGTAAAATGAAGCTGATTCAGAGTGCAGTTCTGACCTCATCAGGGTAACTCTGGATTATTGAGAACTGCTCTACACTACACTTGGCCAGAAGACTTCTGAATGAAGATAAGTATTAAAAGAAAGTGTTGGAAGAGGAGGGGGGACTAGAATTAGGAAAAACTGTAATGTAAGCAAAAATGTTCTATAGTTGCTAATGCCAGAACTGTTGAAATATCTAAATATTACAAATGGAAAATTTTGTTTAAAAAACTCTTGCAAAGCTGCCAATATACAGATTAGCTGATATCCTAAACCAGAGGATCTCCTCTTTGTGTTATTCTTTTCTAGATGAACATCTCTTTTCCTGAGGCGGAGCTTGAACGTACCTTTGAGTATCCATCTGAGAGCTCTCTGCTGGCAGAGTATGGACCCTGTGAGGAGCTTGAGGTCCCCATCCCTCCGCTCGCTCAGCCAGAAGAAGATGAAGAGGAGGAGAGTGTACTGTTAGGTGGTATCTTAAGGAGGAAAGCTCTCATAGTGGGTGAGTAAAGCGGCTTTCAACCACACTTTTTTCCCATACAATTAGTGTGAGAAGGGGGACAGCAACCACAGCCCCTGCATTCTTCTTGCTACAGATTTTCTGCAGATTACATAGGTTACATATAAATAAAGACTGGATACCAACATTGTTAAAAAATGTGATAGGTCAGGCAGTTGATAGGGCAGCAGTTGGTCTCTTCCCCCTTACACTCAAACTAACATGTCAATGTGTCAGCCACAGAGAGTGCAATTAAAGCTTCATAAGCAGACAAGTAAAAATATTCATAAGTATGCCTACATAGTTATAATAAATTAGGACTACGTAATCAAATTCTTGTTTAAGCCCAATCATGGCTGCTCCTCTAAAGAGACCCTGTTGCTAGACCATTCATTTGCACAACAATCTTTCCATAAGTTCATATGTGCATTCAACATATTTTATGCACGTTAGTTACCTGTGTAACTGTCTTCTGTAGACATCCTAAAGCCCAGAGACTGCTGCTGGGTGCGCCATCTTGGATGTGATGTCAGCAGCATCAGTAGACTTTGAGCTGTCACTCTAGTGACATGCTATAGTATTCCCCTTTGCTCCTTCCTCTCTTCTACATAAAAGGTTATATGGGAGCTGAGCCAAGCTCAGATAGTAGACACTCCCACCATACTAATTAAGCAATGTTAGTGCGGTGATCTCTACCGCTGAGCTATTGTATCCTGATAGGGGGACCGCTCCCCCTCCAGAACACACTGATCAGCGCTGATTGCATACTGTTTCTCCAGCCTGCCTATTTGATAAATGACTGACTTCTGTAGGACAGGCTGCTGTACACACACAGGCCGAATGTCGGCCGGTTTCTGTTGAACCGGTCGATACCGGCTGGTATTCGGCCTGTGTGTGCCAGCCTTATGCCTAAGTACACCCAGGATGTTCTCTTTTTCCTTTCAACCCAGCGGGCTTAATGAAAAAAAACAGAGGAGATCTCTGTACTAACTGTATGATGTTAGTACAGCGATCTCCCTGCTGTGCTATTGTGTTCTGACAGGGGTACTGCCCTTCTCGCCAGAAAACACTGGTCAGTGCTTGCAGCCATTGGCTGAGAGCACTGAACGGATGCAGATAAGCTGCTAATTTTCTAGCATGCTCTTTTGACAGAAGCTGGTCATAAGGTTGGCTTCTGTCAGACATGGACCTGCACACATAAGCCGAATTAGCCAGTTTCTATTGCACCAGCTGATTTCGGCCGATATTCGGCTCATGTGTTCGGGTCTAAAGGAGGAAGCTGTGCAAGACTGGTGGTCAAATTAGATAGCATGTTCAGAGGCGCATTGCAGATGAATATAAAATTATTAATGTAAAAGAAAAAGGCTAAAATAAGCATTTAAATAACTTTGTTATTTTGTACTTTTGCCTCCAGTTTTTAAGGTTGGTGACAGGATTTCTTTCAAGCGGAGTTCCACTCTGTAAAGAGATAAAAGTCAGCAGCTACAAAAACTGTAGCTGCTGACTTTTAAAAAACAGCCACTCACCTGTCCCATGATCCCTCATTGTCCCCGCCGCAGCCCGTTTCACCGGCCGTCCTGTATTCCAGGCACCGGCATCTCCAGTCAGGGCACCCGGCTGTGGCAGCTTGTGGCTTCACAGCCGGGTGCCCACTGCACATGCGCGAGTAGCGCTGTGCTTCCTGAATGGCCCCGTAGTCTTCTGGGACCTGTCACGTGTCCCACAAGTCTCGAAGGAGGGGAAGAGGACAACTTCCGCTTCCTATTGCCTAGGCAATCACAGTGGAAGTGGGAGCGGGTACCTGTGAAATTTGGGTACCCGCCCCCCCCACTCCCCAAAGGTCCCAATCCTTAATGGGGATCGGGGGACCAATCTTTAAAGCGGAACTTCTCCTTTTGGGTGGAACTCCACTTTAAGGTTCTCAAACATTTTATATAATCACCACCTGATCTGGCTGATTACAGTAGGCAATGGGATATGATTATTACTGCAGAGGTCACACAGTACCCACAGACATACGATCACGCATGGCCATTTTCATGGAAAAAATTAAGCTGACTGCTTTCCTCCCCGATTTTCAAGGGAGACTTAATTAAATAATTCCTCCCAGCTAGAATGGAGCATCACAGCTATTTACCATTATTCTTTTATAGATCGGTAAACTATGTTCAGCTAAAAAAAGCATGCATGTTAGTTTTTATCACTTAATAAATGTTTAGTGCCTGAGTCTATAATACAGTATGCTTAGTCTGCCCACTCAATTGTTTATATGTGAACTATTACTGTATTTGTGCTTTTTATAATATTTCCTGTTTCCTGTGATAAGCTCTATCAAGCAGAGCTGTCACACCTTGTGAGTCAATTTATATTCTATATTTTTGTGCAGGATTGTATCCTGTATTCTCTATTGTAATGTATTGCTGAACATGTTGTTGCTGTGGTGGTTAATAAAGACATTAACCAAAACAAAAATTAAAACTTTGAGTTTTTGGTTGACTTTATTGTAACTGTTCTTTAGGAAACATATCCTCAGTGGAGTAGATAAAGTTTATTTTAATCCAAAATGTTTAAAGTTTTGGATGGAGTAAAGAAGGATTATAACCTCTGTGAAGTTTTTATTGCTGTCTTTACTGAGGAGATTACGCTATCTGGTTTTCTTGGTGATTGTTGTCACTGAGATAGAAAGTGAAGGAAACTCCTAAATGTTAGCATTGTCACCAAGACAAGAGGTAATGAGAAATCTACCAGCAGTGATTGTTTCAGTGGCAACTGCCTAAAGTTGGACACAACCCGTCATGCTGCCCCTCCTTTTCCGCTGCCCCCCATCCTGTCCTGCTGCTCCTCACCCATTTCCCCCCTTCTGTTCCATGCCCCCCCCCGTCACACTGCCCCCACCTGTCCCGCTGCCTCCTCCTGTCCTGCTGCCCCCCTCTTGTCCCGTGACCCGCCTGCCATGCTGCCCCCTCCTGTCCTGCTGCCCCCCTCTTGTCCTGTTCAGAAGGGGTGGATCTGAAACATGAAGGGGTGGATATATCTAAATGATGGGGGGGGGGGGCAGCACCCAATTTTAGTTTTGCCTAGGACAGCACAAAACCAAAATACACCACAGCACATAGGAGTTTAATTCAGAGAGTGCAAAATTAGGCTAACTTCTGCATAGAAACCAATCCACTTCTAACCCCAGCTTGCTCAATTAAGCTTTGGCAATAAAACCTGGAAGCTGATTGGTTTCTATGCAGAAGTGAGCCTGATTTTGCACTCTTTTGCTTTAGTAATTAAACCCCACACTGTTTTTGCTATAGTGATCATGGATCTCACTATCAAACTACAAGTAATCCCTAGCAATTGCTCAAAATGCATTTGCCTGTAGTAGAAATCTGTCAAATTTTGAGCAATGCTGTACTCTCAATTTTTCCCTACCTGTAGCAGTCACTACATCTTTAAAGCAATAGTCACCCATGTGCATCTAGACTAAGGCAGGTCATGGATGAAGCGATTTTCTTTCTTGCAACCACAGGTTCTGGAAAAGAAAACTGCACTATTCCCCCATCAACACAGTCATTTTGATGGGGGAATGCCTCTCGTGGAGCTATTGTTTTCTCCTGGCAGGGGGTGTGGAGAGCCGCCCCTGGTGGGAGAACACATTGATTATTGCTATCGTCTCTGGCTGCTGGCAATAATTGCATGTAAAAATATGACATGCTGGCTGTACCCAAATCAATCGAGGGATCGACTTGGGTACAATCAGCTTGCCCATAGATCAGTGGTTCTCAACCTTTCTAATGCCGCGACCCCTTAATACAGTTCCTCATGTTGTGGTGACCCCTAACCATAAAATTATTTTCGTTGCTACTTCATAACTGTAATTTTGCAGTGGGAGGACTAGTGCCACATCATTGGTGTCAGTGGAAGGAGTAGTGCCCCATCACTGATGTCAGTGGGATGAATAGTGCCCCATCGTTGGTGTCAGTGGGATGAATAGTGCCCCATCGTTGGTGTCAGTGGGGGGAATAGTGCCCCATCGTTGGTGTCAGTGGGGGGAATAGTGCCCCATCGTTGGTGTCAGTGGGGGGAATAGTGTCCCATCGTTGGTGTCAGTGGGGGGAATAGTGCCCCATCGTTGGTGTCAGTGGGGGGAATAGTGCCCCATCATTGGTGTCAGTGGGGGGAATAGTGCCCCATCATTGGTGTCAGTGGGGGGAATAGTGCCCCATCATTGGTGTCAGTGGGAGGAATAGTGCCCCATCATTGGTGTCAGTGGGGGGAATAGTGCCCCATCATTGGTGTCAGTGGGGGGAATAGTGCCCCATCATTGGTGTCAGTGGGGGGAATAGTGCCCCATCATTGGTGTCAGTGGGGGGAATAGAGCCCCATCATTGGTGTCAGTGGGGGGAATAGTGCCCCATCATTGGTGTCAGTGGGGGGAATAGTGCCCCATCATTGGTGTCAGTGGGGGGAATAGTGCCCCATCATTGGTGTCAGTGGGGGGAATAGTGCCCCATCATTGGTGTCAGTGGGGGGAATAGTGCCCCATCATTGGTGTCAGTGGGGGGAATAGTGCCCCATCATTGGTGTCAGTGGGGGGAATAGTGCCCCATCATTGGTGTCAGTGGGGGGAATAGTGCCCCATCATTGGTGTCAGTGTGGTGGAGGGGGAAATAGTGCCCCATCTTTGGGGTCAGGGGGGGGAATAGTGCCCCATTCTTGGTGTCGGTGGGGGGAGGAATAGTGCCCCATTCTTGGTGTCGGTGGGGGGAGGAATAGTGCCCCATCGTTGGTGTCTGTGGGGGGGAGGAATAGTGCCCCATCGTTGGTGTCAGATTGGTTTGGAGGAATAGTGCCCCATCGTTGGTGTCAGTGGGGGGGAGGAATAGTGCCCCATCATTGGTGTCAGTGCGGGGGGGGAGGAAATAGTGCCCCATCATTGGTGTCAGTGGGAGAAATAGTGCCCCATTGTTGGTATTAGTCACACAAATGATGGGGCACTATTCCTCCCACTGACACCAATGATACTTACCTTGCTGACCCCTGCTCCAGCCTGGGCTCGCTCTCTCACTTACCTGTCAGCTGTCTTCCTTCTCTGGCCGCTCTCCTCTTCACTTACTCCGGCAGTTCCCTCGATCTTCTTAGATCTACGCGCGCTGCCGCTCGGCTCCTCCTCTCCAAGCTCCACCTCCTTGCCGGTGATTGGCCGCCTGTGTGCCTCTCCTGAGCTACAGTTCCGGTGGCCAATCAGCGGCGAGGAGGCGGAGTTGTTGAGGGATCCCGGAGGTGTGGCCAGGGGACAGGGCAGCGTGTCATCCCGCCCACACATCGACTGAGTCAGAGGAGCGGTGTCTCGGTTCCTAAGACCATCGGAAATATGTGTTTTCCGATGGTCTTAGGCGACCCCTGGGAAATGGTCGTTCGACCCCCAAAGGGGTCGCGACCCCCAGGTTGAGAACCGCTGCCATGAAATGGCTGCGATTTGAACCATCTATGTCCAGCCTAAGGCTGGCCTTTCACCTGTAGAATTTCATTCAGACAAGAAAGTATAAAAATCACATGTCTGACTATTTGATGTTGCCTTCATGGACTAATTAATTTTAAATGACTTCTCATTCAGTTACCATTTCAAGGTCTTGATTTTCGTAGAAAGAATTTTTTACTTCCGGATTAACTTTGACAAATTCGAAAACAAATTACAGATTGCAAAAGATAGCAGGACAAACCCCCAAACATTCTTCAGATATATTAATAGTAAAAAGGTCCAGTCAGAGCATGTAGACAATTTACAAAATAATCTAGAGTGGGTGACTAGGGACAAAGAGAAGGAAAATGTATTAAATACTTTCTTCAGCTCTGTGTATACAAAGGAGCATGGGGGAGCTCTTGTCCATAATGGGCATGGCATTGACACAGCCCCAGCTGATCCTTATTGGCTCACAACTGATATGACCCCAAAATATTCATGCAGAATAAAAGTGAATAAAGCACCTGGACTGGATGGCATTCCTTAAAGAATTGAGCTCTGTAATTTCAAAGCCATTGTTTTTAATTTTTAGGGACTCTTTAATGACTGGCATAGTACTGATTAACAATCCCCTCTGCTATTTAACTGACCAGATCAATATCCCAGGACTTTAATTGACTTGATGCTATACTCTTATTTAAAAAGTGTTCCTTTAATTTTTTTATGAGCAGTGTATTTATTTATTTATTTATAAAATATTGATTTGTGCATAATTTCACCATTTATTTTATACTATTTGTTGGAGTATTGTTTGCACTTTACACTGATAGGTTTCAATTTCTGGGGAACTTAAATTCAGGTTTTAGCACTTTTTACCGCTGCTCTACACCCACGGATCCTTAAAGAATTGAGCTCTGTCATTTCAAAGCCATTGTTTCTAATTTTTAGGGACTCTTTAATGACTGGCATAGTACCACTGGATTGGCGTAAGGCCAATGTGGTTCCTATATTTAAAAAGGCATCAAAATCTTTACCAAGTAATTATAGACCTGTTAGTTAAACTATCTAGTATCTTCCCAACTATAGATGTTAAGTAAAAGACCACATAGATGAGTTCTTGCTGGAAAAAGATGTTTTAAGCAACAGACAGCATGGATTCATGAAAGGCAGAAGTTATCAAAAAATCTGATTTCTTTTTATGAGGAGGTGAACAAAACCTTGGGACAGAGGGGTGGCAGTGGACATGGTATACTTGGACAGAAGGGTGGCGATGGACGTGGTATACTTGAATTTTGCAAAAATGTTTGACACAGTTCCCCACACATGGCTAATGTGTAAAGTAAAGTCTACGGGCTTGGAAAAATCAGTTTGTAAATGGATAGAAAACTGGCTGAAAGACCGAATTCAGAGAGTAGTGGTTAATGATTCATACTTTGAATGGTCTAGGGTTGTCAATGGTGTACCCCAAGATTCAGTGTTGGGACCCTTACTTATTAATATATTTATAAACAATATAGGGTCTGGGATTAAATATACCATTTCAGTCTTTGCAGATGACACCAAGCTGTGCAGTGGAATAAGGTCTTTACAGGATGTCTCCAATTTACAAGCCAATCTCAATGCACTGTTTAATTGGGCAACTATGAGGCAAATGAGGTTTAATGTTGACAACTGTAAGGTTATGCACTTGGGGGCTAAGAATATGCAAGCATCATACATACTAGGGGGGGTACAACTGGGGGAATCAATGGTGGAGAAGGATCTGGGAGTTCTGGTAGATCACAAGCTTAATAATGGCATGCAATGCCAAGGTGCGGATTCTAAAGCGAGCAAAATCCTCTCTTGTATTAAAAGAGGTATAGACTCCAGAGAGAGAGATATCATATTACCCCGGTACAAATCATTAGTAACACCTCATCTGCAAAATGCAGTTCAGTTTTGGGCACCAATTCACAAAAAGAACATTGGGGAACTGGAGAAAGTGCAGAGAAAGATAACCAAACTGATAAGAGGCATGGAGGAGCTCAGCTATGAGGAAAGATTAGAGGAAATGAATTTATTCTCTCTTGAGAAGAGATTAAGGGGGGATATGATCAACATGTATAAATACATCAGTGGTTCATATAGTGAACTTGGTGTTGAGTTATTCACCCTGTGGTCATCACAGAGGACAAGGGGGCACTCTTTACGTCTGGAGGAAAAGAAATTTAATCTCCAAATATGAAAAGGTTTCTTTACAGTAAGAGCTGAGAAAATGTGGAATAGTCTCCCTCGAGAGTTGGCTCTGGCCAGTTCAGTGGATATCTTAACAAAAGGCCTGGATTCCTTCCTAGATACACATAATATAACTGGATACTAACATTTCTAGGTAAAGTTGATCCAGGGAATATCCGATTGCCTCTCGGGGTGGGGGGGATCAAGAAGGAATTTAACTTTTTTGGTTAAACTGGATGGACTTTTGTCTTTTTTCAGCCAGACTAACTATGTAAGTGCATGTGCATAAGACTAGTGTTAATTTTTCTCAGCCGGGAGTGAGTTATGGTTTAGTAATTTGTTCGTTCCCCATAAATTTGACCAAAATTTTCCATCCTTGCTCTTTGATTTTGCTTGCTCTGGGCAAACCTGATTGTTGGATCATTCCCTTTAACGCTTAGATAATCGAACATATGCACTGAAAAGGACAATTTTCTAAGGAAATTCTACAGGTGTAAGGCCAGTTTAAGAAGGGAATGCCCCTTACTTTCCTGTAACTTCCTGTAGCATCTTTTCGACTAGAATTTGAGGTAAATCTCCCCAACAACACACAGACAGCAAAAAAACACCCAAAATACTAACTGGGGTTTCAACCATTCCCAATCCCCCCCCCCCCCAAAAAAAACAAAAGTTTTGGCTAGAATTACACTTTATTACACTTTAAAGGGCACCTGTAATGATAGATATATGGATCTGCATTTGCTGATGTATGTGCAAAAGTGCAGCTTCTGCCTATGCAGCCTTCTTTGTCCTTACCATCATGCCTCTTTGTTTTGTTTGTTACAGATGAATCTTGCAAGCGCTGAAGACAACTCTCCATGTATTCCTGGTACAGAGCAGCAAGATCCTGTGGATCTGGGTTACTTACCCCATGGAACTTCAATGTTTACCGATAAAACAAAGCGACCAGCTGACATCTGCTAGTTTACCAGTGGATCCCTGTTACTTCCAAAGCCAAGAGTTGGAACCAATGAATGGTGGCTTAACCACTTGGCTTGTTACCAGTGATGATCTGGTTACTGTTGAAGCTGTTCAGCTTTTATGCGAAATGATGGGTTCCGTTAAAACTTTTTGCTAAGAATTGGAACCGTTTATTTTTTTCCCTGCAACTTGGTGGCTTACCAACTGTTTTTGGACCTAGCTACACTGTAGTTTTTTGAAGCAGAGCTGGTAACAATGACTTGTTCTTATACATGTGTTAGAGGGGAAATTAGTTATAGATAACTAAGCACAACAAATTAACCTAGTTTTACCGACCATCTCATTCAGTTTAGTTAAACATTTTTTCCAAGCTGTCATCACACATTTAACATATTTAATCTTTCCAGTTAGTAGCCTGCCAGAGTTTAGTTATTAGCAGAACTAGTTATCATTACCAACCACTGAGAGTAGACCTTATAGCTGCTTGCTTTTACATATCTTTTTGCATGCTAGTTATTGTTAGCAATAAAATAAATGAACCATTTGTATTTAGATAGCCAGTTAGTTTAAGCACGCTTCTTACTTTGAAACAAGTTTCCAGTGAACTGTCTTAACTTTACTAGTAAGCCAGGAAAATTGCTGGTTAAACTAGTCAAAGGTACTGGTAAATCGTAAGAATAGTAAATACCACTGGTATAACTTAGTTGGCTGGGGATCATCATTTGCAGCCACTGAACAAAGAACAAATATTGGCTCAGGTTTGTTACACTTTTTAGTGAGGACACACTGGTTCAAGCTAGTTTACGTTACTAGTTAGTGTTACCGGCGAGTATTTTTTTTTTTTCCAACTGCTTTTGTTTTCCCTTTTTTATATATGGATTTTTTAATATTTTTGTATTTTTTCTAAAGACACTGATCAGAAAAGAAGCATTTGCTACCCAGGCTTTAAATTTCAGTATACACTTGAGTGCCAATTCCTGTGTTGATTGGTTGGAGTGGAGATTAGTCATACTATAATGGCTTGTTTCGCTTCAGCTGTATTGAATGTTACCATGTTTTTGTTTTTAGGTTCTTGTTACGTTCTTTTAAATGGAAAATGAGTTGAGGAGTTGTCTGTGTATCGACGGCAGCCATTGTGGAGTCAGTAATAAGCATGTGAATATTTGCAATCTGTAAGCTCAGTAGACTGAGCACCAAGGTGTCAAAAATGGTTTACAGTATAGTAGAATAAGCTGCAAAACACAGAGTTGAAGGCCTACTGGACATTGCATTTATTTATATTTTTGCTTGTAAATGTTACCTACCATTCCTTAGCTCCTTGCAAAGCATTTTAAAGAGACACTGCACTTGCTCATTCTGCAAAGCATACTCACTGATCCATGCTTCTTTGCAGACTGCCTGCTAACTTTAAGCCCTAGTTGTGTTTCTGTAATGCTACCACTTGACTTTCCCTATGTGCAGCCAATCACCAGGTCTGATCTCTCTCATGTGGGCTGTGACATCATTCACTTAAGCTGGGTACACACTGAGTTTTTTCTTAATTCAACCAGCGAATTGAACAAAAAAAAAAAAAATACAGATCCCTGCATCCACACAAACGATGTGGTTGCAGAAATCTCCCCCACTGTGCTATTGTATTCTGACAGCAGCGACTCTCCCCCTGTGAGAATACACTGTTCAGCACTGCACCCATTGGCTGCAGCGGCTGAGTGATCGCTGGTTTGCCAGTAGTACCGTTTGACAAGACTGGTTTCTGTTGAACAGAGAGGACTATACCTGGATCGAAATTCGGCTTCTTCTTTCTGAACCAGCCAAATTTCTATAAGTGTATACCCAGCTTTAGGTAAACTCCTATATTCAAGCTTACCTGGGTTATATTCCTGCAGCAGGAATAACGTGAGAGGGCATCATTGGCTGAGTATACCCTACTCGTTGGGTTGGTGTCTGTGAACACCTGTGTGTGATCCAGGAGAAGAATCGGTAAGCTCACCATTTTCAGTCATCTTTCTTTCCAGTTTGAATGTGATTAATGATATAGAAAGCAGAAGACATGACACATACTTCAGGAAGTACTCTCCCAGCTGCATGAAGGCTGAGCTGCTGCAGGCATTTAGCAAATGCCTGTTGAAGCTTGCTTTAATGCCTACTGAATGCAATGCTCTTCAGATTAGTATTTACAAGGTAAGATTAATACATGCCCTTGTATGATTAGCCCTACATACCTAACATGACAGCATGTCAGTCCTGACTGGACCTGATTTAGGGCTCGTTCATAGAGCACCTTCACTAAAACGGTTAGTTTTAGCATACTGGCTGCTTTTGGTTCAGGGTCAGTGAGTTTTCAGTGTGATGTGCACTCAAGCACAACGCACAGTTTACTTTTTTTGCTTTTAAACCTTTATTTGAAGTGTTACAAAGTGACATTTCTTTAATGCGTCCACATAGCTGTGCATTGTGGTGACACGCATTGCCTTCCACTTTGCTGAGGCAAAATAATTTGTATCTGCATTTTTCCGTAACTCACTACACCACACCAACCAACTGCAGTGAATGGGGCATATAGAAAACAGTTGTTTTCTGTGTACCTTTATCTAGTAAGGAAAAACACAGGTCATCACACTATGTGTAACGAGCCCTCAAGTTTGATAAAAGTCTATTCAGGACTAAAACAGAACTGTGTTGGCTGAACAAGGCTTTCAAATTTTGTACCTTACTCTGCTGTACTGTGGACTCATTTTAATTGATCTGGTAGCAGTAAGTAATGGACACCGTTTTACCTGCCCTGTTGTATATTGTTGCTGGCACAGGCATAAAACAACATGATGGCTGCTATGGTTTCCTAGGGTCACATACATGTGCATTAAGATCAGACACTTTTAAAAGTTTTAAAGAGCAAGATGCAGTGATTATAAATATAATCCGTTCTATGGCCTTTTGAGCCAAGCTTCTGGTTTCACAGAAGAACACACTGAACAAAATGTCCACAATATAAATATATGGGCATTTACTTAGGCTAGTAACACATAATGCAGGGCTGAAAATTATATTCTACCACAAATGTGGGGTTGATCTTTCTTTTGGGACCAAGAAAATTGTAATGACCCAATGAGGATTGAAAACCTCCCCACTACAGCCAAAAGATCAAATTCCAATTTGGGTAAGCCTGTGTTGTCCACATCAAGCAAATTTCAAGTTGTAGACTCCGAAGGACACCTCCTTTGTTTTTACTGTTTGGCAGAATAAAGTCCAAGCATTGAAACACAGTGGTTCTCCTTGACAACATGGCTGCCTCCAGTGTGTGGCTATGGCAAGTCTACTTTGCACCCCAAAACAAAAAAGGGTGCTTTTCTTGGGCACACCTGACATGATAATACTCCAGCAGAGTTACCTCTGCTTCAGTAATGCACTGTGTTTTGCACTTAATTTGTAATGTTTTAATATATGTATTTGTATATGTTTTGTTATCTGTATTTCTTGGATGCATGAGAATCAGTAAATGGTATCTCTTCTATGTACATGCTGTGAAATCAGACATTGGACTTTTGACTGCCCGGACCTGTTGGGACTTGGAGCATCAGGAGCTGTACAAATTGGGTTTACTGAAGTCTCAGAAATGATAGAGTTCTAAAAGCCCATTTTAACCCTTGGTTTAAATATGCTAAAAACATTCCAGGTACACGAAAACAAAAGGTGTGCAAAATGTTATTTTCTTTGGAATGCAGCCACAGTAGAAAAGCCTGTCTCCTGCCAGCCTGCCAGCTCTGACGGAGTCAGAGTGGGTGTTTACCAATCAGCAGGGAGCATGAACTTTGTTGATTGTTCAGGTATAAGGTTCATTAAAACAGCCAATTTTAATCCTTAATACATTAAAAATCATCCTTGTAACTTTTTTGTAATGCACCTCAATGCATTTGCAGTGTGGTGCGCTGCAGTGAGGGTACATTGTTCATTACTGTAACAGTGTATTGGGGAGCTATTCAAAGTGAAAGGCACTGCAAATCCAAAGCTAAGCAACAAAGAATGTATATGTGTTTTGGTGTTCTGCCTCAAGACTGATGTGAATGTACAATATATATGTAAAAAGCGCTGCGTAAATTATTATACAGGATTTATGTAGCGCCAACAGTTTGCTCAGCGCTTTACAATATACCGGGAGACAATACAGCAACAATACAATTCAATACAAGAGGGTTAGGAGGATCCTGCTCCTTGGAGCTAACAATCTAAGATTGACGGTGCTATATATTAAATAAATAAGAGTAGAGCTTTCAAGGATTCAATCCACTTGCTAGTTTGCATTTAATGGCTTTGCTGACAATTTTTTTTTTCAACATAATTTCTTTACAGCAGGTTCTCAATGCAGGGGGTTTCAACACATTGATATGAAAGAATATATTCAGTCCTGGCTGTGTTTGGTCTGCTTCAGCACAGACACCCAATCTTTCTCTCAGCCGACTGCCTGGCTAGAACGTCTGTCTAACAGGCCAGAATAAATTTCCCATCAGATGGCAGTCTGGTCAGTGCCTGGAGGGAGGAGAGCTGACAATTAAAATAACCAAACACTGAAATTTGGCCGGTCCAGCAAGTATTTGGCCTTCCCTGCTCCATGAAAAAATGTAATCTGTTTAAACTTCTGTTGAAAGGACTTGTCAAAAAATTTTGCAAAGATCATCAGCTGCAGCCACTGATCAGTGTATAGGGACAGCGTTGGGAGTTGCTGTCAGAATACAATTTCTTGTGGGGGATGGAGGAATCTCCATCCATCTCGATTCACCATGTCACCAGCCTTAGCCAAACCATTTGCATACTAGCCTATGCTCTATCCATGTCACTATTAGAGATGATCCTGGCCATCCTCCAAACTCATCTCTCTCCGAACATCAAATTTTCACTTTTTATTTTTACTCCAGCTGTGGGCCAGATAATTCTCTGCCCTGCAGCACATGTAAACAAAGGCTTCATAAGGGCATATGTGCATACAAGGGCACTGATTGCACCAGCATCCCACCCCTATGTTTACATGTGCTGCAGGGTGGGAAATGACCTAGTTCTCAGCTCATTGGCGTAAAAAAAAAATTGTATTTTGATTATTCGGATAAAGGTGAGTTTGGAGGACGCCCAAGCTTTTCTCTAGTCACTATATGCAAATGTACATGGCGACAGAGCATCCATCTGTCAGTGTGCTCAATTAAAGTTTATACATTTGCTTGGAGCTCTTAGTATAGGGTATGGAACATGATATACAGGTGGGAAAATCAAAGAATATTAGAAAGTCCTCATATGATTTACAGCATGTTACATGATTGAGATGTGGAGTTTTGTTTGTTTTTTCATGAATGTGGCGTGGCAGAAATCACAATTGCATCTGAGTTTAATGAAATGAATTATGGGTAGATTGTTTTAACTGGCCTCAGCGCCTCATTTTGTGATAGTTAATGGTCAGGGGATTTTTTAAACTATACACTGAGATAGAATTCTCTTTATTCTTAAAAGCGACTCTGTCACTTCAAAAGGCTTTCTTATACAGAGGTTACCTGTAAAGAACAAGTAAATACCTTTCCTGCTGCCCATGCCGCCAAAAAGAGAAGCCATCCCCTGAAGTCTGTACAGACACCAACACTTCCAGGAGTTTCATTCATCTATCTTCCCCATGGTATTCAGCGGTTCAACCCTCATAACTCCACATCATCGTAGGACACAGTAGTGCCCAGGGGTGGACTGACCATTTGGAAACTCGGGCACTGCCCGAGGGCCCGGGGTCAGTAGGGGGCCCCATGAGATGCCCCTGGTACCTTTTTCATAGGCTTTTTTGAGTTTGGGCAAGGACACAGGGGCCCCATGCTCCCCTATTGCCCGGGGGCCCAATGAGTTGTCAGTCCACCCCAGGTAGTGCCCATATGAGGGTCTTGTTTACTTACATGGAATGCACAGGTGTTCAGTGCATCCCCAAAAAGAGAACCCATCCCCTGAAGCCTGTACAAACACCAACACTTCGAGGAGTTTCATTCATCTATCTTCCCCATGGTATTCAGTGGTTCTTCCCTCATAACTCCACATCATCGTAGGACACAGTAGTGCCCATATGAGGTTCTTGTTTACTTACATGGGATGCACAGGTGTTCAGTGCATCCCCGTGCAGGCATCCCATTCTTGGAAGTTGGGATGCAGCGGCTGCATTCAGGGCTGTGCACCCGCTCAAATGTCAAATTGGGAGCAGCGGCTGTGTCCATACAGCCATTTACATGAATGGAACTACCTGCACGGAACACCTGTGCAGCTAAACACGGCCCTCATACGTGCATTCACTGTAGTACGCCCATGTGAATAAGGCCTCATGCTTCATTTACAACTTACTTCAAGTGTTTCCACCTTTGCAGACAGATTTGAGAACCCCCCTCCCCTATATGTTTATGTTCCCATTCACACAGCATACCTTTTTTTTTTGTATTTCTTATCTTTCTAGTTGTTACTTTGTAGCAGGCTTTTACATAGTCGGCTTATATTGTTCAGAATAACTTGCAATGTGCATATTTAGGGACAGAATGGTTCAACGGTGCGTTAACATACAATGTACCATGCTAGCATTGATATACAGTATATAACCCTTTGTTAGGACAGATCATATGCACACCTAGTTTACAACAGATGATGATCTACTACGCCCTAATTGTAAATCATCATTTTTGGCAAATAACAAATCTATACTGAACGAGAGTGCGTTTCCCTACGCACCATCTGCCCAATTGATGAATCTAAAATATAACCTTTATTCAAATATATAAAAAATGTATGTTTAGCTGCAATTAATGCCTGTTGGAGTGGAATGTACTGCGCACAATATAACTGAATACCATTGCAATTGTTTTCCTTACATCTAAATGGTTGATAACACCAGACCAAAATCAAATACCATACCGTTTTAGATGAAGTGACGGCATACAAGGAGGTACTGGTTTGATCATAAGCCTATCAGCTTGAATATATAATCTCTGTTAAGAAAATGGAGTTACCCCATGGACAAACGAATTGAATAGTATAATCTATCTAGCTACAGCTATGTAGTACGGGTACACTCATCCACGGGTTTCAACGTCAGCCTCTCATGGAAAAGCCCCAAACATCACCATATGCACCAAAAAAACCTCACTGTCTTGAGGAATGCAAATGATGCACTGTAAAAACGCAGTACAGACCTCTCCAAAAAAAAAAAAAAAGAGGGGGGAGAGAGGAGTGAATACCATGTGCATTTAAAAAGTGTTTTGGGAGCACTTTTTGAATGCACATGGTATGGTAATGCACATGGTATTCACTCCTCTCTCTCAAAGATGATGAAGATCTGCCAGTACAGTACAGACTAGGTTAATTATGGTATACATAACTCCCATCTAAATTTCTAAAGTGATACTAAGCCCCCGTTCACACCAGTGCGACTTATCATGCGATCTGACAGTTCCAAATGACAACTCACACCACATTACTGGCAATGGAACTGTTCATGTTGCAGCGATTATGAAAAAGATGTTCCTGCCTACTTTTTGCCAATTTTTTATTGTGACTTGCATAGACTGATGTGCGGCCTTGAAATCGTGCTGATGTATCGCGTTTTGAAAGCTGCACCAATGTGAACTGGTTGTAAAGGCTAATTTTTTTCTCTTTAAGATAACACACATGTGATACCTCCTCTGTGCAATAGTCTTGCACAGAGCAGTCCCAAACCTTCTCTTCTCGGGTCTCCTGCCGGTGCTCCTGGCTACCCCCCCTGCTGAATGCCCTCATAGCATGCTGCTTGCTATGGGGGCACTTGTGCATGCTCACACCTGAGCCCTGCTCTGTGTCCATAAGACACAGAGTGTTGCTCAGTCCTGCCCCCTGCTCCCACCTTATTAGTTGTGATTGACTGCAGTGGGAACCAGTGGCTCCAGCTGTGGTGTCTGAACCAGAGAGGAGGGAGAGAGCCAGGAGAGCCCTCTGTGCTTGTGCACATTGCTGGATCGAGATCAGGCTCAGGTAAGTATAAGGGGGGGGAGCTGCACACTTAGGAACTACTTTAACATTATATAGTAAAGGAAAGCTAGGTAGCATTTTTAGCAAGTAGAAAGGTAAGCAATAATTTAAATTTTATTTTTCAAGTTATGCTGTTCAAATAGGAACATGTAACTAATAATAAGTCGTTTTTGTCCCATACACTTTAAGTATTATTATTATTATACAGGATTTATATAGCTGTACTGCACAGTATACATAGACATTTTGTGTGTGAATACCTGTCAAGTTTTTATTTCTTTGTCTGTATGTCCCCTGGGGAGATTCACCGTATTTTTCTTGTTATCCATTGTCCTCAAGGCAGAAAATGATGGAAATACAAAATTTCACCAATTGCTACCAGAGGGGAGATCTTCCAATGAGGGACATCTGTTCCATTGACAACTGCTTAAGGGGGAAATTCCTCTCACTTTGAGGAAAATTTCTATAACTTCCGGTCTCAGGGATAGAAGAAGAAAGAAAGTTCGGACATAGACAGAAAAGAAATGACAGAGGTTTTAACCCCTTTTCTAATCTATCAAATAAAAAAATGATTACATTTAAACTTTAAAGCATTTAAAAAAAAAAGTATTAATTTTCAGCATATCAGATTTTTTTCAGCCCAGAAAAGGCTAGTCAATCGATGTGGAAAGTAACGACAAGGCAGTAAATTTCCAAGACAGCAAGAGGTTTATTATCAGCTGCAGCTGGGAGCAAATTCAAAATTTGCTCATAAATATAGAGGTTGCAGAATCCTTTTATAATTATCATTAATGTGAAATATATGGGTTAATATGAAATCCTACTACACAATGTAATTAAATGGGGGATATAGCTTGGCCTTCCCCAGTAATAGTGTAATTATGCCCCTGATCCAGAAGAACCTTTCCCACCATGGGCCAAGTTGAGAATTACATCTCAGGTGGCTTCCCCTCCAGGGCTTCCATCAGAAGAGTTCTCTGCCATGTCTATTGCCCCCACAGCTTCCTCCTGCTAGCATGGACATGGGGAATCGGCTCAGGCCTAGACAACATGATACCCTCTACCAATTCTAATTATTCATGTTAGCAAATATAAAAAACTTTCATAAAAGAACTAGGGTTACTGGTAGGGTCAGAACTTCTTACCTTGTCTAATGGGTGGCCACTGCATGCATTGCCTGAGGTGGCATAGAATGTAGCAATACTAAGGTAGATGAGGATGTTTTTACTCAGATGCAAAGAGCAGCTGCCACTTGATTTTTGTATTGTTAATAAAGCAGTATTCAAAGCATTTGTGTAGTCTATTTCTTGTAAACAAAGAAATTGAAGCATGTTACCAACAGAGCATCCAGTACATGATACCATGGTGCTTGCATCAGATGTTTTTACTAGTTTATATGGTGACAACTTCTTCTGGAGCATCCATTTAAAAGCATCCTTCAGTGTCAGCTGGGAGCACTGAATACAGAATTGCTGGCTCTATCTTTTAGCAGGCTAATAGCAGGTTCAGCACTGCTTTTATGCATTTACCACTCCCAAATGTGAACTGCAGAAAGGTTTAGAGACCAACTCCACCTTTTTGTTGCTTTTTGAATCCTTCTTGGTTGAAAAAAAAATGCCTCTAAACAGAACTCACCTCCTGTTCCGGTGCTGCACTCTGCATCTTCCTCTAGACCCAGTCCGCATTCCTCTTTCAGGTTGAACAACGTCCAGTATCATCTACCCCCTTTTTTGAAAACCCAGGCCATAAAGGATCTGCGCCCTGTGGGCACATCACTTAGCCACTCTGTGCTCACAGTAGAAAGCGCAACACTCTGGTCATTCTGCATTGTTCTCTGCATCGAGATCTGCCCACCAGCTCTGTTGGAAGAAATGTGCACCAGCACATTACATGACTGGCCTGAAGACAGCTCCAAATCATTCACAAATATCAGATTTTCATTCAGTAGAAATGCAAGGGGAGGAAGTCTATTCAGCCTAAAGTAAGGCTTTAATGTGTCTCAAGCCAAAATTCTTTCCTGACATGGTAACCACAGTCACTGACTCCAAAATTTAGATTTGTCACCAGAAAATTAGAGGGGAAGGCTTCCAATGGGAAACTTTGTTGCAGTGGCAACCAAGATAGGATTTCCCCTACTTCTTATGAGACATAAACTGCAAAGAATAACTAAAAGGGGTTTTGTCTTTAGATATGCTTTAACTAGTTTGGCCCAAGAGCAATTTTTTTTTATTTTTTGGACACCTGTAAAAATCTTAATTTTTCACAATAAAATTACCTAAACCCCCAAAATATTATTAATATACAGTATTTATAAAGCGCCAATAGTTCGCTCAGCGCTGTACATTACAAAGGGGGACAGAACATGTGACAGAACAACAACAATACAATGCAAAACGGGGGGATTGAGGGCCCTGCTCTTTCAAGCTTACAATCTAGGAGGTAGGGAATGGGGGCACAGGAGGAGATAGCTGTGGGGGATGGGGTGGTAGGAAGAGTGGAGGAGGTTGGCAAGTTAGCAGGGGGTGGGGTAGGCTTCCCTGAAGAGGTGGGTTTTCAGGGTGCGCCTAGAAGAGAGGAGAGTAGGTGATAATCTGATGGGTTGGGGCAGGGAGTTCCAGAGGATGGGTGACACCCTGGAGAAGTCCTGGAGGCGGGCATGGGAGGAGGAGACCAGGGAACTAGAGAGAAGGAGGTCTTGTGAGGAGCGGAGTGTGCGTGCTGGGCGGTACTTGGATATTAGGTCAGTGATGTAGTTCGGGGCAGTATGGTGGACGGCTTTGTACGTCAGTGTTAGGATTTTGAATTTGATCCGTTGCGCAATCAGAAGCTAGTGGAGGGATTGGTAGAGGGGGGTGGCGGAAATGGAGTGGTTGGAAAGGTGAATGAGCCTGGCAGCCGTGTTCAGGATAGACTGAAGAGGGGATAGCCAGCGGCGAGGCAGGCCAGTGAGGAGGGATTTGCAGTAGTCGAGTCGTGATATGATGAGGGAGTGAATGAGCTGTTTAGTGATTTCTGGGGTTAGGAACGTGCAGATTTTGGCGATGTTGTGGAGGTGGAGTCTGCACGAGCTTGTTAAAGATTGGACTTGGGGCTGGAAGGATAGGTTGGAGTCCAGAATGACACCAAGTACTCTGGCCTGCGGGTTTGATGGTGGCGTTGTTGGATGTGATGGAGAAGTCAATGGGGGGTGGTGTCCGGGCTAGGGAGAAGACAAGAAACTCGGTTTTGGAGAGGTTCAGTTTAAGGAAGTGGAGTGACATCCAGTCTGATATGTCGCTCAGTAGGTGTGTGATTTGGGCGGAGACTGAGGTGGTATATTATCTATTTTCTGAAAGCAGAGGCGCTGTAGAATCAAAGGCGATAGTAGCAAATTTTTATGTCACATAATATTTGTGCTATTTTTATTAAATGCAAATTTTCAGGAAAAAATATAATAAAATTAAATTTTAGTGTAAAAACACACAATATAATAGCCATTTTGGGTTAATACATAAAAGATGAGGTTGCATTGAGTAGATAGATACCAAACATTCCATGTCTTAAAATTGCATGCGCCTGCAATATCGCCAAAAACTATGGTGCCCAAAAATTACCATAAGTGATGCTTTAAAAGCCTTTACAGCTCATCAGTTTAGAGTCAACCAGGAGCTCTTATGCTAAAATTATTGTTTTCCCTCTGATGTTTGCAGCAATATGTTGTGTGGTGCAGCCACGGTTTACATACATTCGCACACTCTGGGCTTGCGTTTGCATAGGTGGCTCTGAGGAAGAAGTTGTGTCCTCAAAAACGCGTTAGCCAGTTGGTCATCCAGGGTTCCATCGTATGGACTCAGATGCTGTTTGGATCATACATCTTGTTCAGTTTGACATCCCTGTGTTTTTATTTCTATTGTGAGTATGATACTTACATTGTTCCTTCAATAAATATTTATAAACGTTAATGCACTAGGTCGGTGCGCCCTTTTTTTGTTTCTCCATTTGCATCTAGTGTTTATGGACCACCCCGGTCTGTAGAGGGCAGCAAGAAGTGCATATTCCAGAACATTCCTATTGGGTCTACTGAGTCCATTCCTAGCACAGGAGAAAAGAGCTTGTTGTGTTGGGTTTACATAGGTGTACAGGGCAACAGGGTTATGCCAATTTTTTTTTTATTTTAATATATTTTATTATAATTTTATTTTTTTTACTTTTTTTATGTATTTTTACTAGATTTCTATCACAAGGAGTTAATAAACCCCTAAGTGACAGCATTGGGCAGGTGACAGGTACTCTTTATGGAGACATAAATCTAATAGATCCCAGTGTCTCCCCTGCCCTTCACACCATCTAAATAAGCACAGGTCGGCTTGGTTTGATGTATTCCCTGGCTGTACTGGCCAGGAAATGGTGCATCTGAAACCAGAAGTGACTATCCAATATGATGAATGAAATAAAATCTAAGGCCGTATGACCAGGCTATTGTTAACAAGCTTCAGACAGAACTTCAAACTATTGTTAACTATTTTCAGAAGCTGGCAAAGTAGCTTGGGAAAATCATAAGAAGGAGCCAGGAACTGATGGCTGAAAATTATAATAAAAATATGAATATACAAAAAATCTATTTAATTTTTTCCTTTATTTTTTAGGCCTTAGACAATCATATTTGCACTGAATATCCTATTTTTTTTTGTTTAGTTTGCCACTTTGGAGTTAAAATTTAGCTGGAGTCAGATGGAACAACTTACCAAACCTGCTACAACCAGTTTCAAACTTAAGTGCAATAATGCTGCAATTTGATCCCCAGTCCCCGGACTGAATAATTATATTTATCCCTGAAAGGGTGTGTATCCAATACAGATTGCATCAAGGGCAGTCAAGTGATCCGGCCTGTTCTGCCCATATCTTCGATCATAGAGAGTCAGCTGCTGCTATTAAAATCCTGGAACACAGGAACTACAAAAGCCACAATTAAGATTCATTTTCAGTGCATTCTTACATGAGCCTGCATAGATTAACCACAGTCACATGGACTCAGCACTGAGATGCTTTCTTGTTGGACCTTGTGTGATCATTCAGTAAACCAGTGATGCATATACACTTAATGGCCACTTTATTAGGTACACCTAGCTAGTGCTAAGAAAATCTCCCCCACACCATTACACCACCACCACAAGCCTGACCAGTTGATACAAGGCAGGATGGATCCATGCTTTCTCATTGTTTACGCCAAATTCTAACCCTACCAACTGAATATCACAGCAACCAGTCTGCCTATTCACCTCTGACATCAACAAGGCATTTTTTTTGTCCACACAACTGCTGCCCATTGGATGTTTTCTCTTTTTCGGACCATTCTCTGTAAACCCTAGAGATAGTTGTGCGTGAAAATCCCAGTAAATCAGCAGTTTTTTTAAATACTCAGACCAGCCCGTCTGGCACCAACAACCATGCCTTGTTCAAAGTCACTTAAATCCCCTTTCTTCCCCATTCTGATGCTCAGTTTGAACTTCAGCAAGTTGTTTTCACCCCATCTAGCTGCCTAAATGCATTTTGGAAGTATGGTAAATGTACATATAATCTTATGGTAAGATTGTTGTTGAAATAAATGGACTGGTGACAGGGTCTGAGGTTTCAAGTTCCAGATTGTGGCCTGAAAAGCAATATTTCTTAAATTGGGCTTGAAAATATTCTCTTTAAGGCCTCATTCACAAGGGTGTACATATTCATGCTCCTGTGCAGTCCCAATAATGTCTATTAGGGTGCACAAACCCATGGTACTGCCTGCACACGCATACACAGAACACCGTCCATTTATTCATGGTCCAGTACTGATGCTTACTTGCGCATTGTAGGCGCTTTTGGCTGTGGACACAGGTCAGCATGGGCACCTTGACTGGTCTTCTATGCTTTCCCATACACAACAAACTGCAATGGTTTTCATATTCTGAAACCTTTCTAGCAGAAACAGAATTAACTTTTTCAGCAGTTTGAGATACAGTAGCTTTTCTACTGGATTGAAATACACAGCCAGCCTTCGCTTCCCACATGCATCAGTGAGCCTAAGCCACCCATGGCTCTCTCCTTACACTTGCTTATTTTTTCTTCTTTCAACACATCAACTTAAGGGACAACATGTTCACTTGCTGCCTATTACAGGCATACCTCGGTTTACGAATTTAATGCATTCTCCAGGTTGTTTCGTATTGTGAAAAATTTGTAAACTGAAACACGGTTTCCCATGGCAATGCATTGAAAACCAATTAATCCATTCTGGAGGTCAGAAAAAAGTAAAAAAAAATCTTTTATCTGTTCAAAACTCTTTATAAAGTGCACTTTAAAGACAAATACTGTACAGGGACATGATTAAAAATTTCCAGAATGGCTCCAAAATGCAATGCAAAAACCATTCCAACACCTCCACACTCGATGCCACGTGCTACCCAGACTCCAGCATGCATGGGGTCGGCACTATAAACGTCTCAGGCTCAATTCATCCTGGGGAAACTTGCTTCATATTGTGAAAAAAAATTTGTAAATGCATTGAAAACCAATGAATCCGTTCCGGAGGTCAGAAAAAAGTAAAAAAAAAGTATCTGTTCAAAACTCTTTATAAAGTGCACTTTAAAGGCACGTGGCCAGCACTATAACCTTCAAGGCGCAATGCATCCTGGGGAAACTTGCTTCGCATTGCGAAAAAAAATTTCTAAACCGAGGCATTATTTTCAATGGATTTTCTTTCGTAAACCGAAAATTACGTTAACCGAGGCGTTCGTAAACCGAGGTATGCCTGTATATCCAACCCACTTTCAGATACTATTGTAACAAGATAATCAATGTTATTTACTTTACCTGTCAGTGGTCATAATGTTATGGCGGATTAGTGTGTTTATAGAAACAGACAAAAAAAATGTGTTATTTGCAACAGGGAAAAGACCTGAAAAAAAGAAAAACAACACAGCCACTAAATCTCAGGACTGGTAAGCTGTAGTATAGGTTTTTTTTTTTTTTTTTTTTACAGACTGTGTCCCATCAGGGAAATTTCCCAGCTCCAAGGAGCAGGGCCCTCCTAACCCTATTGTATTGTTGCTGTATTGAGCGCTATATTATAAAGCACTGAGCAAACTGTTGGTGCTATATAAATCCTGAATAATAATAATAATAGTTTCTCATTACTTCCTGTCCCAGAGACTCAGCAGGAAGAGGAGATTTCTCCAAAGCGAGGGGATATCCTCTGCTTTCACACTGATCCACTTTTGGTGCTTTCTGCAGTTAAAGAAAAAAAAGAAAGAAAAGCAGCAGCAAATCGCAGCCCTTTAAATCCTATGGTGCTCTCCACATGGATTCGTCCTTCAGTTGCTGTGAAAAAAAAATCCAACATGCTGCATTTTTGATGCATGTTAAGTAAAAAAAAAAAAAAAAAAGACACACCAAAACCGTACCCCTCCATTGAGATGAAAGAAAACCTCAGCAAAAAACTGCATAAAAAACTCAGTGCACCTGTGGGAAGTGCTTTGTTCAGTGGGGAAAAACACAACTCACATGCATCAAAAACGCAAGGCACCGCAGCAAAACCGCATATGCGTTTTTGATGTGTTGTTTCAGCAGAGCAGTGTGAAAGTAGACAGCAGATCAAGATCATTGACACCAGAACAGGATCACCTTTTGGAAGATTTCTCCCTACCTCTTGTTCCTGTGATAACGGAAAATATTGTATTTACCATCACTTTCTATACTGGAGACAATGGTCACCAGGACACATAGGGGTTGATTTACTGAAACTGGAGAGTGCAAAATTGGGTTCAGCTCTGCATAGAAACCATAGAAGTCTTCCAGGTTTTATTGTCAAAGCTTACAGTGCCTTGAAAAAGTATTTATACCCCTTGAAATTTTCCACATTGCGTCATGTTACAACCAAAAATGTAAATGTATTTTATTGGGATTTTATGTGATAGACCAACACAAAGTGGCGCATAATTGTGAAGTGGAAGGAAAATGATAAATGGTTTTCAAAATTTTTTTACAAATAAATATTTGAAAAGTGTGGTGTGCATTTGTATTCAGCCCCCTTTACTCTGATACCCTTAACTAAAATCTAGTGGAACCAAGTGCCTTCAGAAGTCACCTAATTAGTAAATAGAATCCACCTGTCTGTAATTTAATCTCAGTATAAATACAGCTGTTCTGTGAAGCCCTCAGAGGTTTGTTAGAGAACATTAGTGAACAAACAGCATCATGAAGGCCAAGGAAAACACCAGACAGGTCAGGGATAAAGTTGTGGAGACGTTTAAAGCAGGGTTAGGTTATAAAAAAAAATATCCCAAGCTTTGAACATCTCACAGAGCACTGTTCAATCCATCATCCAAAAATAGAAAGAGTATGGCACAACTACAAACCTACCAAGACATGTCCGTCCACCTAAACTGACAGGCTGGGCAAGGAGAGCATTAATCAGAGAAGCAGCCAAGAGGCCCATGGTAACTGTGGAGAAGCTGCAGAGATCCACAGCTCAGGTGAGAGAATCAGTCCACAGGACAACTATTATTTGTGCACTCCCCTAATCTGGCCTTTATGGAAGAGTGGCAAAAAGAAAGCCATTGTTGAAAGAAAGCCATAAGAAGTCCCTTTGCAGTTTGCGAGAAGCCATGTGGGGGACACAGCAAACATTTGGAAGAAGGTGCTCTGGTCAGATGAGACCACAATTGAACATTCTGGCCTAAAAGCAAAAAACACTATGTGGTGGAAAACTAACACTGCACATCAGCCTGACCACACCATCCCCATCGTGAAACGTGGTGGCAGCATCATGTTGTGGGGATGTTTTTTTTCAGCAGGGACAGGGAAGCTGGTCAGAGTTGATGGGAAGATGGATGGAGACAAATACAGGGCAATCTTAGAAGAAACCTGTTAGAGTCTGCAAAAGACTTGAGACTGGGGCGGAGGTTCACCTTCCAGCAGGACAACGACCCTAAACATACAGCCAGAGCTACAATGGAATGGTTTAGATCAAAGCATATTCATGTGTTAGAATGGCCCAGTCAAAGTCCAGACCTAAATCCTATTGAGAATCTGTGGCAAGACTTGAAATTTGCTGTTCACAGATGCTTTCCATCCAATCTGACAGAGCTTAAACTATTTTGCAAAGAAGAATGGGCAAAATGTCACTCTCTAGATGTGCAAAGCTGGTAGAGACATCCCCAAAAAGACTTGCAGCTGTAATTGCAGCAAAAGGTGGTTCTACAAAGTATTGACTCCGGGGGGGGGGGGGGGGGGGGCTGAATACAAATGCCCCCCACACTTTTCAGATATTTATTTGTAAACAATTTTGAAAACCATTTATCATTTTCCTTTCACTTCAGAATTATGTGCCACTTTGTGCTGGTCTATCACATAAAATCCCAATAAAATACATTTACATTTTTGGTTGTAACATGACAAAATGTGGAAAATTTCAAGGGGTATGAATACTTTTCAAGCAACTGTAATTGAATAAGCTGAAGTTAGAAGCTGATTGGCTACCATGCACAGCTGCACCCGATTTTACACTTTCCAGTTTTGGCAAATCAACCCCATAGAGAATGTGAACACATTGGGGACACAGTGACCTCTGACTAGATTATAATCTTTTTACTCCATCCAAAACTTAGAAAAAAGGTTTTGGGTTTACTTGCTTTTATTGTTCTCAGATTCTAGGGCTAGGTACTTGATCATGTGATCTCGGCTGATGGGAAGGATTAGTTTTTGATCAGCCGACCTACTGCTCCTCTTGACCTGTGTGATCAGCACTGGAAGGAGCCTGGAGAAGTAGTCCCTCCAGCAAAAGACTTTCAGCCCCTCTATTACTTTTTATGTATCCACCTCAACAAAACTAACATATCTAACATGTAAGTGTAAGTTTCCTTTATCTGTACTTAGACCATCCAGGACGAAATAACGTTTGCTTTAAAGTCCAATCCCTACCTGTGTATACAGTAAATACTTTTCCTTCTCTCCTCTACTACTGTATTCAGCATGGGGACCTGAAGGAAATACCAGGTTCCTCTGGGTATGGAACAACATGTGTCTCACCCCTGACAGCACTGGGCCAATCAGCATTGTCACAGAGTAGTTCATAGCCCCTGACTCTGGCATTTACACAGAACTTTCTTTCCGCTCCTGTTGACTGAATAGACCTGTGGGGGAGTGAAACAGAGAGTTCTGCAATTCCTTCCCTTCTGGTATTTGTTTTGTACTGCATATATTGGCCCCATCTCTTTATAAATAAAGGACGACAATTATAATAATACATTTTGCTCTTTGTATGACATGAGACTTCTGTTGAAAAGTATCAAGGAATCCAGCTGTTTTCAAATATTTTCTCTCCATGCTTAGTCAGAGGCTAAATTTGGGTGACTCACGCATGTAGAATGCGCCTCAAGGTGCTTACAGATGTGTCAATTTATTATGTCAAAACAAGCTTTTTGGAAGAGGTTCACAGGTGATATTGGATTACAGATCACTTGTCTCTCCTGTTAAGCAGAGAAGTCTGCGGTGACATTTTACTTCTGGGATGAAAGCTTGGCTTTGTCATCACAAATGAGAGTCACATATGACATGACACCACTCTTGTACAAGCAGCAGTCGCGTTAGTCTGCATTCTTAGCAGCACAGAGGCTTGTTCACAACAGGTCCATTGATCCATGCAGACCAGAAACCTAAATCCAGGTTTCCTATGACTTCAGATTGTTTGGGCCAAGCTGATGGTAGAGAGGTCCTCAGATGAGGTCATGAGCTTGCCCTCAGTCAATCAAAGGAAACCATGTATTTAAAGCAGATGTAAACCGCAGGTAAAAAACTAAAATAAAAAAATCCCCTGCAAGGAAATGTCAATGTGTTAGTATGCATCACATATTATGTAGGACTTCCCTTAAAACAAAGCTCTCCAGCTGTCACCAATGACAGGGCTTCCATCTTCACCCAGTCTTCCTTCCGGGTTCACGAGCTCTGACCATCTGACTGGCCACAGAACAGTACTCTAAAGGAACAGCACAGGCATGCTGTCGCTTCAGAGCGCATGCGCCGGCTCTAAAAGGAGCAAATATCTCCTAAACAGTGCACATGTAGGAAATATTCATTTTACCTACAAATAAGCTTTATTAAAAGCTAACCTGTAGGGAAAAGTTAAAATTAAGAGTTTCCTACCACTTTAAACATAAGTACAACTCAATTTTGTTCCAGAAAGGATGGGAATGATTGCAGGCATTTGTATATGTGGAAGACAACGTTGGTTGTGGAGGGTAGTCTTTAACCACTTCAGCTCCAGGCTATTTCTGGCACTTTTTGTTTACATTTTAAAATCTGTATTTTTTGCTAGAAAATGCCCATAGAACCCCCATATATATTTTATTTAAAGCAGAGGCCCTAGAGAATAAATTTGATGGTTTTTGTATTTTTTATGTCAGTTTTTCAAACACAATTTATGGGAAAATATACACTTTTTTTAATTTTATTGCAAAAAAAAAAACACAATTTATAACCTATTTTTTTTTGGAAAATATAAAAGATGATGTTCCGCCAAGTAAATAGATATCAAACATGTCAGACTTTAAAATTGCTCATGCATGCATGAGTAAATTTTACTATTCATAGGCAATGCTTTCAAAGTCTTTACGGGTTACCACTTTAGATTTACAAAGGAGGTCTAGTGCTAAAATTACTGATAATCACGGCCATACCTCACATGTGTCAATCACTGCTTTTGTGCATGCGGAAGCAACGCGTGCTTTCGCCTTTGCACGTGAGCATGGGGGGGGGGGGGTGGTTGGGGTGCCAGGGGCCCATTCATTTTTGTTTTTCATTATTACACACCAAAATTTTTTTTTAGTTGGGACCCCATAAAAAAAAAAAAAGGCATGCGGTCCCTCACGAACTGAGTCTGGTATAGATTTTGAGGGGAACTTCACAGAAAAAAACAGGGATGAGGTACATCCCAAAACATATACAGTACCAGACCCCTAGAATATGTGAGCATATAGCCTGGGTGGCCAAGAAACGGGAGACAAGCATACAGTCCCCCTCTCCCAAATGCCCTCAAAATGGGGGCTGCCTTGCCAGGGGGGGATCCCAGGCAAAGGATCTTATGTTGATAAGGCACAGTGGTTGAGTGGGTCTGCAGGCAAGGGGCTTATTGGAATTTGCAAGCCCCTATTACAAAAAAAAGGGGGCCCCCAGATTTCACTTTCCCTGCCCCCTACATGAATGATTGAGGGGCTCATTCACAAAAATAAAGTTGATGGTAAATAAACACAAACTTTTTGACAAGTCCTTCAATGCTTACAATGTAAATGCACCATCAGCCACGTTGTCCAGTGATGCAGATCCACATCAATCATGGTGCTGACCCAACAAATGGAAAAAAAAGCACTCGACTCCCAACAAATGTCATCCGCTAGTCCATGCAAAATAAGCAAAGATGCGGGGGTGTTCAGGTGACGGCATTTATCATATTGGAACATGACCATATATGGCCAATGACATTACGGGAAACTCTTATCTCACCTGCCTTCCACTGAAGCTAATGATGCTCAGATCACACTTCATTAGTCTGTTCCCTGGCCACAGAGGCCAAGAAATTGACAGCTGAAACCCAGAAGTGACGTAATGCACACTGCTTCCATGTTAGTTAGGGGAGATCAGTGAAAGAATATTCACTGGTCTCCCTCCCTCTACACCCAGTGACATCCGCCATGGGGATCCCTGGCCCCACGAGGGAGGTCGCACTACCAGGGGACACGATCAGGTGGCTGTACAACTGCCAGATCACTTCAAGCTGACAGTCAAATTTGTCAGATGTGCAGGTACAGTGTATCCCCAGTGTGTAAAACCCCCTGCTGCGGATGTATGACATACATCAGTTGCAGGGAAAGGGCTAAAGTACTGTGCTTCCCTCCCCCCAGCTCCCCTAAGTGAGTTTGCATCAACCCCCAACCCAGCTGCCTACACATCGCTGCCATAGCCTTCCTCGGCGTTTACACCCTATACATACATTTTTGAGTATAGATTTACTTGGTGTCTCAATTGGCCGTACGCCCTTTATCAGGCCTGAAGGTTAGAGTTGCCATCTCATCCCTTTAAACCCGAACACCTATTAATTATACAGGTTCCGTGGTTGATGAAGGTGATAATTAAACTCACTTGGTGCCTTATCTGCATCCAATTAGCCCCAGAACCTGTGTAAAGAATGTGTTCGGTTTTAAAGGGATGAGGTGGCAACCCTAGTGAAGGTGCAGGATGGATGTTTAGCCAAGTCTTTACATATGATCTTATTAATTATGTCCATGCCTGGGCAGCGAGTCCCCATATGCTTGAATGCGCAGTATAGCGAGACATCCCACATTCAAATCCAAAGAGTTTTGTTGGACAGGCTGTAAACATTGGAGAAGGCTATGGAAGTGCTATGAAAATAAGTGAGCGCCAAGCTGGAGGAGATTAGTGCAAATTAGTTTAGGGAGGCTAAGAATTGCTATAGTTAGGTAAAGGTGGAGCTGTATTTTAAAAATTCAGCTTGGTGCCAACATACACTTTTTTGGGAATACTAACGGCTGAGCCATGTGACTGCGCAGGCCAGGTATTCCTATCTTTGTGTTCTGGGAGGACAGAAGGTGCCCAACCTATATTAAGCACCTGTGGAAAGTTAGACAGTCAAGGTTACAAAGGATTACAATTAGCTCTGTTTATGTAAACGAAGCATATTTTTTGGATATTATTAGAAGCTAGCTGACGGATTTAGCATAAGAACGATTTAATTTGAACTCTATTACGCCTAAACTCAACCTCATTATGTACCAAACCTTAACCTCACCTATGCAAGCTATGCCTTATTTTCTGGTTCCAACAATTTGCACAGCTACAAACAAGTATTGAACTAGGAGGTTCCCTTTGAAAAAGAAATCAGGAATAATTATCTGTGAGATTCAGTGATTTTCCTAGAATAGAACTGAACAACCTGTTCCAAATATCCTGAGGGTTACTCAGAGACAAAAAGGTGGAGCCCACTAGACTTTTCACCTATTACTTGGGTTTGGGCAAACAACTGTTGTCCAAAGTGCTCACAAGGCAATACACACACAGTCTCTTTGGAGCTTTAACCACTTGCTCTCCTGAGGATTTACCCCCCTTCCTGACCAGGCCATTTTTTGTGCTACAGCGCTGCGTTACTTTAACTGACAATTGCGCAGTCATGCAACGCTGCACCCAGATGAAATTTACATCCTTTTTTCCCCACATATAGAGCTTTCTTTTGGTGGTATTTAATAACCTGTGCGGTTTTTATTTTTTGCGTTATGGAAACAAAAAGCGACAATTTTGAGAAAAAAACAATATTTTTGACTTTTTGCTATTAAACTTATCCAGTAAAAAAAATAAAATTTAGTCATAAATTTAGTTTAAAATGTATTCTGCTACATGTATTTGCTAAACAAAATCCCAATACATGTAAATTAATTGGTTTACGTAAATGTTTTAGTGTTTACAACTGGCGGTATATATACTGTAGTTTTTTATTTTTACTAGTAATGGCGGCGATCAGCGATTTATAGCGGGACTGCGGTGGGCATTCTGACACTGGGGGGGAATGGACTTGGTGTCATTGACATCCACAGTGACACAAATACAGTGGTCAGTGCTAAAAAAAAAAAAAAAAAAAAAGCACTGACACTGATACTAATGGCACTGGGCAGGAAGGGGTTAACATGAGGGGCGATCAAAGGGTTAACTGTGTGCTGGGAGTGTTTTACATAGGGGGCTGTGTCAGTGTGCTTCACTGTAAGCACACTGCTCTGAATGGCTGCGCTGTGCACAGCCAGCCAAAGCAGTGTGCCTGAGCTGATAGGGAGGAGAACTGTTAGTAAACAAAACAGTTATCCCCATTGGAGATCCTCAGAAACCACCGGGCACCCAGAAATACAAAATCACGTATATATACATGCGTGTTTTTGCGCACCCGTGCCGCCCTCTAGGAGATGGGAAGAGACTGCGGACATGAGACAGGAGACGGGAAGAGACTGCGGACACGAGACAGGAAGAGACTGCGGACACGAGATGGGAAGAGACTGCGGACACGAGACGGGAAGAGACTGCGGACACGAGACAGGAGATGGGAAGAGATTGCGGATACGAGACAGGAGATGGGAAGAGACTGCAGACACGACACAGGAGATGGGAATAGACTGCGGATACGAGACAGGAGATGGGAAGAGACTGCAGACACGAGACAGGAGATGGGAAGAGACTGCGGACACGAGACGGGAAGAGACTGCAGACACGAGACGGGAAGAGACTGCAGACACGAGACGGGAAGAGACTGCAGACACAAGACGGGAAGAGACTGCGGACACGAGACGGAAGAGACTGCGGACACGAGACAGGAGATGGGAAGAGACTGCGGACACGAGACAGGAGATGGGAAGAGACTGCGGATGTGATTCAAGAGATGGTCAGAGAATGCAGGCAAGAAACAAAGATTATCAAAGACTGCAGGCGAGAGGCAGGAGATGGAAAGAGACTGCAGGCATGACAAGAGATGGGAACAGACTGCAGACATGATACAAAAGACTGTCAGTGATTGCAAGCATGAGACAGGAAATGGGAAGAGACTGTGGACATCATACAAGAAATGGTCAGAGACTCCAGGCATGATACAAGAGATGGTCAGAGACTCCAGGCATGATACAAGAGATGGTCAGAGACTCCAGGCATGATACAAGAGATGGTCAGACAATGGACTTGATACAAGAGATGGTCAGAGACTGTGGACATGCTTCAAGAGACAGTCAGACTGCAGACACATTACAGGAGACTGCTAGAGATCACTGCTATAAAAAAGCAATAGGGAAACACAGATTAGTGTCTGTAGGGGCCCGGAAGGCCACACAAAATGTGCTAGAGGGCCACATGCAGCGGCAGGGGTCACAGGAGCCAGAGGGCTGCAGGTTGGTGCACCAGGGGTTTAACCTATTGAAAAAACTGGATAGTTAAAAACACACTGGGGTAGTTTTGCTAAAACTAGTGCACTCAGAATCTGGTGCAGCTGTGTATGGTAACCAATCAGCTTCTAACTTCAGCTTGTTTAATTAAGCTTTAACAATAAAACCTGGAAGCTGATTGGTAACTGTCAATAGCTGCACCAGATTCTGTGTATACCAGTTTTAGTAACTCTCCCCCATTATTAAGTGGTAGGTATTTGCAGACGTGAATTTGTTTAGTTTGTTTTTGAATTTAATCAAAATTTTCCAAATTCGGTGGAATTGAATTCAATTTGACCAAATCGAAAAGTACAGAATCGGCACACAAATTTATTCTATTCAAATTTTGGAAGAAAGTTTATTTTATTCTATTGTTTCTATTATATTTTTATTTTCTATTCTTTTTTAATCTGTTCTATTTGAATTTATTCTATTTGAAATGTGAATTTTGGAAGACAGTTATATTCTATTGTTTTTCCTATTCTATTCTTTTATTTTCTATTCTATTTGTTTCATTATATTCTGTTCTAATCTATTTGAATTTTGGAAGATGGTTATATTGGTTATATTGTATTCTATTTGAATTTATTCAATCCAAATTTCAGAAGATGGTTCTACTCTATTTCTATTTTATTGTTTTTTTTTTCTATTCTTTTATTTTCTATTCTAATCTATTCAAAATTTGAAGGACGGTTATATTCTGTTTTATTATTTTCTGTTCTATTCTATTTTATTCTATTCCAATCTATTCTGTTTGAATTTAGTCTACATGAAATTCGAAAGATAGTTATATTCTTTTTATTTTAATCTATTGTTTTGTTCTATTCTATTATTTTCTGATCTATTCTATTCTTTTATGCTATTTTTTTCTTTTCTGTTCCTTGATTTTCTGTTCTATTTTATTCTTGTTTTTGAATTCGATTTCAAATTTGATTTGAATTTTGGACAAAATTTAGTTTCGTTCTCTTGGATTTGTTTAAATTCACTATTGTAATTCAAAAATTCAGATACATCTGAATCACTGAATAATGAAAAATCTGTCCAAATTTTGATTTGGAATGAAATAAACCACACGTCTATTAAGTAGTAGCAACACAACCACACTGCAGAGCACAATGTAACTGCTGTATATTGACTGAAAAAAAGTTGTATTTGATGTTTTCACATTTAACCTCCCTAGCGTTCTGATTATGTCCATATTTCTGTGCTCAAAGCGGTACATTTTTTTGCATGGAAATATGTATTTTTTTATTGTAGGACTGTAATTTTTAGGAATAACTCACTGAAATCTGTCTGAACAAGAGTCTAGTAAACATCCCGGGGATGTTAAAATTGGAAACACAAAATCATAAATTATAATTTAATAAATAATCATAAAAAAAATATAATAATAATAAATTTAATTCAATAATATAATCAAACCAAAAACACTGACATTTGAGATATAGCACCAAGTTCGCACATCACTGAGCAAAGTCGCAAATTCGTTTTCAGTGTCTGATGACGAATTTCTCCACGAATCATTATCACTTAATTCTGCAAGTGGTTCTGATTTACTATCGCTGTTCTCTAGCTGGTCTAAAATCGCTTTTGACCTAAAGGGACGCTTTTTGGACACCATGGATGTTTCTCAGTTTCCAGGCAGAAAGAACAGACAAAATGCAGGCAGGGCACAGGACAAAGCACTCAGGACAAAATGTATGTGAAATGCTTTGATACAGTAATGTAATACTATGTGATTTTAGTGTATTTAGTGAATGTCACTTTTTGAAATTTTTAAATTTCCCGCCAGTTCCGTCCCCCGTACTTCCCAACGTTGCAGGGAACGGAACCCGGAAGACAGATGCCGGCATCCACAGGATTACATTGCCGGGGACACTGCAGGAGGGACATCGCGGGAGCGCAGGACAAGGTAAGTGATCGAGGGATTCCGGAGCAGCGCCGCATGGTAAGCCCAACTGTAGCTCGGGGTTACCGCTTGTGGTGCTGAAACTTTACCCCGAGCTACACTCGGGAATACCGCCAGGGAGGTTATTATTATTATTATTTCAGGTACTTATATAGCGCCATCAATGTACACAGCAATTTATATAAACAGTCAGGTCCATAAATATTGGGACATCGACACAATTCTAACATTTTTGGCTCTAAACACCACCACAATGGATTTGAAATGAAACGAACAAGATGTGCTTTAACTGCAGACTGTCAGCTTTAATTTGAGGGTATTTACATCCAAATCAGGTGAACGGTGTAGGAATTACAACAGTTTGCATATGTGCCTTCCATTTGTTAAGGGACCAAAAGCAATGGGACAATAGGCTTCTCAGCTGTTCCATGGCCAGGTGTGTGCTATTCCCTCATTATCCCAATTACAATGAGCAGATAAAAGGTCCAGAGTTCATTTCAAGTGTGCTATTTGCATTTGGAACCTGTTGCTGTCAACTCTCAAGATGAGATCCAAAGAGCTGTCACTATCAGTGAAGCAAGCCATCATTAGGCTGAAAAAACAAAACAAACCCATCAGAGAGATAGCAAAAACATTAGTCGTGGCCAAAACAACTGTTTGGAACATTCTTAAAAAGAAGGAACGCACCGGTGAGCTCAGCAACACCAAAAGACCCGGAAGACCACGGAAAACAACTGTGGAGGATGACCGAAGAATTCTTTCCCTGGTGAAGAAAACACCCTTCACAACAGTTGGCCAGATCAAGAACACTCTCCAGGAGGTAGGTGTATGTGTGTCAAAGTCAACAATCAAGAGAAGACTTCACCAGAGTGAATACAGAGGGTTCACCACAAGATGGAAACCATTGGTGAGCCTCAAAAACAGGAAGGCCAGATTAGAGTTTGCCAAACGACATCTAAAAAAGCCTTCACAGTTCTGGAACAACATCCTATGGACAGATGAGACCAAGATCAACTTGTACCAGAGTGATGGGAAGAGAAGAGCATGGAGAAGGAAAGGAACCAAGCATTAAAAAGTGAAAGTTTGATTTATGATTATTATTCTGTCCCATTAATTTTGGTCCCTTAACAAGTGGGAGGCACATATGCAAACTCTTGTAATTCCTACACCGTTCACCTGATTTGGATGTAAATACCCTAAAATTAAAGCTGACAGTCTGCAGTTAAAGCACATATTGTTTGTTTCATTTCAAATCCATTGTGGTGGTGTATAGAGCCAAAAATGTTAGAATTGTGTCGATGTCCCAATATTTATGGACCTGACTGTATATTGTACATTCACATCAGTCCCTAACCCTCAAGGAGCATACAATCTAAGGTCCCTAACTCACATTCATACATAGATATACTAGAGACAATTTAGACAGGATCCAATGAACCTACCAGCATGTTTTTGGAGTGTAGGAGGAAACCGGAGTACCTGGAAGAAACCGACACAGGCACAGGGAGAACATACAAACTCAGGCAGATGGTGCTGTTGTTGGGATTCGAACTAACGACCCCAGTGCTGCCAGGCATAAGTGATAATCACTTAGCCACTGTGCTGCCGCTGCATTCCTCTAACGTACCAGGTATTTTTCTTTGTATCCAGCATCTGAACAGAGCATTGCAGAGCTGAAGCAAAGGTATGTGCAGCGCGTTAGGCCTCCATGGGCCACCTTGGACTACCCTTGCTGAACTAGAAATCAAGACATCAGGTTGCATACCATTTTTTTCCCCTGTAGACAATTGTTCTTCACGGCTTTCTGAAATATATTTTGCAAACTCTTCATGGAGAATGAATGCACAGTTTCATATCAAAGAGAACCAGTCAGAATAGCCGTTCCTTGGCACAACCAAGACTGTCATCCAGAGTGGTGGCTGCCACTGCTTGACTCTCAGAGGAAGTGCCAATTCTAAGGATAGGGTGTCATATGACGTGATACTGCAGAGATGTGTTCTGCCCTGCAACTGGCACCTCTCCCAGGAGTCAGCAATGGCAGACACCAGCTTTATGTGACAGGTAAATGGGCACTTAGACAAGTTTCTTTAAAGCTGAACTCCATCCAAACAGCACAATATATAGAAAGAAATGTGTGATTTTGTTGGGCCACAATTGTGATTTACACAACCCATGCCACACTGAACAGCCAGCAGGGAGACACCACTTCCTCTATTACATTATCTCAGCCCCCAGCCTGCTGACCAAACAATGGTGAAGAAGTAGCAGACTGATAACCTCATGCTAAAGGTAGCCATACACTGCTAGATTTCTTTCGCTCAGCATGAGCTTTTATTGTAGAGCTATTGGTCTGACTCAGAAGGGGGTGTGACAGACTTCGGCAGAGAGACCACTGCTTCTGAACAGAGAGCAAAGGTTCTTCTCTGCAGCATGATGGCAGGATATAGGCTTTTCTACTGCACAGCAGGAGGTGAGCAGCAACTGCAGTCTATGATTGTCCTCTCTGGTCCATGGTCACCGCCCACCTCCTGCCGTGCAACCTGGTCACCCGGGGGTTGGGGAACCCTGCACCAATGAACAATTGAGAAAAGAAGTTTTGAATATATGTGACGGAGTCACTTTGGGTTTGGGGCCCATGGAACCCAGCTCACTTTGGAGAGGTGGGGAGACCTCTGTCTCAGCTCCCCATATCCCTCTTATGTGTAAGTCACCCTGTGCCTGTTAGGGGTACAGGGTGATCTGTCCTAATATTGGGGTGGGGGGTTGTGGATTGTTTAATGCCATGTGGTTGCATCCCACTGTTCTATTATTTGTCTTGCTTGGGAGCAAACTATTATGGGATGTATGTGTTTATGTGTATTGGCTTGGTGGCGGGTTGTCTCCAGCAGCCCTCCCTACTGATGGGACTGTTTGCTGGTGTGAAGTTTGAATATCTGTGTGTCTCTTCTTGCTAAGTGTAGATTGCCCCGCCCTGTATCCTTATGCAGGGAGGGGGAATTGTCCCCTTAGTGTATAAAAAGCCAGGTCGAGTTTCAAATAAAGAGTTCCATGTTCAGACTGGTGTCATCTAGTCTTGTATGGTCGGCTGTGGTGTCTGTTGTCGGTGTTCGGACGAGGAAGCGGTATTATAATGGAAGTACCCAAGAGCAGTCTGGGGTCGGTTCCGTTACAATATACATACACTTTAAGACTTGGTATACAAGGTGCTCAGCACTGCCAGCATTCCCAGTACAATCCCAGTAGGGAAAGCTCCAGGGGAACACGGTTTAGTCCCCCTGGCCTGCCAAGCCCAGGGTGGCCTGATAGCTGCAGACCATTTTATTATTATAGCATGGCACAATGAAATGTATGTTTCGGGGAACATATGTACTAAGCTGTCTGGATAAGGATAGGTTAAGGCCCCATTCACCTTGCATCTTGTGACTGTGCATCTTTTGTGTGTCACACATAGGGCAGACCATTTATTTGAATGGGCTGCCCTACTTACGATAAAAGAGACTCCTGGACCTCTTTTGGGCATAGAGCTTGGCACATGTTTTAGCACGGTTGCTATGCATGAAAATGAACATCTTCTGGCCGTGTTTAGGGTGCCATTAACAATGAATGGCACTACTACCATGACATGCATTTTTTGTGCATTTCGTGAACGCATGCAGAAGCATTTTCATTCATGGACAGCGCAGATGTACATGGCTACAAAGTCTGAATTCACATTGACTTGCAGTAAAATACAGGGAAAATGCATCTATTTCCATCCATTTTGGCCCCTTTCACACCTGACCATTTTGCAGCATGAAGCTCCAAAATGCTTGAGGAGCAAATATAAATTATTCTCAATGGAGTTGCTTCACATCTCCACTCCAAGTAGCCTGAAGCTCAAACACGTTCTGGAACATTTTTTGTAGCTCAAACTTGGCAGATTTACATGTTTTTGGTGGCGTTTTTATACCTATAGAAATGAATGGAAACGCACGATTTGTGTTTTTTTTGCACGTATTCGTGCAATTTTCTGCTCAAATAAAAAAAAATAGTAATATATGAAAAAATAAAATGCAAAATAAATACACAAATAAACATCATCAATAAAAAAAATATGTAATAATATATTATTAACCCCTATTCTAATTATAATAAAATAAAAACTCAAAATAATAATAATAATAATATATTGTGTGTTAGGATGTTTTATTTTACTATTTTTAATAATTTATTGGGGGTTAATGTTAAATTTATATTACATAGTATTCATTAATGATTATTTGTATTTATTTTGCATTTATTCATTTTGTTAATAGCACCCTAAACCCTAACAAAAAAAAAAAAAAAAAGGAGGAGGAAGAAGAAGGAGGAGGAGGAGGAGGAGGAGGAAGAAGAGGAGGAGGAGGAAGAGGAAGAAGAGGAGGAGGGAGAGGAGGAGGAAGAAGAGGAAGAGGAGGAGGAAGAAGAGGAGGAAAATATTAACCCTAATACTAACCCTAACCTATCCTTAACTCTAACCCCTTACTGTAGCAAAAAAAAATAAAAATAAAAAAAAAAGAAGTAAAAGCTGATGGAAAAGCTAACAAAGCTGAAAGACCTAGTTCTCTATTAGCTAAAAAAACACACACAAATCACGCAAGAAATGTGCGCAAAAACTGCTTGAATTCACTATGCTCATGCAGCCTGAATTATGTGTTTTTTCTACATACACCACTAGCTCATTAAAAATAAACATGCCGCTTTAACACCGCTCCTTCCAGTAATGCCACTACGGCGTGTACAGACCATTCGAAAAATACATAAACAGCTATTATCGATTACACGTGTGAATGGGCCAGAGAAGGCTGGGATCACTTTCTTCAGGGAAAGAGGGGCTGCAAATGTAAGGAAGCCAAGCATCCATGTCTACGCCAGTCACTTGTCCTGAACCTGTCCTACGTGAGCCAAGCTCCCCTGTTTACGTACGTGAGCCAAGCTCCCCTGTTTACGTACGTGAGCCAAGCTCCCCTGTTTACGTACCCTACGCCAACAAACCTTCTAAGTATCCTTGGATAACGCTCATCCTACGCACTCTCTACGCTAGTTCACTTTGCTTTTGTGCGCAATGTCCGGCCCCCCGACCCACGTGGCGTCTCTGCGTAGAGCAGCTGAAACGCAGCGTGCGTTCCAGAACACGGAAGTGTAGTGGAAATTGTGGACTATGTCATCATTAAGCGCCGAAGGATGCTTTTACGGTAGCTGAATGTGAGGGGAGCAAGGGAACAGAGGTGGCTGTTTTACATGGTGAGTATTAGAAGGACTAGAGATGGAGCCCTCACCATTGACTAGGGACAGAGGCTGGTGGGAAAGGCAAGCTGGGACTTGTAGTGGAGAGAAGACACAATGGGGTTTATTTACTATACTGTAGAGTACAAAATCAGGCTCACGTCTGCAAAGTAACCAATCAGCTTCTAACCTTATCTTGTTCAATTAGGCTTTGGCAATAAAACCTGGAAGCTGATTGGTTTCCATGCAGAAGTGAGCCTGATTTTGCACTCTCCAGCTTTAGTAAATAAACCCCATGGGTCCAATGAAGTGTCGTGTATTTATAGACGTGGAGAGTGCTGACCAGTGAGAAGAATACTGCTTGCCTTCTGACCACAATTAACTCCAACATTTAAAGTGGAACTCTAGGTGTGGGAAAATAATCTCCACCAGGTGACCTGTGTACATATATAGTCCCCATTCACTCCTGTGCAATGTGCATTTGTCCTGCTATAGTATATGGCAGCCTATTCACTTGGGCTGTCAAATGCTCCAAAGCAGCTCCTGTGTGTTTTGGTGTGACAAATGGCGTCTGCTAGCTGCATTTGGGTTGTAATAAAACTGGAACTACACCCATCAATTTAATGGTTTCAGAAATCAGTTACGTTCCCGGCTTGCCAGGAATGATAACTGTCACAGTTGCCTGTGTTTTCAAGCAAATTGTCAAATGGCTGGTGTCATAACTGATCACATGTGCTGCACCATGGCAACTGCAGATCAAACAGAGGCCAAGATGGCAGCTTCCTTGGCTGAAAAGGAAAAGAGGGTTTCTGTTTTAGGAAATGAGGCCCATTCAAACATTTGTGTGCCGGAAACGTACACAAATCGTGCATTGTTTTGCCATTATTTCTTACTGACACCCTAAATGCTGCCAGCAGATCCATGTTTTATCACAAAAACAAACGAGCAAGGCCCACTGCCAAAAAAAGGTGTAGGAGCTATTTTGGCATGCGTAGGGCAGCCTATTCAAGGGAATAGGTTGTCATATGCTGTTGCATGACAAACGCACAAAAAAAGTGTGTAAAAATGTGCACAGTGCAGGTGTGAATTGGGCTTAATGACACTGCAAGCATTTTTTGGTGCATTTTTGAGAAAAGTGCGGAGAAATGCACGTTTTTTCAATGCGGTCCCAGAACACAGATGTGTGAATGGGTCCTAAAGGTGTTGGAACTTCAGAGCAGATTCATCCCTGTTCTGAGGTCTCCATGTCCTTCCTCAGGCTGACTGACATTTCCAGAAAAATTAGCTTGCATCCTTTGAACCCCTCTCTAACCACAACCCCCATTTTTTGTAGTTCAATGAGCTGCGGGCTCGGTAATTTCCCACGCCTGCATCTCACATGACCCAGCACACAGCTCACTGGAGTATAGAAAGCGAGAGTTCAGATTAGCAAGGAGTTTGGAGGGTGACTACGTTCGTTCGGGACTTTCAGCAGACATTACCTAGTGAAGAATTGATTACTGTCATTTAATACATACAGACCTAGAAGATTCTGCACCAGAGAATGTTTGGTGAATATCACATTCACCCCTCGTCAGGTTGTTTTTTGTTGTCTTTGTCACATTGGGGTGATTTCCCTTCATTTCCTGTCCCAGAGATGCAACAGAGAAGAAGAAGAAATCTCTACAAACTTAGAGGAAGTCCCTACCAAGACAGTTGTCACTAGAACTAGTGTCCCCATTCCAAGATTTTTCCTGTATGCCTGTTCTGTGGACTTCTAGCAATGAGTTCAGGCATGTTCAGATATGAATCTGAACCTGCCTGAGTTATTCTGCCTGAAAACTGTCAAAGTGAAAGGCAGTCATAGGCAGCCCAGGTATTCCCGGCTTTGCAGCTGCTCATTTGCAAGAGGCATGTATAGGCGTGGCTGCGGGGCAGGTGATGGCTCGGCTGCCTATGTGGTCCTAATGCTTCTCCACAGCATAAGGATTACTAATAATCAATGTTGATTGAGAGAGTGAAGTTCTGCTTCAAGAAGATTAGTGTGCTGTAACTGCCCTGATCACCAATGTCACCGGGAGATGAAAGTGAGAGTAAATCCAAAATTTTGAGTAGTCCCCAGAACAGAAATAGAGGGGAAACCTTCCAATGAGTACACTTGTTTCTGTGACAACATCTGTGAGCAAATCTTTTTCACATTGGAAAGATATCCTCTCACTTTTTGCACAGTCTACAGGACAGGAAGCAAAGGAAATTGCTCTCAAACAGAGATGCCAAAAAAAAAGTTTATATCCCTCCCTTACTCTACCTACAAAATGCCAGATCTCAATCCAGGACTGTGCCAAGAGCACTGGCTGGCTCTCTTTGCTCTCTCTCTTTCCTCACTGGGCATGGAGGCAGCAGCGGGAGCTGAAAATCACAGCCTGTGAGGAAGAAGCAGGGGACAGGGCTCAGCCCTGCTCTGTGTATCAATGGACACAAAGACCGTGGCTTGGGATCAAGCCTGCATGAGTGCCCCTATAGCAGGCGTCTTGCTATGGGGGCAATCGGAAGAGGGAGGATCCAGGACTGCCGGCGGAGGACCTGAGAAGAGGAGTAAGTATACCATATATGTTATTTAAAACAAATTCCCTTTACATTCACTTTAAAGGAGACGTTCATCTTTTGTAACGTGTTACACTCATATTCAGAGCACCATCCCCCCATGATCCCCCATTTTGACAGCAAATGGGGAATCTTCTCCCTCCACTCTCTGCCACAATCTAAAAAAAAATGTGGCCTTGCAGGGCTCTGTCCACCTAGCTTCGTCATTCCTTTACAGCAGTGGTTCTTAACCTTTCTAATGCCGCGACCCCTTAATACAGTTCCTCATGTTGTGGTGACCCCCAACCATAAAATTATTTTCGTTGCTACTTCATAACTGTAATTTTGCAGTGGGAGGAGTAGTGCCATGTCATTGGTGTCAGTGGAAGGAGTAGTGCCCCATCACTGATGTCAGTGGGATGAATAGTGCCCCATCGTTGGTATCAGTGGGAGGAATAGTGCCCCATCGTTGGTATCAGTGGAAGGAATAGTGCCCCATCACTGGTGTCAGTGGGAGGAATAGTGCCCCATCACTGGTGTCAGTGGGAGGAATAGTGCCCCATCACTGGTGTCAGTGGGAGGAATAGTGCCCCATCACTGGTGTCAGTGGGAGGAATAGTGCCCCATCACTGGTGTCAGTGGGAGGAATAGTGCCCCATCGTTGGTATCAGTGGGAGGAATAGTGCCCCATCGTTGGTATCAGTGGGAGGAATAGTGCCCCGTCACTGATGTCAGTGGGATGAATAGTGCCCCATCACTGGTGTCAGTGGGAGGAATAGTGCCCCATCACTGGTGTCAGTGGGAGGAATAGTGCCCCATCACTGGTGTCAGTGGGAGGAATAGTGCCCCATCACTGGTGTCAGTGGGAGGAATAGTGCCCCATCGTTGGTGTCAGTGGGAGGAATAGTGCCCCATCGTTGGTGTCAGTGGGAGGAATAGTGCCCCATCGTTGGTATCAGTGGGAGGAATAGTGCCCCATCGTTGGTATCAGTGGGAGGAATAGTGCCCCATCGTTGGTGTCAGTGGGAGGAATAGTGCCCCATCGTTGGTGTCAGTGGGAGGAATAGTGCCCCATCGTTGGTGTCAGTGGGAGGAATAGTGCCCCATCGTTGGTGTCAGTGGGAGGAATAGTGCCCCATCGTTGGTGTCAGTGGGAGGAATAGTGCCCCATCGTTGGTGTCAGTGGGAGGAATAGTGCCCCATCGTTGGTGTCAGTGGGAGGAATAGTGCCCCATCGTTGGAGTCAGTGGGAGGAATAGTGCCCCATCGTTGGTGTCAGTGCGAGGAATAGTGCCCCATCATTGGTGTCAGTGGGAGGAGTAGTGCCCCATCACTGGTGTCAGTGGGAGGATTAGTGCTCCATCACTGGTGTCAGTGGGGGGAGTAGTGCCCCATCACTGGTGTCAGTGGGAGGAGTAGTGCTCCATCACTGGTGTCAGTGGGAGGAATAGTGCCACATCATTGGTGTCAGTGGGAGGAATAGTGCCCCATCATTGGTGTCAGTGGGGGGAGTAGTGCCCCATCATTGGTGTCAGTGGGGGGAGTAGTGCCCCATCATTGGTGTCAGTGGGGGGAGTAGTGCCCCATCATTGGTGTCAGTGGGGGGAGTAGTGCCCCATCATTGGTGTCAGTGGGGGGAGTAGTGCCCCATCATTGGTGTCAGTGGGAGGAATAGTTCCCCATCACTGGTGTCAGTGGGGGGAGTAGTGCCCCATCACTGGTGTCAGTGGGAGTAGTGCCCCATTACTGGTGTCAGTGGGAGGAATAGTGCCACATCATTGGTGTCAGTGGGAGGAATAGTGCCCCATCATTGGTGTCAGTGGGAGGAATAGTGCCCCATCATTGATGTCAGTGTGGTGGAGGGGAGAATAGTGCCCCATCATTGGGGTCGGGGGGGGGGGGGGGGAAATAGTGTCCCATCGTTGGTGTCAGTGGGGGGAGGAATAGTGCCCCATCATTGGTGTCAGTGGGAGGAATAGTGCCCCATCATTGATGTCAGTGTGGTGGAGGGGAGAATAGTGCCCCATCATTGGGGTCAGGGGGGGGGGAAATAGTGCCCCATCGTTGGTGTCAGTGGGGGGAGGAATAGTGCCCCATCGTTGGTGTCAGTGGGGGGAGGAATAGTGCCCCATCGTTGGTGTCAGTGGGGGGGAGGAATAGTGCCCCATCGTTGGTGTCAGTGGGGGGAGGAATAGTGCCCCATCGTTGGTGTCAGTGGGGGGAGGAATAGTGCCCCATCGTTGGTGTCAGTGGGGGGAGGAATACTGCCCCATCGTTGGTGTCAGTGGGGGGAGGAATAGTGCCCCATCGTTGGTGTCAGTGGGGGGAGGAATAGTGCCCCATCGTTGGTGTCAGTGGGGGGAGGAATAGTGCCCCATCGTTGGTGTCAGTGGGGGGAGGAATAGTGCCCCATCGTTGGTGTCAGTTGGGGGAGGAATAGTGCCCCATCGTTGGTGTCAGTGGGGGGAGGAATAGTGCCCCATCGTTGGTGTCAGTGGGGGGAGGAATAGTGCCCCATCGTTGGTGTCAGTGGGGGGAGGAATAGTGCCCCATCGTTGGTATTAGTGACACAAATGATGGGGCACTATTCCTCCCACTGACACCAATGATACTTACCTTGCTGACCCCTGCTCCAGCCTGGGCTCGCTCTCTCACTTACCTGTCAGCTGTCTTCCTTCTCTGGCCGTTCTCCTCTTCACTCGCTCCGGCAGCTCCCTCGATCTTCTTTGATGTACGCGCGCTGCCGCTCGGCTCCTCCTCTCCAAGCTCCACCTCCTCGCCGGTGATTGGCCGCCTCTGTGCCTCTCCTGAGCTACAGTTCCGGTGGCCAATCAGCGGCGAGGAGGCGGAGCTGCTGAGCGACCACGGAGGTGTGGCCAGGTGACAGGAGCAGCGTATCATCCCGCCCACACATCGCCTGAGACGGAGGAGCGGTGTCTCGGTTCCTAAGACCATCGGAAATATGTGTTTTCCGATGGTCTTAGGCGACCCCTGGGAAATGGTCGTTCGACCCCCAAAGGGGTCGCGACCCCCAGGTTGAGAACCGCTGCTTTACAGTGTTTGTGACTGGGAAAACTACAAGTACTCAGCCTTTGAGGCTGATGGCTTGTAGTTCTACCAGGGAGCTGTTGAACGCTCTAGTAGTTCATTGAGTCTTCCTGTCAGTGTGTAATAGCCTGCCCGAATCAGAGGTACGGGCAGACAGCTACACAGTTTGCAGGACTGTGGCATTAAACCCACAAGCTGCTGATCGTGGGTGCAATGCTTTACAGGTTTCTAACATAAAAAAAAAAAATGCATAGTTTTTTACCTGCAAAAATATATGCATTTATTATTTTTTGTAAAGGTGAACTTACCTTTTGAACATGTAGTTATGCCTACATAGGGCAGTATCTTTTGTTTTCACTAGGACTCTTGGGCAAAGTTGGGTAGTATTTGCTATGGCAAAGGCAAATGGGCAGGACTGATGTTTGCATCTGCTTTTCATCTGACTCTTCTGTCTTTCTTTCTTACTTAAAGCTACCCCTGCCCCCTCTTCCTGAAGCTCAGCTCTTCCAGTTTGGCTTCCAGGATTCACTGTATACTGTACAAAGAAACATACAAGCGTCATATAAGTGTAGCAGTAAATAAATACAAGTCACTGACAAAAAGGAGGTAATAAAAAGCTCATCAGTATACAGTGGATATAAAAAGTCTACACACCCCTGTTAAGATGTCGGATTTCTGTTACTTAAAAAAATGAGACAAAGATAAATAATTTCAGAACTTTTTCCACCTCTAATATAACCTATAAACAGTACAACTCAGTTGAACAACAAACAGAAATCTTTTAGGTGGAGGGAAGTAAAAACAAAAAACTAAAATAATATGGTTGCATAAGTGTGCACACCCTTAAACTAATACTTTGTGGAAGCACTTTTTGATGTGAATCCAGCAGTCTTTTTGGCTATGAGTCTATCAGCATGGCACATCTTGACTTGGCAATATTTGTCCACTCTTCCTTGCAAAATCACTCCAAGTCTGTCTTTGGCATCTCCTGTGCACAGCCCTCTTCAGATCACCCCACAGATTTTCCATCAGATTCAGGTCTGGGCTCTGGCTGGGCCATTCCAAATCTTCTTCTGGAGAAGCCATTTCTTTGTTGATTTGGGTGTATGCTTTGGGTGGTTTTCATGCTGAAAGATGAAGTTCCTCTTCATGTTCAGCTTTCTAGCAGAAGTCTGAAGGTTTTGTGCCAATATTGACTGGTATTTGGAACTGTTTATAATTCCCTCTACCTTGACTAAGGCCCCATTTCCAGCTGAAGAAAAATAGCCCCAAAGCATGATGCTGTCACCACCATGCTTCACTGTGGGTATGGTGTTCTTTTGGTGATGTGCAGTGTTGTTTTTGTGCCAAACATATCTTTTGGAATTATGGCCAAAAGGTTCCACCTTGGTTTCATCAGGCATAACACATTTCCCACATGCTTTTGGGAGACTTCAGATATGTGTTTGCAAAATTTAGCTGGGCTTGGATGTTTTCTTCATAAGAAAAGGTTTCCGTTTTGCCACTCTACCCCATGGCCCAGACATATGAAGAATGTGGGAGATTTTTGTCACATGTACCACACAGCCAGTACTTGCCAAATATTCCTGCAGCTCCTTTAATGTGGCTGTAGGCCTCTTGGCAGCCTCCCAGACCAGTTTTATTCTCGTCTTTTCATCAATTTTGGAGGGACATCCAGTTCTTGGTAATGTCACTGTTGCGCCATATTTTATTCACTTGATAACTATCTTCACTGTGTTCCATGGCATATCTAATGCCTTGAAAATTCTTTTGTACCCTTCTCTTGACTGATACCTTTTAACAATTAGATCCCTCTTGTAATTTGGAAGCTCTGTGCAGACCATGGCTTTTGCTGTAGGATGCAACTAAGAAAATGTCAGGAAAGACCTACTAGAATAGCTGAACTTTTTATGGGGTTAATCAGATGCACTTTAAATGATGGCAGGTGTGTACTGACTCCTGTATAACATGATTTTGAATGTGATTGCTTAATTCTGAACACAGCTACATGCCTAGTTATAAGAGGGTGTGCACATATGCAACCACATTATTTTAGTTTTTTATGTTTTCTTCCCCCCCTGAAAGATTTCAGTTTGTTTTTCAATTGAGTTGTACAGTTTATAAGTCACATTAAAGGTGGAAAAAGTTCTGAAATTATTTCTTTGTCTAATTTTTTTACATTTTAAAAGGGGTGTGTAGACTTTTTATATCCACTGTATCACTGTAAAGGGTGTCTGGTATGCTGACTCCAGCCACAGATGATAAAATGAACACCGGAGGTTCCTATGGAGCGGCCCCAGCTGGGAATCAAAGCCTTCTGGGGACAGCAGGGGTGGTGGACGTGATTTCACCAATGACACGATGTAGGTATAGCGACACGTTTGCGGAGCGTGCATGCGCCTTTAGGCCATTCGGCATTAGGTAGGATGTGGTATATAAGGGCATCAGTGGCCGTAAAACAAGACGTCCTGGCTGATCCGGTGCAACCCACAAAAAACAACAGATGACGAAACAATAGAATTAGATGACAGCAACTATAAACCTAAAAACAGATTGAAACAATAAAAATCTTGGTACTTACAATTGATGAATTCATTAAGTCTGTCATTACCAAAAAACCATCCCCCTGAGAAAAATGCAGAAGCGAAACTTGTGTATAAAGATAAGTAAATTTAAAACATGGTTAAATTAATAAAAATAAAATTAGTGTGAAGCCACATACAATAATGTTAATCATAAAAAGAGGCAGGAAGAAAACATCATGGAGCTGTATCCATATCAGTCTTACAGCACAGTTGGTGGAACCATAATAAGTATTTTGTATATGTATCCAACTATAAATATATATTCATAAAAAATATGAATATACTGTAGTATGTGTGTAAGGGTTATGCCCAAGGAAACATGAATATTACAACTAAAAAATATAACTGAAATAGGATAAAACTAAAAAATTTAAGACAGACAGAAAAAATAACTGTTTGATTATATTGGGTTAAAAATGAATGTCTATTTCACCATACTGACTCTATGTCCTCGTTGAGGCCCTTCGGTGCAAGCATGTCCAGTGTTTATATGTAGAAGATCTCCCTTTGCCAGGGATGTTTGCAGTGCATTGCCGCAGGAAACATGCCACCAGGAGGATGCCGAATGGCCTGAAGAAGGAGCGTGCATACCTTGCAAATGTGTCGCCAACCTACATCACATCTTTGGTGGCATCACATCCACCTCCCCTGCTGTCCGCAGAAGGCTTTGATTTCCAGCTTGGGCCGCTCCATTGGAATCTCCAGTGCTTGCTTTACCATCTGCGATATGCATCTGAGTCAGCATACCAAACGCCCTTTTCAGTGATATACTGATGAGCTTTTATTACCTCCATTTTGTGAGTTGCTTTCTTAGTGCAATACATTTGTTTATTTACTGCTACACTTAAATGGCGCTTGTGTGTTTCTTTGTATCGTTTGCACTGCAACGAGGCTTCTACGTCTAAATACAAGCTGTCTGAAGTGTGTGCACCCTCCATGGACTTTATATTTCATTGATAGACTTTGGACTTTATAAGGGACCATTCACTCTAGGAACTGCATGTGAATCACACAAACTCTGTGTGATCCACATGCAGTTCTGTGAAGTGCAGTTTCAGCCCATTCATTTTGAATGGGCTGAAATCTCACCGCACCGCTCCAAAAGTAGTGCATACACTACTTTTTTAAAGGATAAGTTCACCTTTGGGAACATGTTCTATTTTCCACTCGTTTTTACGGTGAAACCTGTAACATGTTCCCATTGCTGCAGCTGCTGTCTGATTATTACTTTTGTACCATGCGATCCGATGCAGGCAAACAGTGTGTTTGTGACCTGCATGTGGTGTTAACTTTTAACTGACCCCTGGAGCAGATCACAAAGGCAATGCAATCAGAATGTAATGCAGGAAGCTGCGTGGGAATATGGCTCTCCTGCACTGCATTCATGTGTGAACGAGCATCCAGATATCCCTGGGCTAGGTCTTTTGTGTCCTGCACTATATAATTTCTCCTTTTTTGTCTCCAAGATTCACTCTAACCTGCCATTGACTAAGAATGGATGTGGTGGAAGCGTGGGTGAAGGATCAGCTTCATGAAATTCTGGGTATGAGCGATCGTCATGTGGCCCAGTTCCTCGTTGGCACTGCTCGACGGAGTTCAAGCGCTGTAGATTTCCTAAGCCGTCTAAGTAGCACAGGAGTAATCGATATCACAGATAAAGTGAAACGCTTTGCAGAGGAACTCTGGATGAAGGTGAGAGCTCTCTGTGCTCTTCGTAGACTGTAGCGTGAAAAAACAATCAAAGGTATTAATTGGTCTGTCATTAGACTAAGAATACAGGATGTTTGATGTAAAATGTTAGTGATATTTATTGTGTGCTTAATTAGGCCTGTCTACAATGTGTTATATAGAAATTTAACTTAAATCTTACTGGTACGTATTTATTATGTTCATCAATCATTCCATCCTCTGTCTGCTATTGAAGGTAAACGTCACATACCAGTCATTATTAGAAAAGTAGTAACAATTCCCTTCTTAGAATTTTTCTATGCACTACTGACAACGTAAAACTTTATTAATGGAGTTCACATGCTGCTAAAGGTGTCCACACGTGTAATTTTTTTAGTCAATTTCAACTACTTTCGAGCCACTGGGATTTGGAAATATTGAAAATACACTGCTCAAAAAAATGAAAAGAAAAAACACATCAGATCTCAATGGGGAAAAAATATGCTGAATATCTATACTGATATGGACTGGGTGTCAGAGCCTGGGATCGAACTTGGTCCTTCTGCAGTGGGAGGCAATATCTCTTCTCACTGAGCTATCTGGAATGCTGGACAGCTCCCTTGACAATTCTTGGATAATCCTGCCTTGTGCCTTGATTTCTCTTGAACCTTGAACTCCTTGCTCCTCCAATGAACTTCCTTATAAAAGCCATGTCCATGCACTTCCTCCTTGCCAGATTATTGTGCTTTACCAGCCAATATCCCGCTTACTGTTCCTGCTGCTGTCTTTATCTACGTTACCGACCTTTGGCTTGCTACTGACTACGATTCTGCCTCATCCTATCTACTACCATTGGTGACCGACCCTTGGCTTGTGACTGACTCCGCTTTTGTTTGATCTCTGAACTGTTTGATCCGCTTTTGGTTTCCAGCCTACTCATTCCCTGGTGGGGTGATCCTGAGATCTGCGACCTGGCATTCACACACAGCCAAATCCATCTCCACCATTAGGAGCTCTGGGGAAGACCGGTGGATGCTTAGACCCCCGCACCTCAGGTGAGCCTGCGTCATTCCCAGGGTGGGCCGCTGGTGTACCAATTCTGCTGGTTTCAGGTAAGCCTTACAACTGCTGTAGCAACTGGTCTCTAAACCTGACCTTATATCGTGACAGAATAATCTGGCCCAAAACATGGAGGCCGCTATAGCAAATGCCATGGCTCCTGTCAGGCAGAAAATTTCAGAGCTGCAAGAGTTTGGTGTTACCTACCAAGAAAAATTTTCTGAACTGCAAGGTATAGTAGAAAGGCAACAGGGAGAGATTCAGGCTCTGCAGAGACAACTGCTGAACCGAGATGATCCTAGCTCCCATATGCCCCAGCCCCAACCAGCTAAGTTTAATGGAGACCGCCGCCACTACAGGGGTTTCCTTAATCAATGTCGTGTATATTTCCAAATGTACCCTGCTGCGTTTCCGTCAGAGAAAAAGAAGGTAATGTTTATTATTGGGCTTCTGACTGGGGAAGCTCTAGCTTGGGCCTCCCCTTATATAGAGCAGAACCATAGCATTCTGAATAATTTTGATACCTTTTTGACTGCAAAGAATCAGGTTTTTGATGATCCCAACCAGTTTGCTACTGCCGAAGCAAAATTGCATAGTCTGCGGCAGGGTAGACGCTCGGTCACTGAATATACAGCCGAATTCAGAAGTTGGATGGCAGATACCACTTGGAACCCTGCAGCACAAAAGAGCCAATTCCGCCAAGGGCTTTCTGAACAGATAAAGGATGAGCTTGCCAGAGTAGATATTCCTAATGATCTTGAGGAATTTATCCAATTGTGTATCCAAATCGATCAAAGGCTTACAGAAAGGAGGAAGGAGAGGTTGGGAATGTTTGGAAGTAATAGGGGCATGCATCTCTCTGCTAGTCCATTTGTTCAGCAGGATTCAAGAGTCTCTCTGAGTTCTAACACTCCTGAGCCTATGCAGGTTGATGCGATCAAGAGATCCATTTCCATCCAGGAGAAAGAGAAGACGTTCAGAGAACTTATGTCTTTATTGTGGGGATTCTGGTCATTATGCAATTAATTGTCCTAACAAGGTTAAAAGAACTATTGCTGTGACTGATGTGATTGAACCTGAACACATAAACTCTATAAGCCAGTCTGTCTCCCCACTGATTTCTGAAGAGAATAAAGTGAACTCACTACTTTCTCACTTTGTTATCCCTATTAAACTTGTATCTGAGGGCTGTGAAATCTCCTGCTCAGCTATGCTGGACTCCGGGGCGGGGGGGAACTTTATGGATATAGAGTTTGCCAACAGCAATAATATTCAAGCAAGAGACACATTTACCCCTATTGATATGGAGACAGTTGATGGGTCACCCTTATCTTCAGGACCTGTTACCCATAAAACGGTTCCTCTGGTTCTGTTGTTTGAGGCTGACCATTGTGAGACCATCAGCTTTCAGCGGATTACATCACCCAAGTTTCCCATCATTCTGGGCATTCCTTGGTTCTCCACTCACAATACTGCCATTTACTGGGGAGCACGAACTATAGATTTTACGTCCTCCCACTGTAAAAAATATTGCAAAAAACCTTGCCAACCAAGTCCGTCACCAACCAAGGAGGCGCTAAGTGATATAGTGGCTATCCAGTCATATGACAATTTGCCCCCACATTACCATGAGTTCCGGGATGTCTGTGACAAGAAAAATGCAGATAAATTGCCCCCTCTTCGCCCATATGATTGCCCCATTGAGCTGTTCCCAGGGGCAGAAATACCTTTTGGCCGCCTGTTCAATATGTCAGAACCTGAACTAAAAGTACTCGGGGAGTGGATCGATGATAATTTGGGAAAAGGCTTTATTATACACTCAACTTCTCCTGCAGGGGCAGTCCTGTTCTTCATTAAAAAGAAAGACTCCACCTTGCGTCTATGCATTGACTACCGAGACATGAATAAAATCACTATTAAAAACCGCTATCCATTACCCTTAATCTCAGAAATGTTGGAAAGACTTCGTTCTGCCAAGATCTTTACCAAGCTTGATCTACGAGGGACATATAACCTTGTCCGCATTCGTCGAGGAGACGAATGGAAGACTGCCTTCAGAACCAGGTATGGGCATTTTGAATCCTTGGTGATGCCGTTTGGACTCTGCAACGCCCCTGCAACATTTCAACATTTTATCAACGATGTCTTTCGTGATCTGTTGGACCAATTTGTAATTGCCTATCTCAGGCATGTCCAAAGTCCGGCCCGCGGGCCATTTATGGCCCGGGGGTCGGTTTAATACGGCCCTCCAACAGCCCTCCCTGCTCTGTGTAATGTGGCCCTCCCACGGCCCTCCCTTCTATGACAGACAGTCTTCTGCTTGAGAGCAGAGGGCAGTGCGCATGCCTGACTGCGGCGCGTTTTCCCTAGTCTGTGTAAATGCGGCTGTCGCACGGCCCTCCCTTCTGTGGCAGACAGTCTTCTGCTTGAGAGCAGTGCGCATGCGTGACTGCGCCGCGCTGGGAGCAACAGAGGGCGGTGATGTCAGGGCCGGGCTTCCAGTGTGAAGTGTGTTTCTCTTCCCCTCCCAGCTGCCGAGCAGAGACTTCAGCTACAGCTACCTTTTTCACCCTTCACATTAGTGCAGGTAAGTTTTTTTAAAATTTATTTTCAATACATTGTGAAAACTCAGCTGTCAGTTGATCTTAATGTTATGAAATGAAAAATATGTCGTTTGCAATTAACTTGACATAAAATAATTTATTTGCATTTAATTGTAATGGTTCAAAGAATGTTCGGAAAAATGTTCGGCCCTCCACCATGTTCACTTCATCCAATCTGGCCCTCTTTGAAAAAAGTTTGGACACCCCTGGCCTATCTGGATGATATCCTTATCTTTTTTGATAATTGGGAAGAACACTGCAAACATGTTTGCACAGTTTTCAAAAGATTAAGGAAAAATAGACTTTACATTAAATTGGAGAAATGTGAGTTTGAACAAACCCAAATCCAGTTCTTAGGCTATATCATTTCTCCGGAGGGAGTGAGCATGGACCCCGAGAAGGTCAAAGCAGTGGTAGATTGGTCAGCACCTAGAAATGTTAAGGAAATTCAACGTTTTGTCGGGTTTGCCAACTTCTACAGAAAATTTATAAGAAACTTCTCTAGAGTGATCGCACCAATCACCCAACTTACAAAGAAAGGGGTACCCTTCGTGTGGACCTCTGAGGCACAAGCTGCGTTTGAAAAGCTGAAGACTCTTTTCACTTTCGCACCAATCTTGGTACATCCCGATCCTGAACTACCCTTTATAGTGGAAGTGGATGCTTCCAATTCTGCCGTGGGAGCGATCCTGTCTCAGCGAAGTGATGAAAAGATGCAGCTTCATCCTTGTGCCTATTTTTCCCATTTGATGTCTCCAGCCAAAATAAATTACGACATTGGGAACAAAGAGCTACTGGCAATTAAGGAAGCCTTTTCGGAATGGAGGCATCTACTAGAAGGGGCTAATCACCCTGTAACTGTTCTCACTGACCATAAGAATCTGGAATTTGTTCGCTCGGCCAAGAGAGTGTCTTCTAGACAAGCACGTTGGTCGCTATTCTTTTCCAGATTTTATCATTTCATATCGACCTGGATCGAGGAATGGCAAAGCCGATGCCTTATCAAGGATGCTGTCTGAGCCTCCCCAGGATGTAATACCGAATGTTCGATTCTAACCCAAAAGAACTTTCTAGGGGCCACAAGTGCAAAGACATTCTTGAATCTTCTCAAAGAGGGGTATGAGAACGACCCACTTCTCAGTGATACTCCTAGAGACATTAACCTTGAGTACAAGAACGGGTTTTGGACTCTAGAGCATCGTCTCTATGTACCTAAGTCGGCTTGGATGGAAGTCCTCAAATTAGTGCATGACTCCAAACTGGTGGGACACTTTGGGATGTCAAAAACAGAGGATCTTCTGGCACGTTCCTTCTGGTGGCCTTGTTATAAGAAAGATATCAAAAGCTACGTGGCCTCTTGTTTGACATGCGCACGTCATAAGACACCCCGAGCTTCTCCTTTGGGGTTGCTCCAACCACTTCCTGTTCCATCAAGGCCTTGGGAGTCAATTTCTATGGACTTTATAGTCGAATTACCTCCTTCAAGAGAAATGACTACGATCTTGGTAGTTGTCGACCGCCTTACTAAAATGGCTCATTTCATACCGGTTAAGGGGGTACCGTCTGCTAAACAAACTGCGGAGTTGATGGTTCAAGATGTTTTTAAATTACATGGAATCCCTGATGATGTGGTATCTGATAGAGGAGTACAATGTACTTCAAAATTTTGGAAAAGCTTTTGTTCAGCTTTAGGGGTAACCGTTAACCTGTCTTCTGCTTTTCATCCACAATCTAATGGTCAGACTGAGAGGACCAATCAAGTTATGGAACAGTACCTTCGGTGCTTCGTCAGTTATCTTCAGGATGACTCGGTGGACTATCTACCTATGGCAGAGTTTGCCTATAACAATGCTAAACATAGCTCCACTTCCCAAAGCCCCTTTTTCCTTAATATGGGGTATCATCCAGTTTTTATCCCGGATCTCCCTATCACAACTCAAATTCCTGCTGTTGCCAACAGATTAACTACATTGCAGGAGATTCAGGCGAAGTTGATCGAGACCTTGGGGAAGGCTCAGGAAAATTATAAAAGGGCTGCCGACAGTCATTGCAGATCACTTCCTATCTTTCATGTGGGCGACAAGGTTTGGCTATCTACCAAAAATCTGAAGGTTCATGTTCCAGCTGCAAAGTTGGGCCAAAAGTTTGTTGGACCTTTCCAGATTTCTGCTCGGATCAACCCAGTCACCTTTCGCTTAAAACTTCCTGACAGTATGAAGATTCACCCTGTGTTTCATGTATCACTTTTCAAACCATTTCATGAAAATCCTTTCTCTGGAAGAATTCTTCCTCCTCCTCCACCTGTTGAGGTACAGGGTGAAGAAGAATATGTGGTAGAGAAGATTCTTGATTCTAGGATGTTTAGAGGAAAATTGCAGTATCTTGTCCAATGGGAAGGATATGGGCAAGAGGAAAATTCTTGGGAGCCTGAAGAAAACGTCCATGCTCCTAGATTGACAGAGAAATTCACCAGAGGTTTCCTCACAAGCCTGGTCCTAAGACGTCCAGGGGACGTCCTGTGAGGAGGGGAGTACTGTCAGAGCCTGGGATCGTACCTGGTCCTTCTGCAGTGGGAGGCAATGTCTCTTCTCACTGAGCTATCTGGAATGCTGGACAGCTCTCTTGACAATTCTTGGATAATCCTGCCTTGTGCCTTGATTTCTCTTGAACCTTGAACTCCTTACTCCTCCCATGAACTTCCTTATAAAAGCCATGTCCATGCACTTCCTCCTTGCCAGATTATTGTGCCTTACCAGCCAATATCTCGCTTACTGTTCCTGCTGCTGTCTTCATCTACGTTACCGACCTTTGGCTTGCTACTGACTACGATTCTGCCTCATCCTATCTACTACCATTGGTGACCGACCTTTGGCTTGTGACTGACTCCGCTTCCGTTTGATCTCTGAACTGTTTGATCTGCTTTTGGTTTCCAGCCTACTCATTCCCTGATTGGGTGATCCTGAGATCTGCGACCTGGCATTCACACACAGCCAAATCCTTCTCCACCATTAGGAGCTCTGGGGAAGACCGGTGGATGCTTAGACCCCGCACCTCAGGTGAGCCTGTGTCATTCCCAGGGTGGGCCGCTGGTGTACCAGTCCTGCTGGTTTCAGGTAAGCCTTACAACTGCTGTAGCAACTGGTCTCTGAACCTGACCTTATATCGTGACACTGGGTAATGTGTTAGGAACGTAAGGATGTCCCATCGTTTGATGGAAATGAAAATGATCAACCTACAGAGGACTGAATTCAAAGACACCCCGAAAATCAAAGTGAAAAAATGATGCAGCAGGCTAGTCCATTTTGCATAATTTATTGCAGCAACTCAAAATGGTGCTCAGTAGTTTGTATGGCTCCCACTTGCCTGTATGCATGCCTGACAACGTCTGTGCATGCTCCTAATGAGACGACGGATGGTGTCCTGGGGTACTTCCTCCCAGATCTGGACCAGGGCATCACTGAGCTCCTGGACAGTCTGGGGTGCAACCTGGCGGCGTTGGATGGACCGAAACATGATATCCCAGAGGTTTTCTACTGGATTTAGTTCAGGCAAGTGTGGGGGCCATTCAGTGGTATCTATTCCTTCATCCTCCAGGAACTGCCTGCATACTCTCGCCACATGATGCCGGGCATTGTCGTGCACCAGGAGGAACCCAGGACTCACTGCACCAGTGTAGGGTCTGACAATGGGTCCAAGGATTTCATCCCAATACCTAATGGCAGTCAGGGTGCCATTGTCTAGCCTGTAGAAGTCTGTGCATCCCTCCATGAATATGCCTCCCCAGACCATCACTGACCCACCACCAAAACGGTCATGTTGAACAATGTTACAGGCAGAATAATGTTCTCCATGGCTTCTCCAGACCCTTTCATGTCTGTCAAATGTGCTCAAGGTGAACCTGCTCTCATCTTTGAAAAGCACAGGGCACCAGTGGCAGACCTGCCAATTCTGGTGTTTAATGGCAAATGCCAGTCAAGCTGTATGGTGCCGGACAGTGAGCATAGGGCCCACAAGAGGACATCGGGCCCTCAGGCCACCCTCCATGAACTCTGTTTCTGATTGTTTGGTCAGAGACATTCACACCGGTGGCCTGCTGGAGGTTATTTTGTAGGGCTCTGGCAGTGCTCATCCTGTTCCTCCTTGCACAAATGAGCAGATACTGGTCCTCCCAATGGGTTTAAGGACCTTCTACGGCCCTGCCCAGCTCTCCTAGAGTAATTGCCTGTCTCCTGGTATCTCCTCCATGCTCTTGAGACTGTGCCGGGTATCACAGCAAACCTTCTGGCAATGGCACATATTGATGTGCCATCCTGGTCCAGGTATGGCCTCATGCTATCAGTAGTGACTCTGACCCTAGCCAAATGCAAAACCTGTGGAAAACAGACAGAAAAATGAGGAAAAAATATCAGTGGCCTCCACCTGTAAAACCATTCCTGTTTTGGGGGTTGTCTCATTGTTGCTCATCTAGTGCACCTGTTGTTGATTTCATTAACACCAAAGCAGCTGAAACTGAATAACAACCCCCACTGCTACTTAACTTATCAGATCAGTATCCCAGGAGTTTATTTAACTTGATGCTATACTTTGATTAAAAAGTGTTCCTTTTATTTTTTTGAGCAGTGTAGTTGCCAGAGGGGGGCATGACCGGATGTAGACCAAGGCTTGGGGATTGAGCTCCAGCTATCCTGTCGTTTAATCCCACCGTGACCTCTCCTTTGTGGGTCCCTTCAGCCGGGATTAATGTCTGACTTACCTGTGGCAGTGGTGCAGCCCATAATGCCTTCCCGCCGGCACTTCGTGGCATCCATCTAGACCAACAGGTCTCCGACATCTTAGGCCACATGTTCCGATGCTATCTTGGCTGCCAAGCTCCATGCTATGTCAGCAGATGCAGACGAGGAGCTCGCTCCTGTGGCTCTGGACCCGGCCAGCGATACAGCTCTTATTCTCACAGTGATAGAGCAAAGCAAGACCTCTCTACTCACCCGCATTGACCAGCTGGCTGAGGAATACAATTTAATCCAGGCTGACACTGACAAGCTGAAGGTCCACCTCCATGAAATGGAATCCTGCATTTCCACCATGGAGGATCACACAGCCCAGCACGCTGACCTCCTGGATAATGCACGGTTCGTAGCCTTGTTGCCCACTCGGATGATGCTAAGAATCACCTGAGGCACAACAATGTGAGAGTACTAGGACTCCCAGAAGGAGCAGCGGGTGATTATCTTGCCGACTTTGCCGAGACCTTCAGGATCTCCTAGGCCTTGTGGAGGTCTCTCCAACCTATGTGGAGGAGCAGGTGCACAGACGCATCCCTGAAGCTCCGGCTTATCCTTTTCCTGATAAAATTCCTCAACTACCGTGTCAGGAACCGCATACTTACTGCAGATAGCAAACAGCCCTCACTGGCCTTTGAAATCACCACTGTACATCTCTTTTTCCTGATTTCTCCGCTGAGGTACAACGAAAGCGCAAGACCTTCATGGATGTTCGCAGACGCCTATGGGAGAAAAATATTGCCTACAGGATGCTATATCCCAGCAGTCTACGGGCGTCCCATAACAGTTTGGTAAAAAGCAATATAAGTAATTGGCACTGAGAGAAGACAATGGCACCGTGACACTGCAGCACAAGTATTAAATGAAAAAGGTTAAAAACCTGTAATAGAAGCATTTATAAAAAAGTCCATAGAGTACATGATTATGCACTAAAAGGTGGCAGCTCCCCATAGAGTGAAGCAGGCTCTGTGCAAATATAGGAAAACACAAGGGGGTGCCAGCCTAAGTGCAGTATGTATTACAAGTTTATTGAAAATATAGCCAAATAGCTACTCACAAGAAAAAAGGGTATACAGGCATTAGATGGTGTCTTTACACTGGCCCTTTTGAGGATACAATCTAATGCCTGTATACCCTTTTTTCTCGTGAGTAGCTATTTGGCTATATTTTAAATAAACTTGTAATACATCCTGCACTTAGGCTGGCGCCCCCTTGTGTTTTCCTGTAACGGTTTGGTGAAGTTCTATGATACGCCAGAGGACGCTGACACCTGGCTTCTCACCCTGCGGTAACAATGTTCCCCCCCTGGGACCCAAATGCTTCCCAGACGCACTCCTGGCTTTGTTATTCCATTGGCACTCTGTTCTTCTGGGAACATAGCTCAATCCTCCATTTTGTGCCTGTTGCACTACAGCAAAGGCTTCGGCCTTTTGTAGCACCTTCACCAAGATGGCCTCTCACATTGTTCGGGGCCCACGTTCCATGGTTACTCACATATCCTAGTGCTGACACCTCCTGACACAAGGACAGAGGGGATACCTTGAAGATTCCCCAAAGTCACCTGGATGCCCTCCCCCATCTGCCGCTTCTGAACTTGGAGTTACTGTGTAATGTTTTGGTTTTTTTTTTTTTTCATCCTTTTATTTCTTGACCACAAACCCCACATACTCTTGCAAGAGAACCATCTCATGGGTAGTAAGATTCTTGCACTTAGACGTTCCAGGGTCAGGCAGGCATATCTTGCCACTTATTTTAACTTTGCACAGGGGAAGGGGGGGTGGCAATCCCAATAAACAAGTCATTACCCTACTTGGTGGACCAGGTTGTTACCAACCCAGGGGGAAAGTATATTATTTTGCTACGCACCATTCAGGGGTCTTTTTTTGCCTTTGTTAATATCTATATACCCCCACCATCTAATGCCTTTATCCTTTATGAGGTATGTGGTAAACTGACTGCAATGCAAATAACTAAAGTTCTGTTGGCCAGGGACTTTAACAATATTCTGGATGGCTCACTTGATACCTCTAATCCCCATTGGGCTCCTGACCCAGATTTGTCCCTCTGGGTGAACACTGTAGAGTTGACTGAGCTCTGGTGTTTGAAGCACCCTGGTGATAAAACCTACTCCAATTTGTCAGCTACTCATCACTAGGGCACAAATCAATCTGACTTTTGGTGTACAGCGCTGCTTTTGCCAATGATATCCTCGGTTTACTATTTACCGGCAGGCCTATTGGATCATTCTCCACTGGAGATTGTCCTGACCCTGGGCGATCATAGACGGGCCAAGTGCTGGCACCTGGATCCCTGCTGGATCAAAGTTTCGAACATATGAATGGGGAGATTATTTTGTATTGGGAATTGAATGCTGATACTGCTCTTCAGCTGATAGTAAGAGATACCTTTAAGGCCTCTACTTGTGGTGACTATTTCTCAGCGATTAAGGCAGCTAGAGTGGCTGGTGCATCCCAGACTACTCAGCTGGAAGACAAGGTCTCTGAAGCTGAGGTTTTGTTTGCTACTACGAATTCTCAATTCTCATATGAATAGCTCTCCCAGGCCAGTTGGGATTTGTCCATCCACTATACCATGATTACTAACTCCACTCCGCAGTCTGCTAGGGAGAGACTTTTTGCACATGGGTATAAAAATGGCAAGCTTTTGGAAAATTTGGTGGCAGATCCCAAATACTAGGTAGTCATTCCCTCAAATATCATGACCTCAGGCACTGTAACTTTGGACCCCTCTGCTATCTTGCAAGAATTCCATTCCTTCTTTGCCAAGTTGTATGCCAGAGTCCAAACCCCTCCGGTTGAGGAACTCCGTAATTAATTATACTCCTTACCTCCTCCTGTGTTGCCACCTGATGACCTTGCCCATTTACAATTTGATATCTCCCAACTGGAAATTGAGGATGCCATTCACTCCTTTCCATGCCAAAAAACTGCTGGGCCAGATGGTTTGCTGGGTGAGTGGTGTAAAACCTATGCCCTGGATATAGTGCCCCACTTACATGAGGTCTACTGTTTCAAGGAAGATGCTGTCCCTTCAATGTGTCAGGCTTATATTGTTTTGACCCCAAAGCCAGGAAAGGACCCCATGCTTTACTCCTCCCATAGGCCTATCTGCTTGCTTAATTATAATTTGAAAATTCTCATAAAAATCCTAGCCACCAGATTGATGAAGTTCTGCCATCTATGGTTAATATTGATGAAACAGGATTCATATCAAGGCGATCTATGGATGTGAACCTCCGCTGGGTCCTGTCCCATTTGCAGCTTCCTTCTATTCATGCTGGCCAAGTAAGTCTTGGTTTCCCTCGTTATAGAGAAGGCTTTTGACTCTGTGGATTGGGTATATATATTGGACGTTTTAGAGATAATGGGTATTGGTCCAAATTTTTGGAAGTGGATATCCATACTATACATTTGCCCTTTGGTCCAAATTAAAATTAGTGGGGATCTATTTCCCTCCTGTTCCATGGAGAGGGGGACCCGACAGAACTGCCCCTTCTCCCTGGCTCTTTTCGGTTTTATGATGGAGCCCATGGAAGTTGCCTTTCGCCACGCCTCAGGGGTTCAGGGCATTTATATTGGATCTATCGATGAAAAATTGGCGTTATACGCCGATGACCATCCGAATTCTACTTGTGGTGCAAATATGTATCCTAGGATTGGTGCATGCTCTGGTACATACCAGAGCGCTCAGAACCTTTTTAGGCTTGCTGTTCTATGCCAGGAAGGCAATTGTCCTTCACTGGAAGTCAGCTACTGTCCCTACCCTTACAGTCTGGAAAGCACTGGTTAATTCTGTAATCCCTTTGTACAAGGTAACCTACCATGCCAGGGAGTGCCCTCAAAAGTTTCAAATGTTATGGAACATCTGGGTCGAATCACACATGACAGCGGTGTAGCAGATGCTTTGTGTTCTGTCAATCTACTTGTCCACGCCTATTAAGTTGCCAGTACTGTTGCACTGCTCTTTCTCATGTATTCTTTCCCTTACCCTTCTCCTCCTGCTCTCTTTGCCCTCTCCCTTTATACCCACCTACCCCCCTTCTTTCCCTTTTCTCCTGCAAACCTCTATCTCCTGGGTACAATTTATCACACCAAGTGGTTGTGGACATCTTGGGGACATGAATGTACTCCTACTTTGTTATTCCTAAGTATGTACTAGTACAATGAGCGTGGTTACGCCTTGGCGTAGTTTGTTACCTCTCTTGTTTTGCACTATATCACCATCGTTTATTGTTTAGTATGTCAGCCAGGGAATGCCCAGGAGGCTCTGTTTTTGTATTTATACCCTTTAATACAACCAATAAACAGATGTTTGAAAAAAAAAAAAAAAAAAAAGGAAATAGTCGCCAGAAACAAGTCGCCCCACAAGCTTCATTAACCAACAGAATATGGTCGAGTATGATATCAAAACTGGACAATAAATTGACCGCTTTAATACAGAAATATTGAATTGAAGCAAGGAAAAATTAAGCCAATTTTGGTAAACAAGATAAAATGTTTCCACCATGTTCATTTGGGGCAGGTTCAATTCAGTCTGCTTGTGGCCAAACAAAAGCACCATTTTATGTGGTAAAAAATGTAATCAGAAGTTCAATTATATTTTATTGCTGCAAGTATGACCAGCTTTTACAGTCATTCACATGTGAAAGAGTTAAAAGGGATGCAAAAAGACTAGGGACTATGGCCACACCTCTTTACAATGTTGTAGTTGTGATCGCTAGGGACAGATATAACATGGCTTAAACTGTCCATACATGGATCAAAATTTGACCAGTCCCTGCTGAACCGACTGAATTTCGATCCATCATTAATAGGAAAATGTTAATTCGATCAGCAGCTGCAGTGCTGTCAGTGTACTCTGACAGCATAGGGCTCCCTTAGCACAGTTGGGAGGTTTCCTTCATCCACCACCTTGTGAATCATCCATGGCCAGCCTAACACTGACACTAATCTTAACCAGGGTATCTGTAGAAATCTAAACAACTCTTTGTAGACCAGAATGTTTTCTTAAAGGAGTTAAACTTCGCAAGTTTAGTCATTCCGGCACATCTGCAGTGTGGCAGGAAGGCATGCTGAGCTGCGAATTGTGCTGCGCTGTGAGTAGGCAGGTAAGTGTGTCTTATAGCAGAAGAGACATAGATCTGCCTGCTCACAGTTTTTAATATTTAGGTATAGCTTTGTTTTAAAGGCACACACCGTCACTTTAACTATTCAGGTGTCTCTGGATAGGGCATCTTCAGACCCCCTTACATGCACTTTTTTTGCTTCTCTGCAGCTGATGCAGTGATCAGCTGTGTTGGCGACCTTAGGCATCGGTGATGTGACCGTGCTTGAGTCCAGCCATTAGCTGCAAGGCCCTGGCACCATCACAAGGGAGCAGGTCACATTCTCCATATGCAGAAGAGCCAAGCATACCTGTTGGCTGAAGAGGAGCAAGCAGCTGCAAGGGAGCAGGTTAGGTGAGTTTATGGCGATCAGAGGCGAGTCCTTTCCAGAGACACGGTCACCTTACTCTGCTCTATAGGGACTGTTTGAAAAAGAGTTGCTTTGTGTGAAGGGTGGCTGAGGCATATGTTGTATCAAGTTAAAAAGTTTCATCTGATGATTCCATTTGGTGAGTCAGGGAGACTAATTATTTTTCTATCTTCCTTTGTTGGTAAGAGTTTGGCACAGAGGCTTTTAATGGCCTGCTGTGAAGTTTCTCCAGTAATCTCCTACCCTGGCTGCTCATACTTCCTTATCCTCATCATAGATGCCTGAAGCCTACTGGTCCCACTGAATTCATTGGGGTACCTTTCAATACATACTATACACTGCTACAGCAACATTGTTAGTTGCTTACTGTTGGATACCAAATGGAGATCACTCTATCTTCTTTTAATAATGATCTTGATTTGTTTTCTCTTTTGCACAGCTTCCCCGTAAAGCACCAGTTGAACGTCCAGCTCGGGCTGCAGAGCGAGAGGCCCTGGCCATGCAACAGAAAAACAAATCCTACACCCTTCTGGAGGATAGCGATGAGGACGATGCAAAGGAAGAGAGCAGATATGACAAGAAAAAAAAGAAAAATCTGAGGAAGAGGAGAAAAGAAGAGTCGTCTGACAGTGAGAGTGACCATGCACAGTGAGTACAGCTGGTCTGTGACTTGTGTAACGGTTATGTAATAATTAGTATACACTGTAGAATAGCAAAAAAATCTGTTTCCCATCATCATGCCATACTTAAAAATAGAGTAATGTGGCAAGTATGCCATGCTGGTTTTGCTCAAATAAGACATTAATGATGTCTTGTCTTGCAATTTAAATAGATGTAAACTCTAAGTGGGTGAGATAATTAGTTTGCTAAACTACTAGTTAAGTGCAATTTTTTTTTTCTTAATTAAATACCTGTTTTCATCTTTTTTGTGTTAAAGTGGTTGTAAACTTCAGACATGAAATATGAACAAAGACTATCCTTCTATAGTGTTTATTTGTCTCAGTCCAGAGCTCAAGTGTCATACCTGTCTGCTGCCTGTTCCTCTGATATCAACATAAGTCACTTCCGACACGTTTTTCTGACACAAAGAGGTAGAAAAGTAATAGGGGAGGGAATTCCATCACACACCTGTGATTGACAGCTTCGGCTCAGTTCCTGTGTGCTGTGTGACACAGGGTGTTTCCCTTCCCTCCATTCCTTTCTCAGCTCTCCTTATTGAGATCTACAGGGTGTAACTTCAGCTCTGTGCCCCCCTGAAGGTCAGAAATGCTGTGTAAATTCTGAACTTTGAATGGATGTAGAGAAGAGGGCCGCAGATACTCAGGTACAACTTATGTAGGAGGATTTGTTTAATCTGTCTATCATCTGATGTCAGTCACTTCACTGGATATACAGTGGGTATAGAAAAGAATCACCCCCTTTGAAATCACATTTTATTGCTTTGCTGCCTGAAATGAAGACAGACACATTTTTTGTTTTATCCATCTGTATTTGCTCAGTGCAACTGATAACATCCAAGTGAAAGAGATAACGCCAACATGTCAGAAAAAATAAAATAAAATCAAACACAGAATCACTGAGTTAGAAAAAGAATCACCCCCTCCTAAAAATGGCTTGTAAACTCAATCAGGTGTAGGTAGTCACCTTGTCAATGGCACACAAATCCATTTGACTTTCAGCTATGATCAGCTGCGGTCAGTTTGATTAGCTCGGTATGAAAAGAGCTTTCCTGGAGCATTTCAGTCTATGTTAGCGCAACTGAAGCAAACAATCAATTATGGGTGGCAAGGCACTGTCAAAATATCTTCGGGATAAAGTTGTGGACAGGCACAGGTCAGGAAATTGATACCAAAAAAGGTCAAAGGCTTTATTAATGCCTAGAAGCACAGTGAAGTCTATTATTAAGAAGCGGAAGGTGTTTGGATCAACACAGACCCTCTCTGGATCAGGCCATCTCTCCAAACTGGATGAAAGAGCCAGGAGGATACTGGTCAGAGAGGCTACCAAGAGGCCTACAGCAACTCTTAAGCAGTTGCAGGAATTTATGACAAGGCGTGGTCATTGTGTGCATGTGACAACAATATCACATATTCTCCACAAATTTGGCTTGTATGGGAGGGTTGCAAGAAACAAGCTGATCCTCAGTTATGACTGAGCTTTGTCAAAATGCACCTTGAAGATTCTGAAGCCACATGGAAAAAGGTGTTGTTAGATGAGACTAAAGTTCAATTATTTGGCCTCAACACTAAATGATATTTCTGGCAGAAATCCAGTACAGCTCACCATCCAAGTAACACCATTCCTACAGTAAAGCATGGAGGTGGTAATTACCTGTTATGGGGGTGTTTCTCTGCAGCAGAGACTGGAGCACTTGTCAGGATAGAAGGAAAAATGGATGGGGAAAAATACTCAAATTCTTGTGGAAAATGTTCTGCCCTCTTCCAGAAAGTTGTCAATGGGAAAAAAGTTTACCCTCCAACATGACAATGAGCCAAAGCACACAGCAGAAATGAGCACACAGTGGCTGAAGGAGAAAAAAGGTGAATGTCCTTGCATGGCCTAGTCAGAGCCCAGACTTAGGCCTCATTTTAAACCAGTGTAATGACTTGAAGATTGCAATCCACAAATGGTCACCATAAAATTTAACTGAACTTGAGTAGTTCTGCAAAGAAGAGCGGGCAAATATTGCAAATTCCAGATGTGCAAAGTTAGTAGAGACATATCCCAACAGACTAAAGGCTGGAATTAAAGCAGAAGCTGGTTCAACAAAATACTGACATAAGGAGGTGATACTTTTTCCAACTAGGTCATTCTGTTTTTGAATTTTTAAAACATTTTTTCTGACATGTTGTTATATCTTTTACGTGGATGTTATAAGTTGCACTGAGTTGGATAAAACAAAAACTGTGTCTGTCTTCACTTGAGGCTGAAAAGCAACAAAATATGATTATTTTAAAGGGGGGTGATTCTTTTTTATACTCACTGCATGCAAGGGTTTACAACCACTCTAAGTGCCTGTTCACATATATGCGGATTGGATGCAGTTTGAACCGCATCCAATCCGCATGATGTGAAAAAACATTGCTTCTTATGGTGCCTGTTCACATATGTCCGGTGCACTGGCTGTGCAGATTCAGTGCGGTTTTAGCCTGGGTTCACACTTGTGCTGTGCAGCATACCGCATGTTATTCGCATAGGAACCGCACCGCAATCCTGTGCAAATCACATGCAAATTCTGTGCTGTGCGATTTGAGCCATACATTTTTGTATGGCTCAAATCGCACCACATTTGCACCAAAAAGGTGCAGAACCCTTTTTTTTTGGTCTGCACTAGAATCGAATCGCATGGGAGTTCACACCCATGCGATCCGATTCTGCACATCGCACAGCATTTTGCAAACTGATTTTGGGGTGTCGTTAACTTAAAATACTCACCCGCAATGGTTTGTGTGAACGGGGTGCAATTATGATGTGGTGAGAAAATCGCACAGAAACCGGTGCAAATTTCGTGCCTCATCAGTGTGAAGCCAGGCTTAAAAAGAGTCCTTTCCGATTTTTGAGCAGTGTGATCCGGTTTAGTTCGGATTACAGGCTATTGACTTCGATGGGTGAACAAGATAAGATCCTGAGCTAATCCTGGCCTGAACATGACGTAAACCTGATGTGAACATGTGTACTACTGTATCAATAAGCTGTGAAACATGAGCTTTAAGCTGCATCGCATATGTGTGAATCACCTCTGCCTGTTCACATATATGTGGATTGGATGCGGTTTGAACTGCATCCAATCTGCATGACATGTGAAATAACATTGCTTCCTATGGTGCCTGTTCACATATGGCCAGTGCAGATTCAGTGCAGTTATAAAAAGAGTCATGCCCGATTTCTGAGCTGTGGCTTCAGGTTCAGGTGCGGATTACAGGCTATTGACTTCTATGGGAATCGTTCCGAAACCGCGAGAACAGGATAACAGGATAAGATTCTGAGCTAATCCTGTCTTGAACCTGATGTAAACCTGACGTGAACCTGTGAACAGCTACTATATCAATTGAAACTTGAGCTTCAATCTCTTAGAGCTGATTCACACACGTCCACAACTTAATGCAGCTACGCATGTAGACGTGGTGAAGATGACTTGCTGAAGTTCAAACCAAGCATCAGAATGGAGAAGAAAGGAGATTTAAGTCACTTTGAACGTGGCATGGTTGTTAGTGCCAGGCAGGCTGGCCTGAGTATTTCAAAATCTGCTGATCTGCTAGGATTTTCACATACAACCATCTCTAGGGTTAGAGAGAATGGTCTGAAAAAGAGAAAATATCCAGTGAGAGGCAGTTGTGTTGATGTCAAAGGTCAGAGGAGAATGGGCAGACTAGTTCGTGATAATAGAAAGGCAACAGTAACTCAAATAACCACGCTTTACAACCAAGGTATGCAGCATACCATCTCTGAACACACAGCATGTTGAACCTTGAAGCAGATGGGCTACATCATTAGCAGACCCCACCAGGTGCCACTCCTGTCAGCTAAGAACAGGAAACGGAAGCTACGATTTGCACAGGCTCACCAAAAATGGACAATAAAAGATTGGAAAAATGTTGCCTGGTCGGATGAGTGTCTATTTCAGCTGCAGCATTCAGATGTTAGGGTCAGAATTTGGCATAAACAACATGAAAGCATGGATCCATCCTGCCTTGTATCAATGGTTCAGGCTGGTGGTGGTGGTGTAATGGTGTGGGGGATATTTTCTTGGCACACTTTTGGACCCTTAGTGCCAATTGAGCATTGTTTAAACACCACAGCCTACCTGAGTATTGTTGCTGACCATGTCCATCTCTTTATGACTACAGTGTACCCATCTTCTGATGGCTCCTTCCAGCAGGATAATGCACCATGTCACAAAGCTCAAATCATCTCAAACTGGTTTCTTGAACATGAAAATGAGATCACTGTTCTCCAGTGGCCTCCACAGTCAACAGATCCCACTCCAATAAAGCACCCTTGGGATGTGGTGAAACGGGAGATTCGCATCATGGATGTGCAGCTGACAAATCTGCAGAAACTCCATGATGCTATCATGTTACTATGGACCAAAATCTCTGATGTTAAATCAATGCCATAAAGAATGAAGGCAGTTCTGAAGGCAAAATGGGATTCAACCCGGTACTAGCAAGGTGTACCTAATAAAGTAACCAGTGAGTGTATACACCTATGCATAGATAATGTTAAAATGCCATTGTGATGGTACAGCAAACGTCTTCACGGTTTTACTTTGGTTTTAATTTCTTATTGCTCACCTGATAGCTGTGAAAACCAGGAAACTGTGATATGCAGATTCTCACTACTCTTTTGATCAAAATCTAAACTCCCCTTTTCTTGGGACCTTTTAGCTAGGTGAAATTTGCATGGTAGAGAACCAATAATTGTGGGGGTTCCAGGGTGATCAGTAGAATGGTGACTTGGAGGAGACAGCTGGTGGTGACTACTATAGGTCAGTGGTGAACTATCCATTTTGGTCTTTTTACAGGCAAACTTTAGGGCCAACGCATATTTGATAAGCATTAACCCCCTCCTAAATTGAAGGCTATAGCTTTAGCATTTGCAATAGGTGGTGTTTACTTGGATTAGTCTGAGTTTCCCTAACTGCACGGATGAGGCCGATGTTATTATGAATACTGACTATTCTTGTTTCAACACTATAAGTATGCTTGTACACCAAAGGTTTAGTCTCTAGAAGTCAAGGTTTACATAATCTGGGTACATTAAAGCCACCAGTGCAGTGTCTAGGTCCAAAGCCTGACACAGCCATCTGGCCCTGAGAGTTTCTAGATTCTAGTCATACCTATCAGCTCATCTGCTGAAGAATGTTATACTGTGTAGAATAGGTTCTGTTCTTCGTACTGACTGGTCTTTCTCTCAATGACTTCCAGAAAAGAAAAAGCTCCATCGCCTCATATAATCTCAGATGAAGAAGACCAAGAAGAGATAGAACGGTTAAAAGATCTGGAGGAAAGGGATGCTTTTGCAGAAAGAGTAAAGCAGAGAGATAAGGAGAAAACCAGGAATATTGTGGAGAGGTCAGATAAGAAGGTAAGGTGGTCTGGTACGTAACGTTGGCTATAGGGAGAAGGCACTGTGGGAAAATAGTCTATTTGCCGAAAATGCCCGCACCAGTTAATTTTTTTTTTTTTTACGGATAGTGCTTTCATTTCTTCATTGTATTTTTAAAACTCTAATTTGTGTTCTGTACAATTACACTGTAGGCATATGAAGAAGCACAGAAGAGACTGAAGATGGCAGAAGAAGATCGTAAAAAAATGGTAAACTTAATTTCAATTTGATATTCCAGTGTTTAACTTTTTGCCTGGGGTAGTAGTAAATCTGTCTGTCTGCACGGCTTCTCTGCTTCCGACAGCTGCATCCTGGCATTTAACTGCTAGTGCAAGGCTCTTAGTAGTTACATGTCCAGCTCCTACTGGACTGCAGGTCCCAGTGCTGTACAGTGCTTGAGTGCAGTGCTCGGTAAACAGATCCTAGGGTGGCAACATGTGTCCGCGGCTTGCTGAGAGGCTTATCCAGCTGCTGGTCCAGGCATCTAGGTGAACCCTGATTGTAAAGTCAGGATCTTTCCTGAGCCTAGACCGGTGTGAGTGGCATCAGCCAACAGCAGGCTTAAGCCCACGGTTGGCTGAAAATGGATCACAGGAGTGCAGAAAGAACTCCTGTGGCCTAGAGAAGTATAGCCAAAATAACTTTAGCCATACTTCTTTAAGTATTTGGAGTCAACTGACACATAAATCTTAAAGTAGAACTATAGGCAAACATTTTATTTATTTTCAATTTTTGTAGAACAAGGGATTGTTATAACCACTGTCAGAGTTTTTGCCATCTGTGTCCCATCACATAGATTTACCTTCACTTCCTGTTACAAAGCCAAAAAGAAAGTGAGAGGAAATCCCTGCAAGTTAAAGGAATCCATTGGGGCCCCCCAGGTCACCAGAACTAGTGTCCCCTTTGGAAAATTTTCCCTCTATTACATTTCTGGGGACAACCCATAATTTGAGATTTTCTTTTAGTTTCATTCTCCTTAATGATGGTAAGTGGGGCAAATAGAGAGGGTAAATCTCCCCAACAGTTGCACAGATGGCAATAAAAACTTGACAGGGGTTCTAATTCATCTCCACTGTATCCAAAATAAAGAAAAAAGTTTTGCTTTTAGTTATACTTTAATATTTCAGGGAAGATTTATCTAAGTCCTTTTTGCTGGTCTGTATTGCCTTGCCGGCTAGTTAGAATTAGTAAATGAGCCATTATATATAACTGTATCTGTTGTCTGGACCATTCATTTTCTGGTCACTTGTTGATCTTTAGCTGTTGCAGTTTTCTTTTCAATTAAATGCCTGTACTGACTCAAAAACTGTTTAAATGTCAATACTCTTACATGGGCATTTTTGGGAGTTTTATCCATAAGATTGAGGCCTTCATTGACTATTGTGACTAATGCTTATTCTTTGCAGTGTTTGCACTAAGGCTTACATGTCACGCGTTTACATGTCTATGTTGCTACAGGTACCGGAGCTAAGGAAGAAGTCTCGTCGGGACTACTTGGTGAAAAGAGAAAAGGACAAGCTGGAGGACCTGGAGGCAGAGATAGTAGATGAAGAATATTTGTTTGCTGGGCCTGAACTGACAGAGCATGAGATACAAAATTTGGAGTATAAGCGCAAAGTGAGGGATCTAGCGAAGGAATACAAACAAGCCGGAGAGAAGGAGCACAGGGAAAAACATGACCGTTACGTTATGCCTGAGGAGACGAGGAGTAAGGTACATCACAGATTTAAACCAGAACTCATAAACTAAGACCCTTGCTCTGTCTGTTCTGAAAACAGGGAGGGGCACATTTGATTTTAAGTGAACCGATCAGAGACAAATTGGCTTATGATTGGTTTGGCTGACTCTAATCTGCATACCTGATGTCACAGGTGCCTGACCCTTGCCAAAGTTGACTGAGCATTGGAAGAAAAAGACATTGTTTCAGACAAATCGTTCCTTAGTACTTGTGAGCGTTTGAGTAATACCTAAGGTAGAGCTTTATAGTGTGAAATTTTATCAAAGAACATTTTAACAAGGAAATGTCCACTAAAAGTGGTCTGTGTTCAAAACTCAACTGTAGTTTTCCTTTTTAAATAAAAGTGGCAACCAGTGTAGTCCTTTTGTTTGCTTTATATGGGTTTTGCACCTCCATACAGGTCTACAGCATAGGTATGCAAAATACACTTAAAGCGGGTCATTGGTAGATTAAATACACCTAATGAATTTTGAATGATCTCACAATCAACACAAACCCAAAGCTCATCAACACAGGCCCTTATTCTGCAACCTAAATGTAACTGTTGTTGAAGCGTTAAGATCCCTAAAGAGAGCATAGCCTACTTACTCAGTACCTTATTTTATCTAGGTATAGTTGTAGTGCAACAGTTCACTCCAGAACATTTGTCAGTAATCTGATGGTTCTGCAGTGTGCCCGCTTGTGATGCTGGAACACTCACTGCGGGCTTTTTACTTTTACATACTGTAGTACAGTTTTGGATTTTTGTAAATTTGAATGTCGTTTGTGATGCAGAAAATGGAGAGATAAGAAGTTACACAGTCCAAGCTTCCAAAAGTTTACTTTTAATACCCTCCAACTGACCCTATTTGGGGTTCACAGTTTGCATTTATCCCTTTTTGGCCCTTTGCCATGATCTCATCTAACCCACCAGCTCTCTCCACAGGTACGTGCCTACCTAGATCTGATGAACACAGCCTCCAGTGCTTGTTTACATCCAGCACCACAAGTCTTGCTGTCCTGTCTGCATCTGTGCATTACAACCCCATAGACTTCTGTGGGGCTGCATCTTGAGGCTGGGGACAAAGTGAGACAGTGGGAGATGTAAACAAACACTAGAGGCTGCAGCATTTGGTTGGTAAGTTATGCATCTGTTGGAGGAGAAAGGGTTAGGTCCTGCCAGGGTAAAGGGTCAAAGGGATCAGTACAGTTTTTTCAGTTACACTGGGCCCTGAATATGTGTTTTATCATTTTACCAGGTGTTAAGGGTAATTTTGCTACATGCTATATTCCGGTTTACTAATTGCAGTACTTTTAATGGTTGTATTTCATACTGTACAGAAAATTCCAGACCGTTATGAGGAGCCGGTGACAGAAGAGCGTTTTGCCCCTCGTGAAGAACAGAGGAGATGGGAGGAGGAGCACATTGGAGCAGCAGCCCTGACATTTGGTGCAAAGGATGCTCGTGTACGGGGACAAAAGCAGTACGACTATGTTATGGAGGAGGATGAAGTTATACAGTTTGTCAGTGCCACACAAATGAAAGGAACTGTGGAGAAGGTGAGAGGTCCCACTGTCACTAGTTTGTCTTTGTTTTACACCCCAAAGAGCACTGATTCATGCCATTGGTTAGAGATGCACTTCAGTCAAATATAAACATTTTACATTTAAAGCTACACATTTTCTGTCTATCTCTGTGACACCTGTACTGGAATTGAGCAGTGCAGTTGTCACTTGTAAAGGAAGGCACCAATGGCAATAAAAACATTGTCAATTTCAAACCTTTCCTCATTTTATCAATGATTTTTTTTCTCTGTCTCCTATTGAAGAACATTCCCATCACTTTCCTGTCCTTGCAGAAAGTGAGGGGAAATCTTCCTAATGGGGTCAGAGAGCGCAATGAAAAACCGCTATGAACACCAAACAAGTGGCGTGAAGAGGCTGTGTTCTGTTCTAAAATCCTATGGAGATGGTACCATGTATGTGCACATTGGTCTCTAGGCTTTGAGGTTCTACCCTCTAGTAAGCCTTTGTGATTTTAATGTGGTGGAGGTGTCTGTTTTGATAGTTACAGAAGCTTCACTTATGCTGTGGAACATCCATTGCTGGTAAATGGAGCAACAAAGATGTACAAATGGAATTTTCATTTATTAAACAGTGATGGAAGATTTTATCAAGAGTATTGTATCCTAGAAGTTTCACTACTAGCGCTTCAGTGTTTGCACACTATAAAAAAAAAAAAATAATAATCTGGCAGAGGCTCTTCTTCCTGGGCAGCAAGGTGAATTTAATTTTTGCTGCGCTTTGTGTGAGAGCAGAGGTCTGTCTGTAATGGGCTGACACGCTCCCAGCGGAGTCACAATTTACTGCTTTCAAATTTATAATGCTCAAAGAACAGTACTTGTGTGCAGGGAGTGTCAAACAGCGTGATACAGACTACTGCTTTCACACAGATATTGGCAGTCTTTATCTATAGCATGCTGCCAGGAAAGGAAGTTGTGGTGCTATTAAAGTAAGACACTTGAAAACTAAAACTTTTTATACACTAACCTCACTTTCAAAAATTCAGTATATACACCGCAGTATATATTTGTAGACACTATCACTTTCAAGTACACCAATTAATTTACACGAATTGGGATTTTGTTTGGCAAAGACATGTAGCAGAATACATTTTGGCCTAAATTTATGTTGAAATTTGATTTTTTAAATTTTTTTTTACTGGATATGTTTTATAGGAAAAAGTTAAAAAAAATTGTTTTTTTTTTTTTTTTTACAAAATTGTCTGTCTTTTTTTGTTTTTAGCGCAAACATTAAAAACTGCACAGGTGATCAAATACCACCAAAAGAAAGCTCCATTTGTGGGGAAAAAAGGAAGTAAACGTAATTTGGGTGCAGCGTTGCATGACCATGTAATTGTCAGTTAAATTAACGCAGCTCCATATCGCAAAAAATTGCCTGGTCAGGAAGGGGGATAAATCCTGTGAAGGGCAAGTGGTTAAAAGTTTTTCCATAAATAAAACTAGCTTTGCTGCAATATTCAGCTTTGACCCAGAGATTTACCCCCTCAGTTCTTTTTTCTGATGCTAGATGACCTCAGTCTGATGGTCAGTGTCATTCAACCTACGTCTTCTATGCCCAGGTTATCCTGGACCTACCTCCAGTGAATGGACAGTGAAAGAAGCTGAACAGTGATTAGCTCACCTCTGCTTTCTCTTCAGTATGCTTCTTGTTAGTACATGAACAAATTGGCTCCTTGTTCTGTTTTTTCCTGTCACACACCAGCCCTGCTGTCCAGGGACTGCAAGAGGCTGATATCAGGTCAAATTCAGGTCCTTGCACGGCTTGCATTTAACAAATACATTCAATTAATTATTAATGGCTATAGAGCTGCAATAATTTGTGTTTCTTGACTTTCGTATACTTGCTCTGAGTTGGTGCCTCAAAGTACTGAAGCTATAAGGTCAGTATAACAGCTAGGCAACTATTATTTTCAGATCAGCAGTGACAACTTTCATGGTATTTTTGTGAAAGGCTTACTTTAAATTGACTGGGTGACATAATGAGGTTTATTTACTAAAGGTGGAGAAAGCAAAATCATGTGCACTTCTGCACAGAAACCAATCGGCCTCCAGGATTTCTTGCCATAGTTTAATTGAACGAGCTTAGGTTAGAAGCTGATTGGCTACCATGCACAGGTACGCCAGATTCTGAGTGCTCCAATTTTAGCAAATCTCCCCCACTGTACCTGCTAAATGGTTGTCAAACAACCTGGCTGTGTGATTGTTTGCCTGGCCAGATAAAACGCATTTGCCCCCATTTTTGTTTTCTAGATGATCTTGATTATGTCCCAAGTTTTTATCGTTTCCCTCATTTAAAATGTGTACTCTGAATACAAAATAGTTTCTAGTAGAGAGCACAGAAAAGCTGAGTCTTATTTCAACTAAACACCAGCGTGAGAACTTTGTAACTAAAATTCAGAGGTGGGCAAGTACATATAAGCATTGGCTCCTGAAGTGTATTGGTTGTTTGTGTTGGATGTCTGCATGTCAGACCTTTGCTTGGTGCTTTTAGAAGCTAGGAGGATTTGGATGGCTGCAGTACCAATTCAAACAAAACCATGTATCAGTAGGAAAGGGTATAATGTTAGGTTAAAAATACACTCACCGGCCACCTTGTTAGGTACACCTTGCTACAAGGCAGAATGGATCCATGCTTTCATGTAGTTTACACCAAATTCTGACCTTATCATCTGAATGTCCCTGCAACAATTCTGCCCAGTCTTCTCTGACATCAACAAGGCAATTTTGTCCACACCACTGCCGCTCACTGGATATTTTCTTTTTTTCAGACCATTCTCTGTAAACCCTAGAGATGGTTATGCGTGAAAATCCCAGTAGATCAGCACTTTCTGAAGTACTCAGACCAGCCCGTCTGGCACTGACAACCATGCCACTTTCAAAGTCACTTAAATCCCCTTTCTTCCCCATTCTGATGCTTCGTTTGAACTTCAGCAAGTCATCTTCACCACGTCTAGATTCCTAAATGCATTGAGTTGCTGCCATGTGATTGGCTGATTAGGAATTTGTGTTACCAAGCAATTGAACAGGAGTACCTAATAAAGTTGCTAGTGAGTGAATTTGAGGCCTCATTTTATTAAAAGGATCATTTTATTTAAAATGAAACCATAGAACTTTCAGAATTTTCTATATTACTTTACTTTTATCCAGACCTTGAGCTAGCCAAATCAATAATGTATTTGTGATTTTTAACCTGATTTTGTGTAATAAAATCTATATTTTGGAATAAATTATTGTATGTGTCTATAGGGAACTGAAAAAGTCCAGTTATGTTTTTCTTCAATTAGATCTCTTTACTTTAAAATGTCATTGCATAACATTTACTAGTCCCGACACAAACTGTTGTGCTTTTATAATCTTAGGCTTCGTGTCCATCTTAGGACAAATTTGAAGAGTTGTTTGAAATATTAGGTTAAGCCATATTTTTTTTTTTCTTCCTAACTTGTCAGGAAGATGAAAACGAAAAAGTACTCTCTGAGCTGGAAAAAAAGAAATTGTCCATTCAAGAGGTGCGCCGCAGCCTTCCTGTCTTTCCGTACCGAGAAGATCTCCTCAAAGCCATCTCTGAGCATCAAATGCTCATTATTGAAGGAGAGACTGGATCCGGCAAGACAACCCAGATCCCACAGTATCTGCATGAAGAAGTGGGTGTCCATGCTTCAAAGTCTGTTCTTATTATATACTATTTTTGTGCAGAATGAATTGTGAGTCTGTACTAATTGATCTATAACCGGTTATATAAAGGCTTAGTTCAGATGTGAGGCCCCCCCCCCCCTTCAAGCTGCAAAAGCAAGACCAGATGTGATGTACACATTTTGTTGGCAAAAACATCCCCCCATCACATTCATCATCCAGTACTGCATCTAGCTGAACACTACCCCTTCAAGTTGTGGGTCCACGCCACAACTGCTGCCAAATAAACCTCCCAAAAAACCCACCCAGAGGGCTGCTGTATTGTCTCCTAAAAATCTGTCAGTGGCATCTGCATTTCTCTATGAAAAGCAATCCACTGGAGATCACTTTTCAATATTGACGCAGGTGTAAATAAACCCTTAAAGTGTACTGACTAGGCCTGATATGTTTCTAAGGTAGTAGTGCTGAATTGCTGAACCTTGTGTTGCCTTCTATTATTATTATATCTGCTATTACTGAGATTGATGCCTATGGATCCCATAAAATTCCCATCCCCACCCCCATGTCCTACTGAAACTTACCGCTCCAGCAAATTTGCACCACTGGAGGGTGGAACATGTGCTCGGGTTTAGCGGCCAATTGCTAGGCCCCTGACCACTGATGCACGATGGAGGAGGTAACATCACCACTTTCCCTAGGCTATTGCAGCAGCCAACACTGGGTACTTTGCTGCTAGCGGCAGTGGAGGAAAGAGCAGTTAGAAACAGCTGAAAATATCAGTATCATTGGGTTGAGGGGGTACTTTTTACAGACACTGTTACTTTGCCCTGAATGAATCAGTGTATTTTTAAGGAAATTATGAAGGACTGAAGCTCTGTTTTGGGCTTGGTTTTATATGGTGTGGGCTTTGCTTCCATCACCCTAATCCTGGTTTCTCTACTTAGTCACTGACCTGGAACAATTATGTAGCAAGTGATATTTAAAAAAAAACAAAAGGCTGCATATATTAGGTCAGCACCTTGCTATATAGTAAAGCCAGGTTCGAGATGATGGTGCTGGTACCATTTTAAAAACCGGTCAGCAACCGCATCTCACACTTTGTTTTTTCACAGGTTCGCTGTAATGCTTTGCACAATATTTAGTGCTTTTATTTTTCTTCTCCATCTTCTATAGGGTTACACTCGTAACGGAATGAAGGTTGGATGCACACAACCTCGAAGAGTAGCAGCCATGAGTGTAGCAGCTCGTGTTTCACAGGAGATGTCTGTTAAACTGGGCAATGAGGTAATAAAGCTATCAATGATAACTGTAGTTTGTTTTATTTCTGCTGTTGTCATTTTTTGCTTTTGGCTTTTCTATTTCTGACACTATTCTTTTGGAGACACAACATTGTCCTGTGTAGATGGCAGTGAATAAAGTTTAGTAAAGTTTATCTAAACCCAAAAACACAAATGTAATTTATTAAAGCTTACCAGTTTTTAGATATGGTGATTGCATGAGAATTTTTGCCCTGTGATCTTGTCAGCACGCTCCCTTTACTGTGTTTATTGTGGATCAGTCTTGCACCATAGGCAGCTCACTTCCAAATTTGGACAACTAAACACCTCCTCCTCTCCATGACATAGGGGAAGGATTCTGCAGTCAACAGAGGGGACTGGGTACTGCTGATAATAGTGCTTGAGATTTCAGTGCAGCAAAGGCAGCGCCTATAGTAGGGTTCACTGGATTTTTGTATTCTCTTTAATTCTTTCCTTATCTACCCTCCCCATTCCAGGTGGGATACAGCATTAGGTTTGAGGACTGCACATCTGAGCGCACAGTATTGAAGTATATGACTGACGGGATGTTGCTGCGTGAATTCCTCACTGAACCAGACTTGGCTAGTTACAGGTATGATGTACTGTTCTCTAATACCAAAAGAAACTCCTAAGGGAAAGTGTTGCTCACCTTCTTCTTCCCCTGGTAATCATGATTAAGGCACGCTAGAAATATTACAACTTCTGCTGTTTTTGAGCTCCTTCTGAAGATGCTATTTGCTTAACCATTACACTAGACCGTTTGCTTCACAATGTTATGAATCATTGACCTGGAACTTCTGAGTAAGACCTGGAACTAATCCCATTAAAGCTAGAAGGCCTTATGTCAGTGGCACAGTATATTGAGGCAAGAGCCAGGCAAGCTAGCATTAGCAGAATGACAGCCTCCATGATTCTTTCAGGAAATGTTTCCTGTAATCCAAGTAATTTTTATATGACTTTTTTGCAGTGTAATAATTATAGATGAAGCCCACGAGCGGACCTTACACACAGATGTGCTGTTTGGCCTCATTAAGGACATTTCCCGTTTCCGACCAGATCTGAAGGTCCTAGTCTCCAGTGCTACTCTGAACACAGAGCGCTTCTCTTCTTTCTTTGACGATGCACCGGTTTTCCGCATTCCTGGACGTCGGTACCCTGTGGATATCTATTACACCAAGGTAGGCAGCTTAGATGATGAGGGAAAACATGAGGGCAGTGGCTGAGTAGCAGAATTTCAGAGATTCTCTTCTGAAAGAATATCAAAATCAAAAACAGTAAGAAATTTGTAGGATTACGGTTAGATTTGTGTGCGTGTTTTTGTGGTTTTTTTTTTCTTTGTTTTTTTTTGGGGAGATACCCTGCCACAGGACACAACAGAAAGAAGGAGGAACTCTTTCAATCTTTCTATTGTCAGGCACAGTTTCCACTTAAACAGTTACCTATTGGAAGGTTTTCCCTCTCTTTCTGTTCCAGTGACAATTGTAAAATTTGACAGCTGTCAAAATACCACATAAAGCAGAGACACAAACAAAAACGTATATTGTATATACTTTAAGTTATAGTGCTTCTATTTTATTTATATAAAATCCCCAACACATTCATGTTTGACGTGAATGTTGGGGATTTTGTATAAATAGAGAATAAATCACAAGTATAAACAATTCTGTTTATGTAAATAATATACTGCATTTGCCTATGTTCAAAATGATTTTCCCAAAGAAATATTTATGCAAGAGTATACTGGCAAAAAAATTAATACTCTTAATAGACTAAAAAAAATTATTCACATTGGTGAATTATGGTAACACACTTTACTGTAACGAGCAGCAGTTCACATACAGTTTTTTTTACTGTGGTACCATTCATTGTGAATGGCACCCCAGTGCATTGTTATAATAGCATGCAAAGCACCCACAGCGCTTGACTGCCTTAACATGACATGCCTTAGAACAGTGGTCTCCAAACTGTGGTCCTTTGCTTGTTTTTATCTGGCCCTTAAGCCATAAGCAGCAACAGTGGGGCAAAGTTCCTGCCACTGACAATGAGGCACTGTTCTGCCTATTGACACCAATGATGGGGCACTATTCCCCCCCCCCAACTGACGGCAACGATGGGGCACTATTCCTCCCCCCACTGACGGCAACGATGGGGCACTATTCCTCCCCCCACTGACGGCAACGATGGGGCACTATTCCTCCCCCCCCACTGACGGCAACGATGGGGCACTATTCCCCCCCCCCCCACTGACGGCAACGATGGGGCACTATTCCTCCCCCCCCACTGACGGCAACGATGGGGCACTATTCCTCCCCCCCCACTGACGGCAACGATGGGGCACTATTCCTCCCCCCCCACTGACGGCAACGATGGGGCACTATTCCTCCCCCCCCACTGACGGCAACGATGGGGCACTATTCCTCCCCCCCCCACTGACGGCAACGATGGGGCACTATTCCCCCCCCCCCCACTGACGGCAACGATGGGGCACTATTCCTCCCCCCCCACTGACGGCAACGATGGGGCACTATTCCTCCCCCCCCACTGACGGCAACGATGGGGCACTATTCCTCCCCCCCACTGACGGCAACGATGGGGCACTATTCCTCCCCCCCACTGACGGCAACGATGGGGCACTATTCCTCCCCTCCACTGACGGCAACGATGGGGCACTATTCCTCCCAATGACACCAACGATGAGGCATTATTCCTCCCACTGACACCAACGATGGGGTACTATTCCTCCACCTTACACCAACGATGGGGTACTATTCCTCCCACTGCCACCAAAAATGGGACACGGTTAACTCCCACTGACACCAAGACATTTTCTACTCCCACTGGCCACAGTCTGGCCCTCCTAAAGTTTGAAGGACAGTAACTGGCCCTTCATTTAGAAAGTTTGAAGACCCCTACCTTAGAACATGGTAATGCATGTATAATGTAAATGGGGCTGCATCTCTATCCACACAATTAAAACACAAGAGGTTCTAACCCCTCCACACTAGATCTAGAGCTAAAATAAAATGTGCTTCGGATATTCTGAATCAGAAAAATTTTATATCCTGTTACAATAAAAATCAAACAAATGCAGATGCACGCCCCCTCACAATAACACATCACATAAAACACTATCTTCATAAAAACACATACATGACATAAATACATACTACACATTTAATTTAACCCTAAAAATCCTTTACCATTCAAAAACAGTATGGACCACGAAAGGAACTTGTTCTGAAGTCTGGTGGTAGGAGAGGAAATACTCCTAAATCATGTGCCAGAAAGTAGCACTGTAAACAAAGCATTCACAGAATGGGAGCTATCCTTTTTAGGATTTTAATAGCTCTTCAGTTCATAATCAGTAAGTACGCCCCTTTAATCTTCTGCTCTGTTTTTATTTCCCTCTAAGGCATTTCTGTCATGGACTGAGCACATCCCTTGCCACAGAGAGATGTGATAAATCCGCACACTCTCAATGACAGCCTTATAGAAGCTTAGGAGAACACGCTTGGTAAAGCCTGCCCTACCCATCTTCCTCAAGAAGTACATCTCTGATGAGCCTTGCCCACCAGGCAGGATATGTGCCCTGTCAACAACAGATCTTCCCTAATTGTTCCCAAAAAACAGAACCCCTTTACCCTCTCGTCCTCTGCCTTATCAGTCACAACTAGTTCATGAGTGATCTGTCTACTTTTCCTCAAATCTACAATTATTTTTTTTTGTCTTATCCACAGTTAGCTCTAAATTATTGTTCCTTCATTAACTCACTAGGTTTCCTATATCCTGCCTAAATGCAGCCTCGTCACCACTCTTCATTCTTCCAACTAACATGACACCAATATTCAAATTTTAGAACAGAGTTCACCTTGAAGCTGGAGGCGCAATCATATGTATATAAAGAATACAAAAAAAGGCATAGCACACATACCTGTGGCACCCCTGTACTAAGACAGCGTCAGTGAGTAGCAACAGTCAACCGTTACCCTCTGCTGCCTATTAGCTAGGAAATCCAAAATCCAGTTACAAAGGGTTGGACGTAACCCCAGCAAATTTAATTTACCAGGGTCGTTCATGTCAAACCGGGACTTTTGAGTTTTTATATAATTAAAAGATCAACATGGATAAATACCCCATACAGAGTGACCAACTGTAAGGGCATATAATAGGCTCCTGTGTGCCACGTCCCATAATACTAAATAGAATAATCCAAAAAATAAAAAAGGGCCAATTGTGGACTTTAGAGGCACTGCAACAAATATATCTTTGAAATCAATTTATTATAGAAATGTAAACCATTACATCGCAATTACATACATGTTACTCCGCTACGAATGCAAGACCACCAAGGGGGGGGGGGGGGGGGTAGAGTATTCTATGCTGATTACAAAACTCTTCAAATATTATTATTAAAATTGACACAAATGTACCGTATCCCGGTAAAGATATCAAAATACATAAATCGAATGTCGATATGGGTAATCACATGATGGTTACTCTGTAGTTACTTAACATGTTTCGCGACAGTATCGCTTCTTCAGGAGTTACTACATAGAGAAAAGGATTGAATATACATATAACATAATGTCACATGGTATAGAATTGTTTGTGAATTATATAAATTCAAAAATACCTTGAGGTATTGATTACAGAGCAGAAAGTGTGTCGGGATAGATGAAGATCCCGCATGGAGCAACCACATGTCAAGCAAGTCAGCAGGGGGATCCCATGAGGATGAAACGCCACTTGACAGTCCCTATAAAGGGGTTGTTCTCAAAATCTAAAAGAGGTATATAGATCATAAAATAGCTATATATCCCTTCCCCAATCCAAATAGCAATATAATAGAGGTCACAAATTGTGTTATGCTAACCTTCCAAAGATATCGGCTGTAAGATTGATGTGAACATCGATTTTAAAGCCCAAAAGGCCACTAGAGAATATTCACTGAAAGTGATAAATGTAGATAAATATATAAAGGCCTCAAAAATATCCGCTCGGCCACAATGGTTGCTAAACAGCATATATAAAACCTAAAGGGAAAGGGGAAAGATAAAAAGTAAATTATTAAGAAAGATGTTTATGCATATTTCCATTGTATTGGAGCTAGCCAGAGTGGAGATCACTCCGATATCGATTAGTAAACACTAATTGCCAAACAGTGTACTAACCTTGTTATGATACAGGTGAGGATTGAGCAATGGGGAGGATAGGGCCAATTAAAAGAACAAATTTCAAAGAGTGGAAACTGCATTTATTTTTCAACATACTCCCGTGCTACCTTTTATGCACTTATCCCAGCGTTCAACTAATCCCTGGAAAGCTTTGGCATAGAAAGATTTGTCAGTACGCCTGAGCCATTCTAGGTCAGCCTGTTTCACTTTGTCATCATTGTGTTCACCGTTCCCACAGAAAGATTCATCTTTTGTGCAATTTCAGGACAGGTTATGCATCAATTATCCAAAATCAGGCGTTCCACACACTGAACGTTCACAGGAATGACTACTGTGTGCTGGGAACCACCATGGCCGAGATCGCCACTGATGGACATACCTCAATTTTTTAAACTTTTACACAATTCCAATGTCTTACTGCGGCTGAGTGTCTCATAACTGTACTGTGCTTGAAGTCTTTTGTAGGTCGCTACGGGTGTTACACCTTTGTTCACAAGAAACTTCATCACAACATTCTATTCCATGCACGCACTAACACTGTTGTTTGCCATCTTGATTAACGGTCTCTGGACTAGCCCATGGCATGTGCGGCGCCTATCAATATTAGGACACACCACTTACGACTGCATGTAGTACCTTCATGATAGCATCCCTTTTTATACCTGTAAAATTAAAAGTCCCGGTTTGACTTGAATGCCCCTCATAGCAACAAGTTTCATCGATAAGATTGAATTAAATGCTGAGCTTAAATCAATAAAAAGCATATGAACATACAGTGCCTTGAAAAAGTATTCATACCCCTTGAAATTTTCCACATTTTGTCATGTTACAACCAAAAAGGTAAATGTATTTTATTGGGATTTTATGTGACAGACCAACACAAAGTGGCACGTAATTCTGAAGTGGAAGGAAAATGATAAATGGTTTTCAACATTTTCTACAAATATCTTAAAAGTGTGGTGTGCATTTGTATTCAGCCACCTTTACTCTGCTACCCCTAACTAAAATCTAGTGGAACCAATTGCCTTCAGAAGTCACCTAATTGGTAAATAGAGTCCACCTGTGTGTAATTTAATCTCAGCATAAATACAGCTGTTCTGTGAAGCCCTCAGAGGTTTGTTAGAGAACATAAGTGAACAAGCAGCATCATAAAGACCAAGGAATACACAAGATGAGTCAGGGATAAAGTTGTGGAGAAGTTTAAAGCAAGCTTAGGTTATAAAAAAAATCCCAAGCTTTGAACATCTCACAGAGCGCTGTTCAATCCATCATCTGAAAATGGAAAGAGTATGGCACAACTGCAAACCTACCAAGACATGGCCATCCACCTAAACTGACAGGACGGGCAAGGAGAGCAATAATCAGAGAAGCAGCGAAAAGGCCCATGGTAACTCTGGAGGAACTGCAGAAATCCACAGCTCAGGTGGTAGAATCTGTCCACAGGACAACTATTAGTCGTGCACTCAACAAATCTGGCCTTTATGGAAGAGTGGTAAGAAGAAAGAAATCCATAAGAAGTCTTCTTCACAGTATGTGAGAAGCCATGTGGGGGACACAGCAAACATGTGGAGGAAGGTGCTCTGGCCAGATGAGACCAAAATTGAACTTTTTGGCCTAAAAGCAAAACGCTATGTGTGGCGGAAAACTAACACTGCACATCACCCTGAACACACCAACCCCACTGTGAAACATGGTGGTGGCAGCATCATGTTGTGGGGATGCTCTTCTTCAGTAGGGACAGGGAAGCTGGTCAGAGTTGATGGGAAGATGGATGGAGCGAAATACAGGGCAATCTTAGAAGAAAACCTGTTAGAGGCTGAAAAAGACTTTAGACTGGGGCGGAGGTTCACCTTCCAGTAGGACAACGACCCTAAACATACAGCCAGAGCTACAATGGATTGGTTTAGATCAAAGCATATTCATGTGTTAGAATGGCCCAACTAAAGTCCAGACCTAAATACTATTGAGAATCTGTGGCAAGACTTGAAAATTGCTGTTCACAGACGCTCTCCAGCTAATCTGGCAGAGCTTGAGCTATTTTGCAAAGAAGAATGGGCAAAAATGTTCCTCTCTAGATGTACAATGCTGGTAGAGACATCCCCAAAAAAACTTGCAGCTGTAATTGCAGTGAAAGGTGGTTCTACAAAGTATGGACTCAGGGGGGCTGAATACAAATGCACACCACACTTTTCAGATATTTATTTGTAAAAAAATTTTGAAAACCATTTCTCATTTTCCTTCCACTTCAAAATTATGTGCCACTTTGTGTTGGTCTATCACATAAAATCCCAATAAAATACATTTACGTTTTCAGTTGTAACACGACAAAATGTGGAAAATTTCAAGGGGTATGAATACTTTTTCAAGGCACTGTAGCTGTTTTTATCTAATGTAAGAATAAGGCAATAGCATCTTCTGTGGACTGATTAGCTCTAAAGGCAAATTAGTAGCTATCCAGCCCTGACGGAATACACTGTTTAATGTGATTTAAAATTACCTTTTCAAAACATTTCATTATAATGGGTGTATGTCATGGCAACAGGACAATCGTTCCTGAGATGAGAACTACTAGATTTCTGAGTAACTGGGACAATAACAAATGTTTTAGGGCAAGAAGGCACTACCTCCTGCTCTAAGCAAACATTAAAGATTTCCATAAAGACATTTGCCAATTGATGGGCACTTTTCTTTAAAATAATGTAATGTTATCCCTGGTCATGACCCAATTGCATGATTGTTTCTTTTTTTTTTTTATGCATGTCTGGTTATAAGAAAGCCTTAAATATTCAAATAACTGAAACAGATAAAATAACAACCAATAAGTGAAAGCTATGTGTAGTGTCCTAAAGCTGGTTGCACCTTTCATGAGTATTCTGTTGTACTTGATACAGTAAGTACATGTATGTACTGATTTTGTCAGTTTGTAGAAATGTTATAACAGTGCTAGCTGCTGATTTTTACATGTAACTCTATCCTGCAGGCCCCAGAGGCTGATTACCTAGAGGCGTGTGTTGTGTCCGTCCTACAGATTCATGTTACGCAACCTTCCGGAGACATATTGGTGTTCTTGACAGGGCAGGTAGATAAATATTTTCACTGTGATGAGTGTTACAGCTATTAAAACTGTTATGCTGCCTTGGAGACATGAAGGCATTGGTAAGGATAGTAACCATCATTATAAACAAATCCAGTTTCATAGGTAAACCTTTCATCCTTTCCTCTTAAATACTTTATAATTCACTAACCCAAAATAAGTACACAGATCAGGAAAGTGAAAAATCCTTATCAGCCTACCTATTTCAGGTCACAGCATTGACTCCAGTGGGGTCAGAATGACAGCCAGGTATCTAGGGTTTGCAGAATAAGTCTGCAACAGCAGCTGCAATGGTTCTCTTGGGTAAGGATTACTTTAGAGTGGAACTATAGATTTAAAATTAAAGCATGCTGGCAGGCAGGCTTTTGTTGCAGAAGAGACCTCTGAATTTTTCTTCTGTTACAGTTGTGCTCAAAAGTGTGCATACCCTTTGAGAATTGGTAGAAAACAGTACCATTTTTAAAGAACACATAAGTGAGCAGGCAAACACATCTTTAATTTCTTTTTTTTTTTTAAAGGTGTTTATTCAAATTTTTCTTGTTTACAGAAAAAAACATTTGCAACTGCAAAAGTCAGAAATAAAAGAAAACCATTTCAGTAGTGCCTTTCCACAGTATTGCAAATGAAGATATAACATGGAATGGCTATGCAGAGCCCAAACAAGGCAGTTAAATCATGTACCATGTAATGTAATTGGCATTGAAATTAGGCATTCAGTAAAATGTACCAAACAGGAACCACACATACACAGAAAGAGAATCCATTCACAACAGCGCTGCCCTCTCTCTAGCCCCCTTTTGTGTTGCTTATACAAACTTTAAGAAAATACTTTTTTTTTCTTATGGGATTCATATTCAACTGTAGGTCATAACAATGTCAGAAAAAACATATTAAATGATCCCCCGTTCAAAAGTCTGCATGTCACAAGTTAGCCTGCAGCCTCTTGTTTGTTTGTCTTACCTCCTTGCTGTTCCTTCACATGTGTGTTTCTCTGTGCTCACCTGAGGGCGTCATCTGCTATTCCCTGGATTTTATGTGCTTCCCTTTCATCACTTCCTGGCCCGCCTCCTAGCTGGCCTGTCTATTTAAGACATGCTCAGTCTGTCTCACTTTGCCTGAGCAACGGTTGTTGTCTGAGCTCCCCTGTGGTCCTCTGAGTATCCGCTCTAGTATATCTGTGTACTGACCCCGGCTTGTCCCTGACATTCCTCCTATATTGTCTATCCGTGTACCGACCTCAGCTTCGTTCCTGACATTGCCTATCTTCCGCCTGTCCTGACCTCGGCTAGCCTACTGGATCTCCTGAGTCTAATCCCATCGTACTCTGCTCCTGCTAGCGGTCTCTTCTACCTCAGCTGGGTGTACCTGGGGCCGCGACCTGGTCCCAGCCTGCTGCAAGTCCATGCCCACCATCAGGGGCTCTGGTGAACAAGCGGGCTGGGGCTTAGACTCCGCGCCCTGGGGAACCCCAAGCTGTGGATTAAGAGCTCACTACCACAGGTGCTGACAGTTTGCTCAGGCCATGAGCTCCTCTGAGACACCGCAGCCTCTCCTAGAACAACTTCAGGTGCAAAGAGTCGATGTCCAGCAGGCCTATCAAGAACAGATTATGCATTATCTGCAGGAACTCTTCTCCCGGTTGGATCAGCTACAGGCGGGGTCCACTTCCTCATCTTCGGTTTCAGGCCCTGCTCCGGCTCCTGCTGTTCCACCTTCCGCTTTTCCCCCTGTGGAACCCCATCCTTTGAAACTCCAGCTGCCTCCACCACCTCACTTTTCTGGTGATCCCAAGGCCTGTCAAGGCTTCATCAATCAGTGCTCGATTCATTTTGAGCTAGCAGCCGATCATTTCCCTACCGATCGTTCCAAGGTGGCATACATGATCTCCCTCCTTTCAGGTGAAGCACTGGCTTGGGCCTCGCCACTGTGGGAGCATCAAGACCACACTATCTCCAGTCTCCCAGCCTTCCAGCAAGCTTTCCGGAAAACGTTCAATGTGCCCGGCAGGACTTCATCTGCTGCGGGAGCCCTTCTTCGGCTACGCCAAGGTAGCATGACGGTTGGTCAGTATGCAGTCCGGTTTCGCACCTTGGCTTCAGAACTTGCTTGGAATGATGAGGACCTTTCTGCAACCTTTTGGCAGGGTTTAGCGGACCGGGTTAAGGATGAATTAGCTGGAAGAAACATACCCACCGTCCTGGATGAGTTGATTGCTCTTCGCATCCAAATTGATGTCCGCTTCCAGGAACGAGATCTGGAAAAGTCTGGTCCACGTCACTCCCAAGTGGGTTTGTTTGTTCCTGTTTCCCAAAAATTCCTTGTACCACCTACCTCTGCAGCTGGGCCGACTTCCGAGGAACCAATGCAGCTAGGCCGTACACGCCTCACTCCACAGGAGCGATTGCATCGCCTAAGACTTGGTCTATGCCTTTACTGTGGGGCTAAGGGTCATGCTATTAAGTCTTGTTCAGTCTGACCGGGAAACTCCCGGGTCTAGGTCACTTTGAGGGAGTCGATCTAGACCAGAACCTGAACTCCGCTTCCTTCCCTCGAATTGTTATGCCTGTCTCCATCCATTGGGCTCTGAACTCATACCAGGTTTCGGCTTATGTGGACTCTGGGGCAGCTGGGAATTACATCGAACAATTCTTGGCTGCTGAATTGGGCATTCCTCTTGTTCCCTTGATGATGCCCCTATCCGTATCTGCAGTTGAGTTTTTGGCTTTAGGACCTCTACGCTTTCGAACTATCAGCATAACCATGCATGTGGGCGTTCTTCATCATGAGGAAATTACCTTTCTGGTCCTTCCTAAGTCTTCAAGTCCCATCATTCTGGGACTTCCGTGGTTGCAGAGACATTCACCCTATCTTGACTGGAACTCTGGCTAAGTATTGTCGTGGGGCTCACAATGCCATCAGACTTGTCTTCCTAAAGTGAGTCCTCCTAGGTGTGTACCCGTGGCGGAGGTCATCACCTCTCCAATACTCAGTCCGCACTATCGGGTCTTCCAAGATGTCTTTTGCAAGAAAGCTGCTGACTCCCTGCCGCCTCACCGTCCCTATGACTGTGCTATTGACTTACAACCTGGGTCTTCTCCACCACGAGGTAAAGTTTACCCTCTCACCATTCCTGAGACTCAAGCCATGTCCAAATACGTCCAGGAGAATCTGCAGAAAGGTTTTATCCGTAAGTCCAATTCTCCTGCTGGGGCTGGCTTCTTCTTTGTGTAGAAAAAAGATGGTTCACTACGACCCTACATTGATTATAGAGGTCTCAATGCTATCACTGTTAAGAATCGGTACCCCTTACCTCTGATTTCTGAACTCTTTGACAGACTCCGAGATGCTCGAATTTTCACTAAGCTAGATCTCCGTGGATCATACAATCTGGTTAGGATCCGTGAGGGTGATGAGTGGAAGACAGCTTTCAATACCAGAGACGGGCATTTTAAATATCTTGTGATGCCCTTTGGCTTGTGTAATGCTCCAGCCGTCTTCCAGAACTTCGTTATTGACATTTTTTCTGATCGCCTGTATGCTAAGTTGAAGTGTCTCTTCGAACAAACCCAGGTTCCTTTTCTAGGCTACATAGTCACGGATAAAGGGCTGCTTATGGATCCTGCCAAACTCCAAGCCATTTCCAATTGGCCTCAGCCCTCTGGGTTGAAAGCCACTCAGCGTTTCTTGGGGTTCACTAACTTCTATCGCCAGTTCATTCCTAACTATTCTTCGCTGCTGGCCCCAATCACTTCTTTGACTCAAAAGGGTTCCAACGCCAGAACCTGGCCTTCCGAGGCAGTCGACGCATTCCACAGACTAAAATCCACTTTTCTCTCCGCATCGATTCTCATACGTTCAGACATTTTTCATCCTTTTTTCTTGGAGGTAGACGCTTCTTCTTTGGGAGTGGGGGCCGTCCTGCTCCAAATGCATGATGGTAAACTCCATCCTTGTGCCTTCTTCTCTAAGAAATTTTCGGATGCTGAAAAGAATTACACGATCGGTGATCGGGAATTGCTGGCGATAAAGCTGGCACTGCAGGAATGGCGACATCTGCTGGAGGGATCCCCACATCGCATTTTGGTTTACACTGATCAGAAGAACCTCCAGTATCTCCAGTCCGCCCGGCGTTTGAATCCCAGAAAAGCACGATGGGCTCTTTTCTTTGCCAGATTTAATTTTGACATTACCTTTCGGCCCGGTTCCAAAAATGCCCGTGCGGATTCCTTTTGTCTAGATCATTTGACAGTGCTGATTCTGAATGTCATATTGAATCAGAACCTATCATTTCTGCTAATCGGATCCTAGCCACCACTCATCTTCAGCCTAAACGCATCCCACCCGGAAAGACCTTTGTGGTCCCCGCCCTTCGTCCAAAGCTACTCAAATGGGCACACGACTCTAAACTTTCTGGACATCCTGGGGTACTACGCACCTGTGCCTTCCTGCAGCGTCATTACTGGTGGCCCTCACTGCGAAAGGATGTTAAAGAATATGTCCAGGCTTGCGCCATTTGTGTGCAATCTAAATCCTCCATGTCTGCTCCAGCAGGACTCCTTTTACCTCTACCTGTTCCAGATGAGCATTGGAGTTGCATTTCCATAGACTTTATTTCTGAACTACCCCCTTCTGCTGTTCCACTGTTATCTGGGTGGCTGTGGACAGGTTTTCTAAAATGTGCCACCTTACTCCACTTCCGGGACTTCCTTCGGCCGTTACGTTGGCCTCCACCTTCATTAAGGAGATTTTCCGTCTTCACGGTATGCCCTCTCACATTGTTTCAGATAGAGGGGTTCAATTTACTGCTCACATCTGGAGGGCTCTAGTCACATCCTTCGGAGTCGAGTTGGATTTCTCGTCATCCTTCCATCCGCAGTCTAATGGCCAAACTGAAAGAGTCAACCAAAACGTGGAACGCTATATTCGTGCCTTCATTTTGGCCCATCAGGATGATTGGGTAGACCTTCTACCATGGGCTGAGTTTGCCCTTAATAACCATGCCAGTGCCAGTACTGGTGAGTCCCCCTTTTTCACGGTGTATGGTCATCATCCTTCGGTGCCATTTCCTGTTCCTATCTTTTCTACGGTTCCCACGGCTGCAGATATACAACGATCCTTCAATTCCATCTGGGCAGAGGTTTCCAAGAATTTACATCTGGCAGCTTCCAAGTACAAAACGGCTGCAGATCGTCATCACCGCCGTAAGTCCCAAATTCCTCCCTGGTGTCAAGGCTTGGCTCTCTACCAAGAATATCCGTCTACGAGTACCCTCTATGAAATTTGCTCCTCGTTTCATTGGTCCATTTACCATTCTCCGCCAGGCCAATCCTGTTGCTTTCAGACTGCGCCTCCCTTCACATCTGAGAATCCCTAATGTTTTCCATGTCTCTCTTCTGAGACCCTATATTATTAACAGGTTTTCCCGTCCTCATCGTCATTCTTCCCCAATAGCGAGTACTTCGGATCAGTATGAAGTCAAGCAAATCTTGGATTCTAAGTTCATCAGAGGGAAGCTTTTGTATCTTATTGACTGGAAGGGATATGGTCCTGAGGAGAGGTGTTGGATTCCTTCTGCTGATGTTCTGCTCCCCGCCTGATGGAATTTTTTCATCGGAAGTTTCCCCTTAAGCCTGGCCCTAAAAAAGTGGGGAGACCTCGTAAGAGGGGGGTTACTGTCACAAGTTAGCCTGCAGCCTCTTGTTTGTTTGTCTTACCTCCTTGCTGTTCTTTCACATGTGTGTTTCTCTGTGCTCACCTATGGGCGTCGTCTGCTATTCCCTGGGTTTTATGTGTTTCCCTTTCATCACTTCCTGGCCCGCCTCCTAGCTGGCCTGTCTATTTAAGATATGCTCAGTCTGTCTCACTTTGCCTGAGCAATGTTTGTTGTCTGAGCTCCCCTGTGGTCCTCTGAGTATCCGGTCTAGTATATCTGTGTACTGACCCCGGCTTGTCCCTGACATTCCTCCTATATTGTCTATCCGTGTACCGACCTCAGCTTCGTTCCTGACATTGCCTATCTTCCGCCTGTCCTGACCTCGGCTAGCCTACTGGATCTCCTGAGTCTACTCCCATTGTACTCTGCTCCTGCTAGCGGTCTCTTCTACCTCAGCTGGGTGTACCTGGGGGCCGCGACCTGGTCCCAGCCTGCTGCAAGTCCATCCCCACTATCAGGGGCTCTGGTGAACAAGCGGGCTGGGGCTTAGACTCCGCGCCCTGGGGAACCCCAAGCTGTGGATTAAGAGTTCACTGCCACAGGTGCTGACACTGCATACCCTTGGTTTTTACTACTGTGTATTGCTCCATTTAGCATCAATGACAGTGTGCAGTCTTTTGTAATCGTTGTCTGTGAGGTTGCAAATTTGTGCTGATGGTATATCTGGCCATTTGTATTTGCAAAATGCTTCCAGGTCATGCAAAGTCTTTGGTTGTCTCACATGAGCTTCACGTTTGAGATCTCCCCAGAGTGACTTGATGATATTAAGGTCAGGAGACTGTGATGGCAACTCCAGAACCTTTACCTTTTTTCTGCTGTAACCACTGGAGGGTCAACTTGGCCTTGTACTTAGGGTCATTGTTGTGCTGGAAAATCCCATGCACATCTTTCATGCAGAAGAATGCTAATTGTTTGCCAGTATTTTCTGATAACATTCTGCATTCATCTTGCCATCAATTTTCACAAGATTCCCCGTGCCTTTAGGGCTCACAAACCTCCAAAGCATCAGTGAGCCACCACCCTTCTTCACAGTGGGGGGATAGTATTCTTCTTGCTATAGGCCTTGTTGACCCCTCTCCATAAAGCTCTATTTTGGTTTGTCACTCCAGATTACAGTGTGCCAGAAGCTGTGAGGCATGTCAAGGTGTTGTTTGGAATATACCGGTAGTAATTTTGTTTTTTTTGTGGCATTGGCATACTTCCTTCTAGTAACTCGACCAAGCGGCTCATTTTTTGTATTGTGCTCCTTGAAACAACTTTTTCCAATGCTGCCTGTATTTCTCCTGAGGTTATCTGTGTGTTTTTCTTTGTATCCTGAACATTGCTTCCGGCAGTTGTGGCTGCAATCTTTCTTGGTCTACCTGACCTTGGTTTGGAATCAAGAGATCCCAGAATTTAATAGTGATTGAAGATTACTGACTGGCATATTCAAGGCTTTGGATATCTTTTTATATCCTTTCTACATTAAGTTCCCATTACCTTGTTTTGCAGGTCTTTTGACGGTTCCTTTCTGCTCCCCCATGGCTCAGTCTCTAGCCTGCTCAGTGCATCCACGTGAGAGAGCTAACAAACTTATTGACTGTTTATACACAGACATTAATTGCAAGTTAAAAAGCCACAGATGTGGGAAATTAACCTTTAATTGCCATTTTAACCGGTGTGTCACCTTGTGTGTCTGTGCCAAGGCCAAACATTCCAGGGCATGTAAAATTTTGATCAGAGCCATTTGGGTGATTTCTATTATCATTATGATTTAAAAGGGAGCTAAACAACTACACCCTGTTCCAAATTATTATGCAAATTCTATTTAAGTGTCACAAAGATTAAATATTTTGTTTTTCAGTTTAACTCATGGATGGCATTGTGTGTCAGGGCTCTTTTGATCACTGAAAACAATCTGACACCTGTGATAATTAGATTGGCCGGTGAGCCCAAATTAAGGAAAAACTACTAAAGGAGGGTGTTCCACATTATTAAGCAGAGCACCATTTTCAAGCAATATGGGGAAGAAAAAGGATCTCTCTGCTGCCGAAAAGAGTGAAATAGTTCAATGCCTTGGATGAGGTATGAAAACATTAGATATTTCACGAAAACTTAAGCGTGATCATTGCACTATTAAGAGATTTGTGGCTGATTCAGAGCACAGACTGGTTTGTGCAGATGAACGCACATTGAGGAAGATTTCTGCCAGATCCATGCATCGGATCAAGAGAGAAGCTGCTAAAATATCATTACATAGCAGCAAACAGATATTTGAAGCTGGTGGTGCCTCTGGAGTCCCACGGACATCAAGGTGTAGAGTCCTCCAAAGTCTTGCAACTGTGCATAAACCTTCTATTTGGCCACCAATGACCAATGCTCACAAGCAGAAACGGCTGCATTGGGCAGAAAAATACATGAAGACTGATTTTCAAACAGTCCTGTTCACTGATGAGTGCTGTGCAACCCTGGATGGTCTGGATGGATGGAGTAGTGGATGGTTGGTGGACGGCCACCCTGTTCCAACAAGACTGCGACGTCAGCAAGGTGGTATGGAGTCATGTTTTGGGCCGGAATCATGGGAGCAGAGCTGGTCAGCCCCTTTAGGTGTAAAGATGACCTTTGCAAAGTATGTGGAGTTTATGACTGACCACTTTCTTCCCTGGTACAGGCTTTCTGTAATAAAATCATCTTCATGCATGACAATGCACCATCTCATGCTGCAAAGAATACCTCTGCATCAATGGCTGCTATGGGGATAAAAGCAGAGAAAGTCATGGTGTGGCCTCCATCCTTCCCTGACCTCAATCCTATTGAGAACCTTTGAAGCATCCTCAAGCAAAAGATCTATGAGGGGGGGAGGCAGTTTACATCCAAACAGCAGCTCTGGGAGGCTATTCTGACATCTTGCAAACAAATTCAAGCAGAAACTGTCCAAAAACTCACAAGTTAAATGGATGCAAGACTTGTGAAGCTGCTATCAAATAAGGGGTCCTATGTTACAATGTAACATGACCTGTTAAAATGTTTAAAAAGTTAAAATGTTGTTAAGTTTGATTGAAATAGCTTTTGATTTCAGTAAATATGCTGCAAACACAACAAATGACAATTTTCAGTTCTTTACAAACTATAAAGTGTTTTGAAACTTACTGTGTGTAATAATTTGGAACAGTGCATTGGAAGTGTTTTATGTTTAAAAAAAATACTGTTATCATTAGGAGGTTTGTTCAATAAAATGTGAATTGTACTCTTAATAGTTGATAACATGAGAATTATGCTGACTGTTATTTATATCAATTATTTAGGTAAATGAGAAAAATATCATTTGCATAATAATTTGGAACAGGGTGTATGTGAAAATAAATGGCTTCATATGAGCGCTATCATTAAATAAAAGACAGTTTGTGACATGATCAGTCATATTTTCAATATAAATGCCAAAATTTCACAATTTTTGCCAGAGTATGCAAACTTTTGAGCACAACTGTATAAATGCATCTTTCCTTCCAGCAAAGCTGATTTTGAATATACACTGAGCACTCTGGTGTATCTCCGTGTGTATTCTCGGCACACATTGGTGCCGAAAGGAATCAACTCTCATGCGTAGCAGTTATTTCATTCTGGGCTCGCCAATCAAGATGGCCAAAGTCATATAGCAGACTGTAGTTCTGCTTTATGTACAGAACCATTTTTGTTTTAAGATTTGGCAATCCAGGAGGTTTCTATTATTTTTACCTTTTTTTTTTTTTTTTTGCTCCTGTTATGGCGGCTCTTTTGATATTAGGGTTGCACCGATGCCCTTTTTTAAAAATCTGCGAGTACGGATACCGATACTTGTGCTCAGGTACTTGCCAGTAACGATTACCGATACCTTTGTGGTAAAATTTGAGCTCATACAACAAGAATTGCATGTGATTGGATGGGAATGCGGTGTGATTCCTGTCCGAATCAAATGCCATTTCCCTGTGGGTATGGTGCGATTTGCATTGCACAGGCTGCAAAACCGCATGTGATTCAAGCAGAAATCGCACTGCTACTTCAGCTGAAATAGTGCAATTTCAGTTCAAATCACATGCAATTCTCATTCATTTTGTAAGGGCTCAAATTGTAGGTATTGGAGCATTTGCATGAGTACAAGTACAGTCTTTTTCTGCAATGCGCCAGTGCGGGGTAAACAAGTCATATAGAAAACAGCGGTCTTGGCGTGAATGAGCTGTAATCCTTTTCTAGTTGCACCATCTACTAGAAGCAAAAAATTAACTGTATCAGCAATTATCCAGCACACTGAGAATCTTTTGATTTTTACCTATGTAATTTTACTGTTTTGTTTATGGCAGGAAGAGATTGAGGCGTGTGTTGAGATGTTACAGGAACGGTGTCGCCGACTTGGCTCGAAGATAGCAGAGATGCTTGTTCTACCAATTTATGCCAACTTACCGTCTGACATGCAGGCCAAGATCTTCGAACCCACCCCACCTGGGGCCAGAAAGGTAGTGTATTTTAGAAAAGAGGAACAAAATGGAGGACAGACTGCTAAGAAAGTGAATGTCTTTCTTATGTCTTTTTTTTTTTTTCTTTTTTTCTCTCCTCTCGAAGGTTGTTGTAGCTACCAACATTGCAGAGACTTCACTGACCATAGATGGGATAATTTATGTCCTTGATCCAGGATTTTGCAAGCAAAAAAGCTACAATGCTCGTTCAGGAATGGAGTCCCTTATTGTTACTCCCTGCTCTAAGGTGACAAATTGCAGTTCTTTTACAGCTGCTATAAGATGGCTGTCGTAGATCAAACCATATAGCTAACTAAACATCTATCAGGACTTTGTTGTCTCTATGTTTACAAAACACAAAAATAGGGCTTCTGGCAAAGGAAAAAATACTTGCCATCATGCTACCCAAACCAGCAATTTTCATTGTCTTGAGGAGCTAAGCTTACTGGCATATATTTAGCATCGAACAATTTTGGACACTGTGTGATGTGGTCCCTTTTTAGTGGCCTATACCTCTCCAGTGTATCCATTTGTGACCTTGGGGCCACAGAGTGCAGTAGGGGACCAGGCAGCCTGATTGGTTGCTATGGGTAGTATTTTAATCACTTCTCTACTGGGCTAATTCTGATATTTCTCTCCTACATGTAAAAATCCATATTGTTTGCTGTAAAATTACCTAAAACCCCCAAACATAATATATATATATATTTTTTTGTTGAGGCCCTAGAGAATGAAATGGGTGTGCCATTTTTTATACACGGTATTTGCACAGCAGTTTTTCAAACACTTTTTTGGGAAAAAATACACTTTAATTTTATTGCACACAAACACTATATAATACCTAATTTTTGTTAAAATATAAAAGATGATATGTCAGATAAGTAGATACCTAAGATGTCACACTTTAAAATTGTGTACGCCTGTGAAACGTTGCCAAACTACGGTACCTAAAACTCTCCATAGTCAACGGTTTAAAAGCCTTTAGAGGTTACCAGTTTCGAGCTACAAAGGAGGTCTGGAGCTAAATTTATTGCTCTCGCTCTGACATTCGCAAGGATACCTCACAGGTTTGGTGTGTTCACTGTATACCTATGCGTGTGGGACTTGTGTATGCATTCGTGATTTGCATGTTAGCAAGGGGGGAGGGGTGCTTAAAATTTTTTATTTGAAACTTTTCTTTTACACTGTCTCTTTAATATATGTACAATTGTGTTCAAAATAATAGCAGTGTGTTGAAAAAAGTGAAAAAAGCTCAAAATCCTTCTAATAGCTTTTATTTCCATACACACAAATGCATTGGGAACACTACATATTCTATTCCAAATCAAAACACGAAGAAAAATATATCAAATTTGTGTTGTTCCTCTAAAAAAAATTGAAGAAAAGTGAATATTAGACTGTTCAAAAAAATAGCAGTGTTTGTATTCTTCTTTACAAACTCAAACATTCACTATATAAACTGAAAAATGTTTGAAGAATTTGTTTTCCTTTGAATCACTTAATTAATATTTAGTTGTATAAGCACTGTTTCTGAGAACTGCTGTACATCTGTGTTGCATGGAGTCAACCAACTTCTGGCACCTGTGAACAGGTATTCCAGCCCAGGATGATTGGACTACATTCCACTGTTCTTCTCTATTTCTTGGTTTTGCCTCAGAAACTGCATTTTTGATGTCACCCCACACATTTTCTATTGGATTAAGATCCGGGATTGGGCTGGCCACTCCATAACGTCAATCTTGTTGGTCTGGAACCAAGATGTTGCACGTTTACTGGTGTGTTTGGGGTCGTTGTCTTGTTGGAACACTAATTTCAAGGGCATTTCCTCTTCAGCATAAAGCAGCATGACCTCTTCAAGTATTCTGATGGATTCAAACTGATCCATGATCCCTGGTATGTGATAAATAGGCCCAACACCGTAGTATGAGAAACATCCCCATATCATGATGCTTGCACAACCATGCTTCACTGTCTTCACAGTGTACTGTGGCTTGAATTCAGTGTTTGGGGGTCGTCTGACAAACTGTCTCCGGCCACTAGACCCAAAAAGAACAATCTTACTTTCATCAGTCCACAAAATGTTGCGTCATTTCTCTTTAGGCCAGTCAATGTGCTCTTTGGCAAATTGTAACCTCTTCAGCCTTTTTTTCAACAGTGGGACTTTGCGGGGGCTTCTTGCAGATAGCTTGGCTTCACATAGGTGTCTTCTAATTGTAATAGTACTCACAGGTAACTTTAGACCTTCTTTGATCTTCCTGGAGCTGATTGCTGGCTCAGTCCTTGCCATTTTGGCTATTCTTCTATCCATTCGAATGGTAGTTTTTCGCTTTCTTCCACGTCTTTCAGGTTTTGGTTGCCATTTTAAAGCATTTGCGATCATTTTAGCTGAGCAGCCTATCATTTTGTGCACTTCTTTATATGTTTTCCCCTCTCCAATAAACTTTTTAATCAAGGTACGCTGTTCTTCTGATCAATGTCTGGAACGACCCATTTTCCTCAGAATTTCAGAGAGAAATGCACTGTAACCAGCATGTACAACATTTGCTGCCTTCCTTCCTTAAATAAGGGCAATAATTGCCACCTGTTTTTCAAAGAATGAATGACCTCACTAATAGAACTCCACACTGCTATTATTTTGAACATGCCCCTTTCAATTAGTGATTCAATTACACAGAATCAGCAGCATGCATGTCATCACTGTTGGGTCTGTTGGATTTCTATTACTCTACTACACCTGCTAGTAACTTATTTGCCATGTACAAATATCATTTCTATCAAAAACAGTGATTGATCAGGTTAGTGATGTCTGACTGCTATTATTTTGAATAGAACTGTATATATTTTTTTAACAACTTTTTTGCTTTCTCAAGGGATGAACAACATCTCTTGTGAAAGCATGAGCCATGAGAGGTCCTCTTTATGAAGAGATCTGAGGTCTATTAGACACAGATCGGTCTGATTGGCTACTCCGTGGTCGCTAATGGCCAGGTAAACAAAGAACGGGAAATGGAAGTGACTTGTCGCTTCTGGTTTCCAGGGTCACAGAGAGGGAGGAACAATGTTAGTTCCTCTTTCTCTATGTAGTGCCGGCATCGCCACCAGTCACACCACTCCCGGACTCAGAGATCAGATGGCAGAGCCCAGGAAAGGTGATGGTGGAGGGAAGGGGGACACAACCTTCCACCGCTCGCAGAAGTGCTTGATTGGCTGTTCAGCCACTCAAATCACTTCTGCTTTATAGGTAAATGCCGGTGTAAAATTTTGATATGGGGATGATGTCTGCAGGTGCAGGCATAATCCCGTTCTAACCACTTCCACCCAAAGACATCATATGATGTTTTACGAGCAGGACGTGGTTAAGAGAAACTTTACCCTCCCATTGCAAATTTCTGTCTCTCTTTCCCTAATGAACGTTAGTGCTTATACTTACAAGCCCAACATATTCAGCGTTGTCCTCTTCTTTGGCACCTCTCTCCTACAGGTCCTGATCCACACCACCATCTTTTTTTGGGGAGCCAGTTGTCTCTTCCTGATTTTTTGCAGCTGGTTCTCCAGTGATGCAGCGTCAGATCTTGCACATGCTCAGACAAAGATCTAGCATAGCGTCTGTTTACATATTATTCTATGAATGAAGGATAGTATTGGCTGCTGAGATACTGATGTCCATTATTCCAGATGGCATTAGTTTCCTCCTTTCATAGAACAACATGTAAATGGACACTTTCTGTCTTTGCACGTATAAGGCCTAGTGCCACCTCTGTTTACTTCCCTGCATTCTACAAATGGGGTAAGTAATGCCTCCTGGGATAACTGAGGAGGCAACAGAGGATAATGAAATGTCATTCTTGTTTAGGCAAGAACAAAGGAGGGGAGGGCAGAGGCAGATCAAAATAAATACATAACTAACTAAAAAATGGACTATGGGCAAAATTACTAGAATTAACAGTTTTTGGTTTTCTGAGTCGCCTTGTAACATAGTTTGGATTACCTGTTAATCATACCTGTAGATTGTCCCTTATTTTGTTGCTTCTTCTAATAGGGTGACAATGCTATTTATTCAGTAGGAAACTGTACGTTGTCATCCCAAGAACAGAGTAGTTGTAGATTGACATATATTTTAAAATGAATTTTAACCAAGAGACTAACAAATGAATGCGTAACTCCAGCAGTTACAGCAGCAAGTGATTTTCAGGATGTTACAGCAGCAATTTTTTTGTATTTGAAAAAAAAATGCCTGCATCATATATTAAATTAGGCTTTTGCCCATAGATTTAATATAATTTTTGTTCTCCTTCAATCTAATCATGAATGGATGGTGTTTCTTTCCCAGGCTTCTGCCAATCAGAGAGCAGGAAGAGCTGGCCGTGTGGCTGCAGGAAAGTGTTTCCGGCTGTATACAGCCTGGGCTTACAAGAATGAGATGGAAGATTCAACAGTGCCGGAAATCCAGAGGACTAACCTGGGAAATGTGGTGTTGCTGCTGAAGAGCTTAGGTGAGCTGAGCATAGGAGTGGCAAAGTCACACTGTTGTGTAGGAGAGTTAGAACAGTGAAAAGTGGTGGTGAATGTTTGAGCAATAATTAGAAACATGAAGTAACATAGAAAAAAATCTAATCTTTCTTACCAGTGTCACTGGCCTACCATTTCCCACCATTTTCAATTTGTACAATGAGATTGTAGCATACCTGGCCTGCTTTAAGGGATTGGACAGATTGTAACATGTGCCCCATCAGAATTATACCTCTGGTCACTTAACGTTTGTGTGTAGCCTTTCCTTTGTGTTTGCTCCTGCAGCTGACTAGTATTCTGTATCACCTCCAGGTATCAATGATCTCATCCACTTTGACTTCATGGATCCTCCTCCTCACGAGACTCTGGTTTTGGCTCTGGAGCAGCTGTATGCCTTGGGGGCCCTAAACCATCTGGGCGAGCTCACTAAGGTTAGAATGGAAACAATGGCTTATGGGTTTTATGTATAGGAAAAAAAATATTAAAACATTACATTTTGTGTTGCCCATAGAGACTACTGAGATGCTAACTAACATTAATAACTAAATGCCAGACAGACACAAAAAAAACCCCAAACATTTTAGTCCAGTTATGTAATCATTAAAAATTCTGGTTGGGAGAGGGACTTGGGAGCATCTATAGACCCAGCTGAATGGAGTAAAGCATGGTTGATTATATCCTGTTGCTCTTTCAATACGGCGACTATGGAGGCTACTTATAAAGTTTTGATATTGGGTGCCTGCTCGCATTGCATGCGCCAATCCCAACGTTTTGGACAGATGCTTCTGTGGCTGTGGAATGTGTGGGGATGTACTTCACATTTGGTGGTCATGTCCTCGTCTAGTTGGGTTCTGGTCCAAAGTTTTTGGCCTACTATATTCCATTTTCCATGTTTCCATTCTGAAAGACGTGAAAGCGGCATTACTTCACTGCCCAGTTATGGGCCTGTTTGCGCACCAGCAGAAGCTTGCCACGTACGTCTTTATAGCCGCTAAACGGGTTATTGCCAAGGCTTGGAGATCACCCTCTGTCCCTTTCTGTAAGGTTAAGCCTATTCTGACCACCCTGATGCTACATGAAAAAATGATCAGTATTGTTGATACTAAATTCCTGAAGATCTGGTGTCCTTAGTGGATGTATGAGTTCCCCAGTCTATCTCCAATGGGTTTGGGGACTCCTCTAGTTTTGTGTTTTTTTCGGGCCTGCGGGAGAAAAACTCTTTTCCTTCTTCTTGCTTTCTGATTGTCAATTTCTCTTCTCTATAAGAAACAATGTCCTTGAATTGCTGCATACTGAGATTGTCTGTTGATCATTATGCCTGAGGGTGCATTCACACCTGTGAATGCACCCTGCCTGCAATTGAGTAGGCAGCCCCATTGAAAGCAATTGCCACCTCACAGCTAATTGCAGCCACCCACATGTAATCTCTGAGCAGTCAAAGTTGAGTTAATGAGTAGACCATGCTGTTAGTCAAACACTAGCAGCGGTTCATTCCACTGAATCCATTAACAGCACCTGATCTGTGAACAAGCACCACAGACATTTTTTTTTTGTTTTTCTAATTTTAAATACAGTCCAGTATCATGTACAGGTAAGACAGAGTCACTCTGTATCTCTGTACATTACAGTTAAAATGGGACTATGTATTCACTTCACAGAATAAACTTTTCAAACTTTGCACTAAAATTATCCACTCAGAGCTTGGTCTCAAGTGGATAACTAAGAGTTGCATCACACCACTAGTCGCACACTTTAACGCCACATCAACTTAGAGCCCTTATAAGGTACTCTGGCACTTCATTTTGCCACGAGGATTAGTTTCAGAACCATCTACACCTGTGTTGCCACATACTCCTACCAGGCATGCTTACACTATCTCCCACTCCCTACTCTGTGAGCACCCCACAGGGAATACTTTGTAGCTATGGCAGAGACCAGGCAAAAGGAAGCCAATTCAAAATTGCTGGTGGAAAAAGAGTTTGCAAAGAAATGGGCTATTCCTGTGGTTGCTGTCTGTGTTCTAAACAAACATCTCACTGTACCTATTGAAGATGTTTCTTCTTTCAGAGTTTCTGCAGATAGAAAGTTTGATATGCTTCTAAAACCTCTTTAACTTGGCAGGCAACTCTGCAACTAGCTCTTTCTGCAGTTTCTATATGCCAAACTGCAGCTAACTGAACTAGAACAATGAACAACCATCTTGACCCTGTATTCCCGGATTAAGATTAATCTGTTTATAGAGAATTTATAGCAATTGCCTTCTGCGCTGCATTTTTGTGTGGATGCCTTGTCCAGTGATTCTTCAGTCCATATACCAGGAGTGGACAACTGGCAGGCAGACTGTTTGGGCCTCCACCACTTAGACCAAGTGGAATGTTCTATTCATCCAGGTGTGTTCAATTTGATGTGCAAAAGATGGGGCATTGTGTATGTAGACATCCTAGCCTAGATTCCACAACAATCTACCTTTGTTACCAGAACCAGGGGTCCTCTGGTCCTAGGCTCGGATGCCCAAATAATCCCCAGGTCTCAGTTCAGGCTAATGTATCCTCCAGTGCAAACTCTGCCTCGCCTGCTCCTCAAATTAGAGCAAGAGAGGAAAGAGTGTATCTAATTGCACCAGGTTGGCCCAGAAAAACATGGTACACAGACATATTCTAAATTCTATATTAAGGGATTGTTTTTTGGCTATCGCTAAATGGTTTACTGCCAGAGAAAACAGGATTGGGGACAATGGACAGTCTTGTCTGGTTCCTGTTTGAAGTATGAAAAGACTGGATAGTGCATTATTCATCTTCCTCTTTCTTCAGGTGAGGTAAACAGTATCTGTATCCATTTAATAAAGTTAAGGCCAATTCCAAAAGCTGCTAGAACTTCCCATAAATATAGCCATTTTACACTCCCTGGCCCTTTCCCAACATAATAGCTCTTGTATCACAAGGTCCTCTATTCTATCCTGCTTCACAGTGTCTGGCCTTAATAGCATGGCTGTTGAAACACAGGTCTTAACCCTTTCCCTGCCAGGTCTGCTATGGCATACTGACCTACAACACTGCCTCTAGCTGGCCAGGTCTGTATGCCGTATGGTCCTGCATTCCTTCTCTGCTATAAGCTCTTGGTTACTTCAGTGACCATGAACGTATAGCAGAATTGTTCAGCAGATGCTGCGGAACAAACTGATCGCTCTGATCAGTGGTTGATAAGCCTGAAAACCTGAAATGCAATACTACAAAATGGTGTGTAGAATGCATCCAGAAGTCAAATTTGTTTTCTCTTGTCTTACTGCTTTTCATAGAATTTGGATAAAAGTCAAATGTCAAGCACCCCTGCAATAGGTGCTTTTATTTTTGGTGAGACGATCAGTTTTTACCAGAAATCTGATTACTTGTCTCGTAGAGTTGTTGGCATTTGCTTCATTTGCATTCTTACACTCATGTAAGAGACCTGTTAGTGGTGCTTAGTCAGTGGGTTTTAGTTCATTTTTGCAGTGTTTAGTTATCCTGCTCATGTCAGGTGTGATTGGAAAAGAAAGAAAACCCTGACATTTTACAAATGTGTTCTACAGTGAGCACTGAACCTTGATTGGTCAGGGGGTTCTGGGACTTCTCTACAGTGTTGACCAAGGCCTGTGCATATGCACTTGGGCTATATCATTTTGTGGAGATTCTTTTTCCATTTTGACACTCTTTCAATGTGAACTCTGTCATTTCATGAATTTTTGCTCATATTCTGCCTTCTTTTTATCCTTGCAGCTGGGAAGGAGAATGGCTGAGCTCCCAGTGGATCCCATGTTATCCAAGATGATTCTGGCTTCTGAGAAGTGAGTCATTTGTACTGTTTTCTTTTTGCTAGTTTCTGCGACACTTGGTTTTCTTTACATCCAAATACTAAAAACAGATGCATCCTACCTTGGCTTGTATTGGCATTCTTTCTCCTGTGCTGGCTTTGTTTTATTGAAATTATTATTATTATAATACAGTATTTATATAGCGCCAAAGGGTATGCTCAGCGCTGTACAGTAGCAAGGAGGACAGAACATGAGACAAGACAGTAACAATACAATACACGAGGGGTTTGAGAGCCCTGCTCTTTCGAGCTTACAATCTAGGAGGGAGGGGACGGTGATACAGGAGGAGATGGCTGTGGGGGATGGAGGAGGACATTTACTTTGTACCTTAACCACTTCTGTTAACAGGGTGACAGCACTGCCTTACTAGAGTCTCCATGAAGGAGCAGCGTTGTCAACCACATGTTTCTACAGTGGACTACAAAATTATGTGCCAGTATAGCCAACTTCCACTGTAATCTGTGTATGCCTGTATGTATTTGTATCCTATTATTCACAAGCAGGCACCTAGAGCAGGAGATATAGAGACTTGGTAGGCAATCTGCATATAAAAATCGTTGAAAGGTAATGATCTGCATTTTCAGAGCAAAAAAATTCTGTACAGTGCAGTCTGACATGGAAATGAATGAATGCAGTTTTGAGGGCTTACCACTTCAGCTCTGGAAGGTTTTACCCCCTTCATGGCCAAGCCATTTTTTGCTATATGGCAATGCGCTACTTTAAGTTACAATTACGTGGTCATGCAATGATGTACCCAGATGAAATTTATATCATTTTTTTTTACACAAATAGAGTTTTCTTTTGGTGGTATTTGATCACCACTGGGTTTTTTATGATTTATTATATAAACGAAAAAAGACTGAAAATTTTGAAAAAAAACCCCAGTATTTTTTACTTTCTGTGATAAAACATATCCAATAATAAAAATTTAAAAAAATCTAATTTCTTCATAAATTTAAGCCAAAATGTATTCTTCTACATATTTTTGGTTAAAAAAATCCCTATAAGGGTATATTAGTTGGTTTTCATGAAAGTTAGAATGTCTACAAACTATTGTGTAAATATACACTGTAATTTTTATTCATTTTATACTAGTGATCAGCAACTTATAGCAAGTGACACTAAATGACTTTGTGGGAACTAACTGCCACTGACATCTCCAGTGACAATAATACAGTGATCAGTGCTAATATTATACACTGACACTGTACTAATGACACTGGCTGGGAAGGGGTTAAAATCTAGGGGCAATCAAAGTGTGAAAGCAGTAGTAAATCGCAGCACTAAAAAAAAATTGGGCCCTGGCCAGTTTGTCATATTGTGCTAGTATGCACCGCATTCAGGCATCAGGAGCAAGGCCCCTACCATCGGTCCACCATATCCACTACACATCTGGACCAGTCCTAGAGGCTGGTCAGCAGCTCTAAGGAAAGGGACTTGTCCCCGAAACGCTTCAGCCATTTGACCGCATTTGGAACACCTTGCTTGCCGTTGTGGCCATATTCATAATGCAAATGCTTTTTAGATACATGCTTCATCTGTGAATATGTTTTTTTTTGTCTTTTATACCTTTGAATAAACCTTGGATAATGCACTAGGTGTGCGCGCCACCTGTTTATTTTTTATCTAGTGGCTGATCTCCCTGTCTGAGGAGGGCTGCACCCCTGAAGCATCTCCTTTGGTTGTCGCTGTCCTGGTCCCCTTGGCTTTTCTTTGGCTGTGCATTTCCTGAGGTGCTGGAGAGTACATACGTTAAAAAAAAAAAACTGGCACATCCCCGCTAACAGGAGAGAGCTCTGTGTTGTTTACATTCACAGAGCTCTCTCCTGTCATCCGCTTTGCCGATCAGTTAATTGGCTTGTGCTGTAACTAATCACAGCACAACTGCGGCGGCACGAGTGCCCTCCAGCCAGAAAAGCCAGATCACCTATTGGATATAGATATGAGATACACATCGAACTGGGTGTATCTCAAGCATACGCAAAGTGGTTTGCAGAATAGCAGAAGTAATTGCAGGCAATTGTGGAGTGGTGTTAACATATTTTTATCTGACATGCACTTTATAAACAACATTTTATCACAACCAGGATGCATATGTAGTTGTTTATCTTAGTTGCACTCCCCATTTTTGTGTTAGCTATGTCCTCTTGCTACCATTTTGCTTCTGGACTACGATTGATTACATATATTTTTTTTTCTTCATTATCAAGGTATGGCTGTTCAGAGCAGATTCTCACCATTGCTGCTATGTTGTCTGTGAACAACGCAATTTTCTATAGACCAAAAGATAAGGTAGTCCATGCAGATACAGCTCGTGCCAACTTCACTGTTCCAGGTGGAGACCACTTGGTGCTTCTCAATGTGTATACCCAGGTAGGTGTGCCAAAATGTACGTTTGATTAAAGTTAGGGAGGTAGACGTATGGCTCATAGCAACTAGTCAGATGTTGGTTTTCTTATGACATTCGTTGGAGGACACAGCAGACCTCTGTGGTAGAAGCAGTGACCCTTTGAGGACGGACACTAAGCAAAAGTAGATGTTCATGCTTTCACCTTGTGGACTATTCAGCCCTCCTCACAGAAGCAAGAGCTTCGCTTTAGCTTGGTGTTTTCAGTATTTTTATCAGCTTTACCTTAGTATTTTCGGAGGTAACAGGCTTTATAAAAGATCACGAACTCTGCTCCTTCGAACCTGGTCGTGGAGTATTTTTTTTGCCATTTAGCAGTGTTATGGTGGCCTCCAAATCCCTGTGATTCACTAGAAATATTCTCTTGTAAGCCACCTCTGCCCCCATCAGCCCCAGATCCATGGATCTAGAGATATTAGCCTGGCCTGTAACGTGCTGTATAGAAACTTAAAAAAACAGTCATAAGAGAATCATGGTGGCTGCCCATTGCTCTTGATAAGGCTTGTTGCTTGGGTTTCATTAAATAAATGAAAATAACGTGCAGCGCTACAAATTGTGAAACTTCAATAACAAAATTAATTAGATATAATTAAATGGTGAACAGTATAAGTGATAATAAAATAAAAGTCCCAAAGAAATTGCTTCTGAATAGAATATCCTTCCTCCTGTGATCACCTGGTACTCCAACCACAGAAATGTGCACAATTCCTCCACCAGATGTCTGCTCAGCTCCAGCAGTGCGACCTCACATATACTATGGTCGGTCTAACCGCACTTTTGGTCCCATAATGGACGCTAAAGATCAACTTGATGAGTAATGGATCCCAATAGCTCGCTACCAGGCAAGATACCATGATGCTAACTTCTATTACTGACAGTACAGCTTGCTTTAGTTATAAGTAGACCAGTGCAATCTAGCTCAATAGTGTTTCAAAGATCAGAAGAGGTGTTTAAAGGACATAGTTACTGCCTGGTCAGCTTCTTGGGTTTTGTCTATGAGCTGCTTGGTGACCATAGAGGCTGCTGTGGCCAGAGTTGTGAATTGGTGTTGTCTCAGTCTGTCTCCTAATTTCCTCTGTCTGTTTGCCATCCTCATTTGTCTTGTTTTGTTCAGTGGGTGGAGACTGCACACTCGCTGCAGTGGTGCTATGAAAACTTCATCCAGGCTCGCTCCCTCCGACGAGCCCGAGATGTCAGAGAGCAGCTGGAGGGACTCATGGGAAGGATAGAAATTGAGCTGACATCATGTGAAGGGGACAATGTACCTATCCGGAAGGTAAAGACAGCTAGATATTATCCTACCTGCATTGATCAGACCAAACAAATAGAACATGTATATGTAAACTTTATTTTTGATTGAAGAATTGTTACTGTTTATTGTACCACTATAACTTTTGCATTACAGCACTGTTTTTTTGGTGGGATTATGATGCCATTATGATGTCATTAGGAGTGGAGGACCATGGTTACTGTGGGTTGCGACTTGCCATTTTAATTGTATGTTATTTTCACGGTTGTCCTGCTGATGGGGACCCTGCAAGGCCCTGAACAATTGGCTGTTTTGACCTATGTGACATTACAAGGAAATTCATAAATGCATGCATGGATTGATATTGACTTTCTTCTACCAGTACTGGTTTTGCACAAGGCATTTATTGCTGTTTCTGTAAGCACCCCTGTGTTGACTAAACCAGCGTCCAGCATCAGTGGGGTTGTGCTGCTCTACATGAGATTTTCTTCTTATCTGTTATAGCAATATAATGCTCTGCAATGGCACAAATGCTTTTGTTCCTCAACTTGTGTTATCTTCTGTTTTTTGTCAGGCTATCACAGCTGGCTATTTCTACCACACAGCCAGGCTCACCCGCAGTGGGTACAAGACAGTGAAGCAGCAACAATCCGTATTCATTCATCCAAACAGCAGTCTGCATGAGGAGCAGCCACGCTGGGTTATATACCACGAACTTGTCTTTACCACCAAGGAGTACATGAGACAGGTGAGCATTGAGATTGTACTTGCGTTGAGGGAAACAGTGGGTGTTTTTTACCTTAGTGCAGGGAATGCATTAAGGTAAACACCCAGCCTTTAGAACCACTTTGATTTGCATTTTGTGGCTTTTTTCAAGTGAGGTGGAGTTTTACCTGCTAAAGGATTTGTATTTCTGTTCACAGTAAGGTACCCATCTAGGTATCTATGCAACATTACATACCCAGCTCTAAGACCCCAGTTTTCTCCCTTGCTATTTGACAATTCAGCTTGGCTACCACCTCTCCCTCCAGCTGACTGAATAATGAAGGAGCTTTAGCACATTGATAGAGCTGTCTTTCTGCTCTCTTCTGCTAGCAAGCCCCTGACATTAGATTAACTACTGCAATACAGTAGGGCCTAGTTAGCTCCCAGTGCTGCTAAGTTTGAGTCCTGCTGTGTGGGGTGTTAGAGAAAGCTAAAGTAAAAGCATGTTTAGGTGCTTTTACTGTCCAGATTTAAAATATAATTGAAAGTGAAAGTCCAACGAACAGGATACATATTTGAAATATATAAATATGGACGGTTTTCCTGCCAAAGGATTTGACATTTTGTTCAGCCCTTGTGAGATTTATACACATTTGCTACAATGCACACCTAGAAAGATACAGCCTCCTGTTTCAGCTTTGGTGCTCTTCTAGTCACATCACTGCTCATTGGACAGAAGATGTGAATTCACTATCTAGTAAACAGGGTGGAAACAGAAGGTGACATATGCTTGTCCATCAGCAAGATCTATTCTGTCCTCATACACTTAATGACAGGTTCATTATGTTTATTCCAACAGATTATAGAGATTGAAAGTCCATGGCTGCTGGAAGTAGCTCCTCATTACTACAAGTCCAAAGAGTTGGAGGATGCAGCCAGCAAGAAGATGCCAAAACAGGTTGGGAAAAGCAAAGATGAGCTGGGCTGAAGCGATAAGGCGATGGGCTGTTAAATACTGAACTCAGGTTTGTGCTGCTATGTCGCCTGAAAACAATCACTACTTAACTAAAGTGCCATATACAGCAGTTCTGCTGATCAGTTTTCTCAATGATATTTATTTGTGTCAGTTAACATGTAGACCAGGGGTCATCAACCTTTTCCACATTGAATCTCAATTTACAAGCATAAGACAACTGTAGTGCCATTGAATAGCGCATTGCAGCCATATAATTCATTTTCCTTTTTTGCACTAAATAGTTGTACTCTTTATAGCAGAATAAACTCATACATTATTAACCACTTTCGGGCCACCCGCCCGCAATGTACTGCGGATGGGCGGCAGCTACAGGACCAGTGAAATGAAAATCCCAGTAATAGGGACACGGTGATCATGTGATCGCTATGCAATGACAACAAAGCTTTTATGAATCAATCTGATTCATAAAAGCTTTGATTCTGTTCCTGGAGAGCTGTGATTGGTCCGCATCTCTCACGTGACACACAATAGGAGATTTACTAAAACTGGTTGACTCAGAATCTTGGGCACCTGTGCATGGTAGCCAATCAGCTTCTAACCTCAGCATGTTCAGTTAAGCTTCAGCAATAAAACCTGGAAGCTGATTGGTTTTTATGCAGAAGTGGACAAGATTCTGAGTCAACCAGGTTTAGTAAATAAACCCCACAGGTTCAATCACAGCACCCTGTACCATGTGACCAGCTGGAGCCAATCACAGATCACTATTATATTGAATTGTCATGAACTTAACACATTCATGACAGTACAAAGCAAGCTTTGAATTGCAGAGCAATGATATTCATTGCTCATGCAATGCAAAGTGTAAAAAAAAAGTCCCAGATCACCCCCCAGAATAATACAATGTCACTATGGTAACAATGCACTACTCTGATGAAAGTATTTAAAAAAAAAAAAAAGGATAGAAAAAAAAGAAAAATAATGTTTAATAAAAATTTAAAAACTTTTAAAAAAAATTGAGAGAAATTCTGTGGGCGAGCAGTGTCTGTGGGCAAAGCGATGTAATCTTGCGTCGCTTTCTATTTCCTGGTGTGCGTACACATGCATTCACCCCCACACTGCCCCCATGCCGTCCCGGGAGAGAGGAACGAACACAACACTGAGTAAAAGCACTATATTTTACATGCACACGTTAGATTAGCACATTTAACTCTTACATCGCCCCTATTAACCCTTTGATCACCTCATCACCCAGCCAGTGCCATTTGTCCAGTGTCAGTATATAGAATTTTTCACTGATTACTGCAGACTCGTTTTGTCATCATGGCTTCTCAGGATGAAACGGCAGACCCGGGAGTGCTCTATTTATACACCGTTTTCCTGGGCATCTTTGCCCATACTTTTGCGCTTACATTGATAAACTTAAAGAATTCCTTATTTTCAGATGTGTCCAGAAACCCCATACCTATAACAAATTATACAGGAGGAATAGAAACAGAAGTCCTCCTGCGCTGAAAGGAAGTCTACCTACTGAAAGCTGCCAGCACTTCAACTGGTACCCAAACAGTGTGTAAAATAATCATAAATAGTGCAGCGCTTAAACCAATACTAAGTGCAATTCAAAAAACTGTGCTCACATACAAATAAGTCAATATTATATAATACAAATGATATTAAATATATGAAATCAATAAATAAAATGTATCTTGAATATATAGTGCCACTTAAAATAATCTCTTAACAGTAGTGCCCACACAGTAAAACAATGATAACAGCCCCCTTCAAAGGAGGATAATTAAGCAGTGCTTAAGTGCAATAAAGTGACCACACTTCAAATACCACTCAAATAATCAAACGAAATGTCCATGAAGTAATCAATAGGTGATATAAAATTCATGCAATGAGCAAATAGTGCTTGTACTCCGTGAGCGTGTCCACACTCTTCACCTACTAAGGCTAAATTGCCTCCTCACCTCCTCCAAGTGACCCCCAGGGGCCAAACAGCTTTCAGGATCACCCTGGATCCCTATTCCTGAAGACAAGTACCTCTCCTCACAATGTGGATCTCTTAAGGGACTCCCATTGCCCCAGACCGGAAGCTTCTGAAGAATAATTGCTCACCAACCCAGAGAGCCAAAAAAGAATCCTCTAAGTGTAGTATTATTTTCACCAAGACTCTTTTTTTTATTGTCAGTAAAAGAAAAGAAAAATCCACTCGCATGTTCCCGCAGTCCTCCTTCCTCACCAATGTGTGGGTGTACTGCATGTAAAGGAACTTCCTGGGTATACCACGATGGCGGCTGAGGCCGGAAGTGCGTCACCGTGCAGTGGAAGCTGCGTAATAGCGTACCTACGCGTTACGTCACAGGCTACTCGTGACTTCCTCGGACTGTGAATAATTTGCTCTTGGTCTTTGAGGAACAGTGTCTCTTCAGATCATTTTTAGACACTTTCTAGGGCACTATTGATAGTAAGAGCAGTAATCTTTCTGAGCAGAAGAAGCCTAATGAGTAGACTGTTAAGAAACATTCTTTTTTTGCTACTCCGCTTCCTTGTCAAGTTCCTCCAAGCCAGGGTTTCCGCCTGCTCGGTCTGGCACTCAGTATCAAACCCACATCCTTGGCATGCAAGTGAGTCCCCACTTTCCAGAGCATAGGGTATGCTTGGTAAATTTAGATTTCTGATACTTGGGTACAGGAGATAGTATCCCCGGGCTAAAAGCTAGCATTTTGCTCCTTGACCCATCTTTTTTGCACCTCAGACCTTATTGTTTCATCCCACAGATTGGTATATTTCCTACCCCCCCCCCCAGGTCTTCTGCATCAAGGTGTCATTCCTGTGGAAGGTTCTTAGCCTGTGTTAGCCCGACTACTAGCTCTGCTACACTCTCATGGAACCCCATTATGGGGTGTGTATAGAACAGCCAGAGCAGGCTTTTTGTGGACAATGGGGTCTTGGCTGTTCCAAAGTTGCAGCAGTTCAGGTGGATCGTGAACCTACAGAAATCCTCACTGGAAATCGTTCACAGTTTGAGTATCCAAGTCTAGTCCTGGACAGGGCTCAGGTCAGAATGTTTCTTCCACAGAAGATGCTTCAGACATTACGTTCTCAGATCCAGGTTTTATTGCTAAAGCTTAATTAAACAAACTGAAGTTTAAAGCTGATTAGTTTCCGTGCAGAGCTGCACCAGATTCAGTCCAGTGTTGGTAAATCTTCCCCATAATGTAGTATTATATTAAAAAACTTTAAAAACACTCATTGTTCTCTCATAAAATGTACAACTGCAATCTCAAAATCACCAGTGTAATGCTCAATCTTCCTATCTACCAGCATGTGTCCACCTCATGCAATGGAATCTCACCAGATAAAACAACCTACAGTTGTGCTCAAAAGTTTCCCTTGGAGAATTGGTAATATACATATGCAAGTATGTACACTTTTTAAAGAAAACACATTTCTTTTATTTCTTATGGGACTCATTCAACTGTATCTCATACCAGAATGACACAATCATAAAACAAAACATGGCAACAAGTAAACAAATAAATGACCCCTGTTCAAAAATTTGCATACTCTTAGTTCTTACTACTGAGTATTGCCCTCTTTAGCATTTTAATGACAGCATGCAGGCTCTTGTAATAGTTGGCTATGAGGCCCCAAATTCTTGCAGGTGATACAGCTGCCTATTCGTCTTGGCAAAATGCCTCCAGGTCATGCAGAGTCTTTGGTCATCTTGCATTAACTGCATGTTTTGAGATCTCCACAGAACGGCTTGTTGATATTAATGTCAGGAGACTGATGACCACTCCAGAATCTTAACCTTTTTCTGCTGTAACCACTGGAGGTTCAGCTTGGCCTTGTGTCATTGTCATGCTGGAAAGTCCAAGAGCATCCCATGCGCAGCTTTTGTGCAGAATAATGCAAACTGTCTGCCAGTAGTTTCTGATAACATGCTGCATTCATCTTGCCATCAATTTTCACAAGATTCCCCATGCCTTTAGAGCTTACACATCTCCAAAACATTAGTGAGCCACCATCATGCTTCACAGTGGGGATGGTATTCTTTTCACTAGGCCTTGTTGACCTCTCTCCAAACATAGTGCTTATGGTTGTGAGCATAAAGCTCTATTTTGGTCTCTCCACTCCAGATTACAATGTGCCAGTGCTGTTAGGTGTGTCAAGGTTTTGTCGGGCATATTGTAAGTGGGCTTTTTTGTGGCATCGACGCAGTAAAGGCTTCTTTCTGGCAACTCAACCATGCTGCTCATTTTTGTTCAAGTATCGTCACATTGTGCTCCTTGAAACAACCACACCATCTTTTTCCAGAGCAGCCTGTATTTCTCCTGAGGTTACCTATGGGTTTTTCTTTGTATCCCGAACAATTCTTTTGGTAGTTGTGGCGACAATCTTTCTTAGTAAGTGATTGAACAGTACTGACTGGCATATTCAAGACTTTGGATATCTTTTTTCATCCTTTTCCATCTTTATAAAGTTCCATTACTTTGTTAAGCAGGGCTTTTCTTCTCCCCATGGCTCAGTATCTAGCAGGCTCAGTGCATCCACGTGAGAGGTAACAAACTCCTTGACCATTTATTCAGACATTAATTGCAGTTTAAAAATCCACAGATGGTGGAAATTAACCTTTTAATTGCCGTTTTAACCTGCTTGTGTCACCTTGTGTGTCTGTACCAAGGCCAAACATCGTAAACTTTTGATCAGAGCCATTTGGGTGATTTCAGTTATCATTATGATTTAAAAAGGAGCCAAACAACTATGTGATATTAAATGGCTTCATGTGATCCTCATCCTTAAACAAAAGACATTTTTTTGGCATGGTCAGTCATAATTTCATTATCCATGCCAAAATTTCACAACTTCTGCCAGGGTAAGCAACCTTTTGAGCACAACCGTACTAGTTCAGATCCACATCTTTTAGGCCTCCCATGTACCTCATAACATTGATACATCTCCATCTTATGAGGTACATGGAAGAATAAAGGTGAAGAAAAAATGCTGCGCTACACAAAAAAATTGCACAATACCTATAAATCAAAACAAATTTGAAAATAAGAAATTAAATATGAAAAACAAGAATCGCCCAAAACAAAGAATAATAATTTTGAATCAACCAAAAAGTCATTATAAACTCAAGTCCAATCAAAATAGTGTTCTTCTGTAAACCCTCTTATGGATAATGAAAATATGTGTAGCTGTCACCAATTCCATTGAGAAAACATTCTCCACCATATATCTGCTCACCTCACGCAGTGTGACCTCACATTGTACAATGTTATGGTCTAACTGCACTTTTGGTCCCAATTGGACTCAGAAGATCAGCTTGTTAGATGAGGTCTCCAAAGTATGCTACCTCCTTATAAACGTCTTGGTGTCATCCGTTTTCCTCTTTAACAAGAACTCAACAGTGCTTTATCCTTAAACTTTTACTGAGAAATAAAACATAGGAAATGCACTCACGTTCTGGAGGTGCATATCTGCACCACCTATGATGAACATCCAGCAATATATCGATTAAGCACAAGATGGCAGTATCCTCTGAACAGGAGAGTCATGTATGGGCTCAGGAAACCGTCACCAATACAGAGTGTATTATTATTATTATACAGGATTTATATAGCGCTAAAAGGTTTGCTCAGCGCTGTACATTATAGTGGAGGACAGAACATGAGACAATACAGTAACAAAACACGAGGGGGTCGAGGGCCCTGCTCTTTCGAGCTTACAATCTAGAAGGGAAGGGATAGTGGTACAGGAGGAAGTGGCTGTGGGGGATGGAGTGGTAGGAGGAGCGTACGGATGATGTCACAATGTTTCCATTCATCGGGACAGCGGTTGTAGTATTTATGAAACCGCTCCAGGAACAGCATTTTAGCAGGCAATTGCATTTACAGTGAAGGGCCCGTGCTTTGCCATGCAATACATTCTGTATGGTGACGGTTTCCTGAGCCCATACACGACTCTCCTGTTCAGAGGATACTGCCATCTTGTGATTAATCGATATATTGCTGAATGTTCATCATAGGTAGTGCAGATATGCACCTGCAGAACGTGAGGGCATTTCCTGTGTTTTATTGCTCAATAAAAGTTTAAAAGGATAAAGCACTGTTGAGTTTTTTTTAATGAGGAATACAGATGACACCAAGACATTTATAAGGAGGTAGCATACTTTGGAGACATCATCTAACAAGCTGATCTTCTGAGTCCAGTTGGGACCAAAAGTGCAGTTAGACGGTAACATTGTACAATGTGAGTTGAGCAGACATATGGTGGAGGATGTTTTCTCACTGGAATTGGTGACAGCTGCACATATTTACCTTAGATTGTATGCCCTTTTGAGGGTTAGGGACTGATGTGAATGTATATGTAAAGTGCGGCGTAAATTGACGGTGCTATAGAAGTACCTGAAATAAAATAATAAATATTGTTATTCACAGGAGGATTTACAGAAGAACACTATTTTGATTGGACTTGAGTTTGACTTTTTGGTTGATTCAAAATCATTATTCTTTGTTTTGGTTTGGGTGATTCTTGTTTTTCATATTTAATTTCTTATTTTCAAATGTTTTTTGATTCATAGGTATTGAGCAATTTTTTTGATGTAGGGCAGCATTTTTTTATTCACCTTTATTCCTATTATTTGCCCCACTGAGACATGGGTTGTGTGCACTAGTGGCTACAGTATTTATATATATATATATATATATATCGCACTTTGAATGAAACACTGTACCCAAATGAAATTTTGATCATTTCTTTTTAGAGAAATAGAGCTTTAGTTTGGTGGTATTTAACCACTAGCCTATCGGGCACTTATACCACCTTCCTGCCCAGGCCATTTTTCAGCTTTCAGCGCTGTCACACTTTGAATGACAATTGCGCGGTCATGCAACACTGTACTCATATGACATTTTTATACTTTTTTTTTCACACAAATAGAGATTTCGTTTGGTGGTATGTACTTGCCGCTGGGTGTTTTATTGTTTGCACTATAAACATGAAAAAACAAAAATGTTGAAAAAAAAACTTATTTGTTTCTATTATAAAATTTTGCAAACAGGTAATTTTTCTCCTTCACTGATGTGCGTTGATGAGGCAGCACTGATAGGTGGCACTGACTGACGGCACTGGTGGGTGGCCCTGCTGGGCACGGTGCCGATCAGTCTCTGACAATTGCCGGTTATCGGCAGTACCTGCTAGTCCCCGGGTGCAATGCTGGAAACAGGCAGGGAGGTGAGGAGGAGATAAACAGCGCAATGTTAAAATTATTACATGTTTAAGTTGCCGTAAAGCCCCTTTTGCTTTTAAAAGCCCCAGACATTCCTAAAAGCACCAATGATTTAAATATGGTCTTGGGTCAAATTTATTTTTTTTTTATCTGGACAAGTAGATTGTCATGAGGGACAAGCAAATTGGGGCACTGATTTAGTCCCTGGACAGGTAGTTTTTTCAAACATTTCCATACCCCTGTGGCTCCATCCTTCTTCCCATCAACTCTGACCAGCTTCCCTGTCCCTACTGAAGAAAAGCATCCCGAAACATGATGCGCCACCACCATGTTTCACAGTGGGGATGGTGTGTTCAGGGTGATGTGCAGTGTTCGTTTTCCACCACACATAGCGTTTTGCTTTTAGGCCAAAAAGTTACATTTTAGTCTCATCTGACCAGAGCACCTTCTTCCACGTTTGCTGTGTCCCCCACATGACTTCTCATAAACTGCAAACGGGACTTCTTATGGCTTTCTTTCAACAATGGCTTTCTTCTTGCCACTCTTCCATAAAGGCCAGATTTGTTGAGTGCATGACTAATCGCTGTCCTGTGGACAGATTCTCCCACCTGAGCTGTGGCTCTTTGCAGCTCCTCCAGAGTTACCATGGGCCTCTTGGCTGCTTCTCTGATGAATGCTGTCCTTGCCTGGCCTGTCAGTTTAGGTTGATGGCCATGTCTTGATAGGTTTGCAGTTACATTGCAATTTTCAGATGATGGATTGAATAGTGCACCATAAGATGTTCAAAGCTTGGGATACTTTTTTTTTTTATAACCTAACCCTGCTTTAAACTTCGCCTCAACTTTATCCCTGACCTGTTTGTTCACTAATGTTCTCTAGCAAACCTCTGAGGGCTTCGCAGACCAGCTGTATATATACTGAAATTAAATTACACACTGGTGGATTCTATTTACGAATTAGGTGACTTCTGAAGGCAATTGGTTCCACTAGATTTTATTTAGGGATATCAGAGTAAAGGGGGCTGAATACAAATGCATGACACGCGTTTCACATATTTGTAAAAAATTTTGAAAACCATTTATCATTTTCCTTTCATTTCACAACTTGGTGTTGGTCTATCACATAATATCCCAATAAAATACATTTACGATTTTAGCTGTAACATGACAAAATGTGGAAAATGTCAAGGGGTATGAATACTTTTTCAAGGCACTGTATAGGCGGCATATAACCCACATAGTCATGAATAGCCTGTTCTGTGTCCCGTAATGTACTCCCAAGAAAAGGATTTTACAGGTATATTTGAAAATTGATCAGTCCTGATGTGCTGACTGCCTATCTTGTTTAATGAGGACAGTACACCCCCCCTCCAAATGACCCATTTTGGAAAGTAGATACCCCATGGTATTTAGTAAGAGGCATGGCAAGCTTTTAAAAGTTCTTAATTTTACAAAAATTTGCGACAAAAAAATTAGAAATTAAATACAATTTTTTTTTTTTTTTGTCTCAAAGTTGTCATTTTAAGTTATTTATCCCACACAGCATAGGCATACTTATTACACCCCAAAACACATTCTGCTATGTCTCCTGAGTATGGTGATACATATGTGAGGCTTTTTCACAGCCTAGCCACTTAGAGGGGCTCAAAAGCCAAAGAGCACCTTCAGGTGTTCTAGGGAGATAAATTACACCTCCTAATATCCTGAATGTCTATCACATTTTTGGAGGCCCTGGAGCACCAGGACAGTGGAATCACCCACAAAATAACCACATGTTGCAAAGCAAACACCCCAAGGTATTTTTTAGGAGGCATGGGGGTTTATTTACTAAAGATGGAGAGTGCAAAATCAGGCTCAATTTTGCACAGAAATCAATCAGCATCTAAGCTCAACTTGTTCAATTAAGCTTTGGCAATAAAACCTGGAAGCTGATTGGTTTCTATGCAGAAGTAAGCCTGATTTTGCCCTCTCAAGCTTTAGTGAATACACCTATTTGGTGAGTCTTTTGAAGACTTCATTTTTTGACACAAGTTTTTGAAAAATGTAGAAAGAAAGTTAAATTTTTTTTAAACAAAGTTGTCCGTTTAACAGGAGTATGGTGATACCACGTGTGAAACTTTCACTGTCTGGGTTGATTATATACCGGATGTGGTATCGTGTGTCACACAAATCAACCAATTGTATAAAAACCAATGTACTGTAATGGTCACCTCTATGAGTGATCAAGGGATATAACTTCGTGTAGCATCCCCTATAGCAGTCCCAGGGGATAGCTGGTACTGGTGTCTTACAGGAACATAGTCAGTTGGACATGCAGATGGGTCAGTTCAGGTTGCAGGCAGAGTCATGGCCAGTAAACAGGCAAAGATTCGGTCTAGGCAACAGGCAGAACTGTGGTCAATAAACAGGACAGAGCCATAACAGGCGGCAGACAGAGGAAACACTGCACTGTGCAACAGTGATGAGGAACATTTTTGTTGGCTGCACTGGTCTAGTGACAATGGGGACTAGTGTGGCAGTAATCAGGAACACTGCTGCTGACTGATACTGGTCAGGTGACACCGGGACTGATGTGGCAGTGAAATTTGGCTGGTGTGGTGGTGATCAGGGATGCTGTGAGTGGGTGGAGGTTAATAAGAACAATGATCTGTGGAGCATGATGTCAGCATAGTGTAAGGCCCCTTTCACATGGGGCAGACTCTACCTGCGATTCACTTGCTCAATGGGGGATCTGTCTGCTGATTCCCACTGAGCAGGCTGATGACAGGTCTGTGTGTCAAACACAGCTAGCTCTCCTCTATGGGTGATCGGATATAAACAGACTGCCATCTGATCTGCCCAGCAGATTGAATGTAGACGGATGTAAATGGACAAATTGAGATTAGTTTACATAATATCTGTAGGCCAAGTGCAGCCTTCCCAAAAACTAGCCAGAAAACTACCATTTTGGGACATGCTGCATAGAGGAACAAGTGCTCTATCACTCAACTGCACATGCAGTGTGCCCGCTCTCCCTCCCCTAGCACATCAGCAATGAGTGAACTTTTAATTAAAGCTGCATTTTCCCATACAATTTATTTTTTCTTTTATCTTCAGTTAGGTGTCGACAGTTGCTTTTAAAGAAACCAAGGATAAATAAATGGCCTGCAGCCAAGATTAAATGTCAGAGCTCTGTCATGCATATGTATTCCATGCAGTGACCAGCAAGGCAGTGAAGCTGAGATTATGATGATGCCTTTAAAGGCAAACTCCATTATTTACACCATGGTGCCAAGCAGACTTCCCACCCCTAGAGTGCCCCCTCTCCATGATAGCATGCAGGGGTTGTTCTTTCCCCAAAGCAGATGACTCTGCCTGTACAGCTGCATCATTCATTCACAAAGATCTGCCACTGTGACACAGATTTCTAGATTTCAGTGGCACACAAGTTAGATATTCACCTTACTTGGCAATTGCCACTTCCTCCAGCACTCCATTTGAAAGCCTGTACCTCAGTATGAACAGAGAACAAGCCTGTCCTTACACCCCCAAGCCACTGATCGTGGGTGCAATGCTTTTCATGTTCCAATGGAAAATAAAATAAATAAATGCACATTTTACATTTTTGGCACTGGGCTGAAAACTAGAGAGTAAATGAGCATGTGCAGAGCAGGGTGAGACACTGTATTACTGGATTTTAAACCGAAAAAGGCACTTCTTCGTATTATTTACATAGCTATATTGGCAAACGGTGCCAGCATGAAGTGATCAAGATGTTTTTTGACTAAAGGTACACTTCCAAATCTTTTTTTTCTGTCATAACAGACTTCCCTTTAGGAATTATATATACTGCGTGTGTGTGTATATATATATATATAGAGGTATGAACCCTCATATTGTTTTCTTTTTTCTAGGAAGAAGAGATGGAGAATATCACACAGATCCTGTACATGCTGCAGCCTCCCTCTTTGTTGTTTCTATCTTATTTGTACAGCTTTTGTATAAAAGGTTTTATCTTTTTCAGTGTACCAATGTTTCATGTCTTTCTTTGTTTGAGGCATTATTGGAGATACCCATAATGGTCATAGAATTAAAAAAAAAAAAAAAATCCCAGATCTACCCAGTGACTTCAGACCAATGCTGGCATGTTCTTCCACATCTGGTGGGACTGCCCCCTCATTGCCGAGTCTTGAACCAAGGTCCATGACATTATTTCACGTGACAGGGACTGCCATGGATTTCTCCCTGGCACAGTATCAATGTGGCATGCTTATGTATCCCTCTACATTGGGGAGATACTAAGCCACCCAGTATATGGGAGTGGCTTGCCCGCTTTGAACAGTTGGAGGAAATGGAGCTCATTTTTACATCTCAGGACAGGATCTTGGCCTTCACCAAAACGTGGGCCTGCTGGCTACATTTAAAGCTTCAGATGACTAAAAGGACCTTGTGTTCTGATCACTTTGTTTTACTTTCCCAATCAATGGAGGCGTACTGCGTTGGAAGGAGTGCGATATACTGTCATGGTGGGATTCCTGATCGCACACTTTGCACCACCCGATGAGATACCATGGAATTAATCATCCGCTGTCTTTATGCTGGGAAGATACTTACTCCCCCCCCCTTCCTTTTTTTTTTTTAAAAATAAAAACTTCGAGAGATGACTTGGTCTAGGCTACGGTTGCCAACTGTATTCCCTTAGTCCCTCCCCCCCACCCTTTTTTTTTTAATGTCGTCCTCAGTTGTCAGCCAGTTATGCAAAGTAGATTACGGACTTGGGCCAATTGTTATTCAGTAATCTGATGACGGCTCTGTGTTTTTTTTTTCTTCTTAATACTGTTGTAATATTTGGAATGTTAAAAACTTGCATTATTCAATAAAACATTATTATGGGGAAAAAAAGAAACCCCATGAGGTAGTAGATTTGTCATAACAATGGACCATCCTTTTTCTTAAATCTGCCACTTGCTGTTTCAGTCCCAGCTTTAAGCTATTGGAAGTGCTCTTGAACATACCGATCACTGCATCATATTGGTGTTAACTTTCACTGCCATTCCATTTTAAATTACTTTTTTTTTTTTCGTGGTGGAATCCACGAAATGGCTGTAGCTATGGGTGGCAAATTGTGGTTTAAATTTCCATCCAACTGGATGAAAAAAAAGATGAAGTCTCTAGAGGGTGTAGTCAGCATTTAGCTCTAAAGCTGGCCATACATGGATAACTTTTCGGACAGTTCAGTAGGAACCAGCTGATGTTCAATCCATGTATAGAGAGGCTGATTGTACAGAAGTCGATGTTGGAAAATTTCTGAGTGGTCGGTGCTGCTGGCTAGAGCTAGCAGTGCTGGATCAGTGTATCCTGACTGCAGGGAAGTCTTCCCCACTGTCAGAAATACAATACTTTAGTGGAAGAATTTCCTCACCCACATAAACTGTATCGCATGAGTGGGATCAAGTCATTTTTTTTTCCTTTAAGTTTTTTTTATTGATGTTCTAGTGAAGAAATTTTAGAACCTCTGTAAGGATTGCATTGCTTTTTTTAGTCAATTTCTGCCACAAAGGATAGGTGACTATCTCTACGTATTCCTATTCAGAACCTGTTAGGCAATAGAACCGGATTGCTTGCTGTGGGTCACAACACCTCTTTCTTCAGCTATGTTAAAAATAAAACACTGACAAGCTAAATCCATTCTCAGGGTTTATTTAACATGTCACACAATAATAAGCAATTATCGTCCATATTTATTCTTCCCCCATCATTTTTTTCAAGTGCGGCCTGTACATCTTGCGCAGTCGGGTCACTTCTTTGGCTGGTGGTTCTTGCCACTCGTACCAGGAATACCATGGCCCTTCTGGAGCGGGTGGAGTTTGTGTCACAGCTCCATGTTTATATGAATATTCTCCAAAGGTCACATCTTTTTGTTGTATCATCACTGGGAGAAGACCTGGAGAAAGTGATCAGTTTTTACATCACACTAGGAAAACTCGGCTCCCTCTCTGCTTATTTTATTAAAATGTCTGAAAGGAGAATTGTTAGTGTTATTTATAGCAACTGCTCAAATCCTCGATCTAATTTTTCTACTTGGTGTAAATGGTAAGTAGAATCTTGTGGCTACAGACTGTTATTTCAGTTACTGACAAATAGGACTTTAACCACTTCCTGTCCGGACACTTTTACCCCCTTCCTGTTCAGGGCAATTTTCAGCTTTCAGCGCTATCACACTTTGAATGACAAATGTGCGGTCATGCAATACTGTACCCATATGAATTTTTTACCATTTTTTTGAGACAGATAAAGCTTTATTTTGGTGGTATTTATTCACCGCTGGGATTTTTATTTTTTTTACTATGTAAATGAAGATGTCCAAAAATTTTGAAAGTGTTTTTTTTTTAATAAAATTTTACAAATATTTCATCATAAATCTTGGCCAAAATTTATTCCGTAATTTTTTTAGTAAAAAAAAAAAAATCCAAATTAGTTTATAACCAAAAATTATAATTTTTAAACATTTTTTTTTTACATTTATATTTTTTTTTATATTTTTTATTTTTACATACTGTCACCCTAGCAGTACAGTGTCACCATGGTGACACTGTACTACTTGTGGGGGGTGATGAAGATTTTTTTTTTTTTACACTGATTGCTTTTACACTCATATAGGATGTAAAAGCAATCATTTCTCTTTCTCTCTGCATTCTTGCAGTCATTGAGAAGTACTGAGTGAGCTGTGATTGGTCACAGCTTGTCACATGGTACAAGGCTGTTGTGAATAGCCTTGTACCATGTGACCTCTGTGATCATTCACACGTAGTAAGCAATGATGTCACAAGTGACATCTTGCTTACTACTTTGCATGTGATCACTGATTCGCCAATCAGTGATCACATGATCGGGACCTCGTACAGAGGTCCCGTCTGACGATCGGTGTTTCACTGTGTCCGGAGGACACAGCGGGCACCGGATCGCGGTGCTGCGCGCTCCCAGGGAGCGCGCACAGCTAGAAAAGGCGGGTGCCGTTTATGAACGGCAACCCGCCCCTGGAGTGCCACCGCCCTGCCGTTTATCAACAAGAGGTTAACTCTAGACAAATGAGAATGATAGGTTTGTTTGTACTGTACACATCTATATTGTTCTTCACATATATGACCCCTACTTAGCAGTACAGCACAGTGAACAGACTTTACTGTGCTTTTCCAATGCACCTCTATGGTCAGCTCAGACTATCCAAACACCACATACTGTATCTAAATTAGGAAAATAGTTTTATTCTAGCAGTTCTCTTGATTAAAGCAGGCTATAGAAGAGTCAAAAACCGATGGAAATTCTTGGTCGTTCATTCTTCACATCATTAGTGGGCCAGTTGTGACAGCCAATTTTTGTGCCACAATCGAAAGTTCCCGATCCAATGTACTCAATTTTGTTTTAGAAAAATGAAACAAATGATGGCACAATTGTATGTGCTATTTTCAGAACATTTGGTTTTCGTCTCGTCTATGGCCAGCTTAAGGCGTCTTGATTTACAGATAATCCCTAAAAGAAAATGGAGTCAAACACTGAAGACTTGTGAATCAGCGGTAACAACCTCCTAGAGTGCTAGCTCTGCTCTGAAATTAGGAGCAGTGCAAAATTGTTACCACACCATCACAGGAAGCCACATTAGGTACACTTAGCAGCCTCAATCATTGAGGCCAATACTTCATGGTGAGCGCATATTTTATTACAGTGTGTGGGGAGAAACACTTTAATTTACCAATTTATGAATAACAACAATGAACACTGGACTTTTAGTTTGGTTTATTTACACAGATTTGTTGGATTGTACAGTCAGGTCCATAAATATTGGGACATCGACACAATTCTAACATTTTTGGCTCTATACACCACCACAATGGATTTGAAATGAAACAAACAAGATGTGCTTTAACTGCAGACTGTCAGGTTTAATTTGAGGGTATTTACATCAAAATCAGGTGAACGGTGTAGGAATTACAACAGTTTGCATATGTGCCTCCCACTTGTTAAGGGACCAAAAGTAATGGGACAATTGGCTTCTCAGCTGTTCCATGGCCAGGTGTGTGTTATTCCCTCATTATCCCAATTACAATAAGCAGATAAAAGGTCCAGAGTTCATTTCAAGTGTGCTATTTACATTTGGAATCTGTTGCTGTCAACTCTCAAGATGAGATCCAAAGAGCTGTCACTATCAGTGAAGCAAGCCATCATTAGGCTGAAAAAACAAAACAAACCCATCAGAGAGATAGCAAAAACATTAGTCGTGGCCAAAACAACTGTTTGGAACATTCTTAAAAAGAAGGAACGCACCGGTGAGCTCAGCAACACCAAAAGACCCGGAAGACCACGGAAAACAACTGTGGTGGATGACCGAAGAATTCTTTCCCTGGTGAAGAAAACACCCTTCACAACAGTTGGCCAGAGTAAGAACACTCTCCAGGAGGTAGGTGTATGTGTGTCAAAGTCAACAATCAAGAGAAGACTTCACCAGAGTGAATACAGAGGGTTCACCACAAGATGTAAACCATTGGTGAGCCTCAAAAACAGGAAGGCCAGATTAGAGTTTGCCAAACGACATCTAAAAAAGCCTTCACAGTTCTGGAACAACATCCTATGGACAGATGAGAACAAGATCAACTTGTACCAGAGTGATGGGAAGAGGAGAGTATGGAGAAGGAAAGGAACTGCTCATGATCCTAAGCATACCACCTCATCAGTGAAGCATGGTAGTGTCATGGCATGGGCATGTATGGCTGCCAATGGAACTGGTTCTCTTGTATTTATTGATGATGTGACTGCTGACAAAAGCAGCAGAATGAATTCTGAAGTGTTTCGGCAATATTATCTGCTCATATTCAGCCTAATGCTTCAGAACTCATTGGACGCTGCTTCACAGTGCAGACGGACAATGACCCAAAGCATACTGCAAAAGCAACCAAAGAGTTTTTTTTAAGGGAAAGAAGTGGAATGTTATGCAATGGCCAAGTCAATCACCTGACCTGAATCCGATTGAGCATGCATGAAGGGAAAATGCCCCAAGAACAAGCAGGAACTGAAGACAGTTGCAGTAGAGGTCTGGCAGAGCATCACCAGGGATGAAACCCAGCGTCTGGTGATGTCTATGCGTTCCAGACTTCAGGCTGTAATATACTGCAAAGGATTTGCAACCAAGTATTAAAAAGTGAAAGTTTGATTTATGATTATTATTCTGTCCCATTACTTTTGGTCCCTTAACAAGTGGGAGGCACATATGCAAACTGTTGTAATTCCTACACCATTCACCTGATTTGGATGTAAATACCCTCAAATTAAAGCTGACAGTCTGCAGTTAAAGCACATCTTGTTCGTTTCATTTCAAATCCATTGTGGTGTATAGAGCCAAAAATGTTAGAATTGTGTCGATGTCCCAATATTTATGGACCTGACTGTATATGGGTTTCTCTTTTAGATGGAGTCACTTTGAATTATCACTTTTGGTGGTATATCATTCAGTGGCATTGATTCATTGTTTTGTCATGGATGGTATAAGGAATGAGTAAATATTATTTTGTATAAAAATGTATAAGTTTAACTCATAGAGAGGAATGAAGCACTAACTGTTTGTTTGCTTTAAAGTAGAACCACTCCAGGCACTGCAAAAAGTCATAAATGTAAGACAAAAGGTGACTATTTTGTCTGGAATTGATTTCAATCTTAAGGTGGCCATACACTTAGCTTTTTTTTTTTTTCCTTCACCTCACTAGCTGGAGAAAAAAAAAAAAGTCTAAGTTTCCTCCATCCAAACAAATGAGGAAGAATACCCCCATGTACGCTTTCACAATATCAACTTCAAAGTGATAAGACATGCCTAGTGTTTAGCTTTAAATCTAGTAGTAATCTGATGACATTAGCAGGCAGCTTATGCTCTTGAAATCAGGTCAGGACACAAGGGTGCAGGATAACACAAAGTGATGAGTCTCTTAGCAGAACAGTTACTCACCATGGTCTTGAGCATCAGTTATGGCTTTCACAAGCATCTTGTGCTGCTGCATACAGACACCTAATCCACATAAAAAAGGTGTAAAATGTGAACAATGGGGTACACTATGCAAGCAACGTATTCTGAATGTAAGCCATATTATAATGGAGTACACACCTGTTTTTGTGTGATCATGCACCTCTCCAGTATCCGGACAAATAAACTGCTCAAGTAACCTGATGTTCTGCAAACAGATCAACAACCGTAATCCACAAAATTGTTAAAACATCATTCAGTTGTAATAAGGATATTGCATTTTGAATTGGTATACAACCTAAATCTGTGTTTACATTACCTTGCACAGCAGCTATCAGACTAAGTAAGGGAGGGTTAGCTATTGTTGGGCTTTAAGGGCTCTGTTACTATGTACGCTGCAAACACACTTGCCCTCCAGCGGATATACCCCCCTTCCTGATCAGGCCATTTTTTGCTATACGGCGCTGCATTACTTTAACTGACAATTGCACGGTCATTCAACGCTGCAACTAAATTCCATATATGTCCTTTTGATCGCCTGTGCATTTTTTATTTTTTGCGCTATAAATAAAAAAGACTGACAATTTTGAGAAAAAACCCCCCAATATTTTTGACTTTTTGCTATTAAACATATCCAGTAAAAAAAGCTTAATCAAATTTCGTCTTAAAGTTAGGCCAAAATGTATTCTGCTACATATCTTTACTAAAAAAACAAAATCCCAATATGTGTAAATTAATTGGTTTACGTGAAAGTTATAGCACTTACAAATGGCGGTATATATACTGGATTTTTTTTTTTTTTTATAACTAGTAATGGCGGCGATCAGTGACTTATAGCGGGACTGGGGGGAACTGACTTGGTGTCGCTGACATCCCCAGTGACACCAATACAGTGATCAGTGCTAATAAAAAGCACTGACACTACTAATGGCACTGGGCAGAGAGGGGTTAACATCTGGGGCGATTAAAGGGTTAACTCAGTGCTGTTTCACTATAGGGGCTGTGTGCGCGCTTCACTGTAAGCACACTGCTTTGTATGGCTCTGCTATGTGGAGCCATACAAAGCAGTGTGCAGGAGCTGAAAGGGGAGAAATCTGCATTGTTTACATAGAGGTCTCTCCCCCGTCAGAGACCCTACCTGGAACTACAAAATCACGTATATATACACGTGATTTTGTGCGCCTGTGCCGCCCTGTAGCAGTATTTGTGCTATAGGGCGGCGTGGAATTGGTTAACATATGTTGGGGGAAAACAAACATTAAGTATATTTCTGAAATACATACTGAATTTCCCAATATTTATCGCTTTAAAAAGCTGTAAGTACAGAAAAATACCTCATAACACGATAGTAAAGTCCACTTTAGGACTTGTACCTATAGGTAGGCCTATAGTAAGGCTTACCTGTAGGTACAGTGAATATCTCCTAAACTTGCACCATTTAGGAGATATAAAAACTTGTAGAGGCCGGTGACGTCACCAACGCATGCGCACTGAATGCACAGCATACTGGAGTTTGCCTTCCATTCAGATCGCTGGAGGCCTTCGTTTTAAAGTAAGTCTGTCATATTGTGCTAGTATGGGGTGCATACTAGTATCTTATAACTTACATAATTGGTTTTTTTTTTGGACTTTAGTGCCCCTTTAATCTGTCAAAAATCCAGTGTGCTTTCAACTCAGTTTGGACTTACATCAGTATCTCACCTGCACTGAAATACCAAGCAGCTTGTTAGCTCAGTCTGCTGGAGTACTGAACTATTCCTACCCACCACCCCTCCATATCCCACTTCACATGCACACATTGATTTCTCTGACTCTCAAGAGCCTGCCCACTTGCTGTATGTAGGGAAAGGGTTCTTGTGGTGCTTGGCAGATGTAGTTCTGGAGTGTGAGCTCTCAGCAGCTGTTCGTGCAAGAATTTTTAAATTTTGGTGAAGGTTTTGTAATAAAGTTGTTTAAAATATACAGGTGAAACTTGAAAAATTTGAATATCGTGCAAAAGTTCATTTATTTCAGTAATGCAACTTAAAAGGTGAAACTAATACATGAGATAGACTCATTACATGCAAAGCAAGATAGTTCAAGCCGTGATTTGTCATAATTGTGATGATTATGGCTTACAGCTCATGAAAACCCCAAATCCACAATCTCAGAAAATTAGAATATCACATGCAATCAATAAAACAAGGATTGTACATAGAACAATATCGGACCTCTGAAAAGTATAAGCATGCATATGTACTCAGTACTTGGTTTGGGCCCCTTTTGCAGCAATTACTGCCTCAATGCGGCGTGGCATGGAAGCTATCAGCCTGTGGCACTGCTGAGGTGTTATGGAAGACCAGGATGCTTCAATAGCGGCCTTCAGCTCTTCTGCATTGTTCATTATATTCTACAGGGTATCCCCTTTCAGAAAATACCCATTTATGAAATTTATACATATGCAGATAGACACATGCAGCTTGAAGTTATTGGAAGAGGTAACAGATTCAGGCCAACTTGTGCTGGTTTAGCAGTTTTATGTCTTTGGATATATGTTCATATGATGTACATTTTTGATTGGAAAGTTACTCTATATTTTATATACAATGCCAACTGAAAGGCAATGGCAGGAATACTGATGATTGTTCCTGCAGATGATACTGCGGCACTGCTTGTATGCTTATGGACAAGGACGTATATGTCTTTTTTACTGATTGCTGCTTTGTCACTGTATGACCAATGTTATTTGATTTGTTTGCCATACACAAATTGTGCGTCTGTTTAAAAACAAAATGCAAAAAAAACTAATAAAAAAAAAGATCTGATTTAAAAAAAATATATAAAAAAAAAGTTAGGAAAATACCAATTTCTTTGCCAGAAATGCAGTTGAGCATTTAAATTCCTATTGTGGGCTAACGACACAGCCCTACACAATTTTGCAAAACTACGTAACCACTCTCACAGTCTTCATCTCCAAAACATGAACCCTTGCGTTTATGGAGCCATTTTTTTCTCCACAAGTTTAACCACTTCAATACTGGGCATGTCCACCCCATTCCTGCCCGGGCCAATTTTTAGCTTTCAGTGCTTTCACACTGACAATTGTGTGGTCATGCAACACTGTACCCAAACTAAATTTGTTTTCATATTTTTTCAGACAGATAGAGCTTTTTTTTGGTGGTATTTAATCACCACTTGAGTTTTTATTTTTTGCTAAACAAAAAAAAATTTTGAAAAAGGAAAAACATTTCTTAGTTTCCGTTATAACATTTTGCTAATTTTTCTTCTTCACTGATGATGATGAGGCAGCACTGATAGGAACTGATGAGGCGGCAGTGATAAGTTGCACTGATATGCTGCACTGATGGGGTTGCATTGATAATCAGGGCATACGCGGCAAGAATGGGAGGATGTCATGACGTTCCTCCCAAAATGAGAGAGGTCCCCTATGGCCATCATTCTACAACTGGCTGGGTGGAAACCAGTTAAATAAACATTTCAGGCCTGAACACTACATAAAAACCTCCAAAAATTTAGTATTTTTGTACTTGCAAAAAACAAAGGGAAATATGCATGTCTTGCACAGAAGTACTGCAAATGGTTTTTTTTTTTTGCTTTGATATACACTTTAAGGGCTTTAAGAAAGATGTTCGAAGCATGCAAAAAGCATTGTGTACATTGCTCTTCTGCTTAGCATGGTCAGGTTAAAGCCTGTAAAAACTAGAGTGTATCTCCTGACAATGTACGCGGTGACATCATTTCTGGAGTGGGCGCCATCTTAGTACACCAGGATACCCATGCAGTACACCCATTACATGAGGTGAAAGGCTGATTATTCCAGGATGAATATGTGAGTGGGTATTTTTTGGCGTTATTAATTTGTTTAATAAAACTGGATTATACTATGGAGGATCTTTTTTGTCTCATTACTATGATCCTCTGATGAAGTGTGAGTGGTATTGCGATTATTTATATCTGGAGGGAACCCAGGAGAAGTAAGTGCTACTACTGATGAGATCCAGTGCGGTTTTCTTCCCTGTGACGTATTAGTTCCGGTAAGGATCATGGTTAATCCAAAAAGTGAGCTGGCCGTTGTGGTCACCTTGAGGAGGTGAGGGGGCACTTGGGCTATTTAAGTATACTTACACCATTGCTGTGAGCACAAGTTTTACTTCATCACATGCATGATCTTCGTTTATGGATCACATGTATATGTTCACATGTGATTTTTTTTAATTGGACTTGCTTTATGCGGACTGCAATTTTTTATGTTATGCATAATTGTCACTTTCATTTAATTGTGGTTAAGTGTGTTTATTTGTGACACTTATCACTTTGAGTTTATTTTGTCCCCTTGTCAGGGGACACACTTTATTATCCTCGTTTTAGGGGACTCACCTTTATATTCATCATATTATACCATTTATTGATCCCCCAGTTGGGGAGAGGACGTTGTGTATATATGCGTGTGTTCACTTCAAGGATTTTTCGTGTTACTCGATTCACTATCCATTTTACACTATTGGACCCAGAGAGGAACTTATCACTTGTTGTTTATTGTATTTATATTTTTGTGATATGCACATATATTTAATTTGTTTATGATATAGTTTTTAGCACTACACCATTTATGTTCATTTGTTGTTTCACCTATTGGGTTTAGGATTGGGTGTGAGCAGCTTAGGTATAGAGATCATCCATTGAAGCGGAGGAGGATTCATTTTTATTTTTTCCTGTAAAAATTAGGTTTCACTTTTTGGATGTAGAATATGCATTGGTAGTCATACTCACTCGATAATGCACATGAAGGTTGTGATCTCTACAGATTGGACATGGGTTTCCACAGACCTTGCCCGCTCTCTGTCAAACCAGAATGAAGAAGCAATTGTATATGACCACAATTTTATTAATACATTTCAGGACTGAAAAAGAATAGAAATACAAATCATTTGGCAGGTAAAATAGTTTTTATATATGGATTTCATCTTTGGATTTAGTTTTTTGCCTGGAGTTTAGCAGTAATCACTTCAATAGCAGACACTTTCACGCCCTTCCTGGCCAGGCAATTTGCAGCACTGTCATATCACACTTTGAATGCCAATTACGGTCATGCAACACTGTACCCAAATGAAATTTTTATCATTTTTGAGACAGATAAAGCTTTCTTTTGATGGTATTTAATCACCACTGGGTTTTTTTTTGCCATATAAATGAAAAATTACCCCAAAATTTTGAAAAAAAAAATAAAAATTTGCTTTGTTTCGGTTATAAAATTCTGCAAATAAATAATCTTTCCTCGTACGTTTAGGCAAAAATGTATTCCGATACATTTCTTTGGTAAAAATAACCCAAATAAGTGTATATTATTTAATCTGTGTGAAAGTAACAGTCTACAAACTATGGTATATATACACAGTATATTTGAAAATGGATCAATCCTGATGTACCGACAACCTATCTCATTTCTTGAGGCCCTATAATGCCAGGACAGTACAAATACCCCCAAATGACCCATTTTTGCAAAGTAGATAGTCCAAGGTATTTAGCAAGGTATTTAGTAAGAGGCAAGTTTTTTGAATTTGCAATTTTTGGCACTTTTTGGAAAATTAATTATATAAAACTTTTTTTCACAATTCTTTTTTACATACTGTCACCACTGCAGTACAGTGTCATCATATGGCTGGTGTGGCAGTTAACGAGGATACTGACTGGTGACACCATGTTAAAAAAAGGCATGACAATTTTGTTTAAATCTTATCGTGTTCGCTATGGTTGGTCATAGCGATCACATGATACCCCGGTCGCTCATAGCGGCTGGGTACCAAGCACTGTGATCCACCAGTCACAGGATCTAACAGATGCGTGTGTGAGGTACGCGACTGGAAGGACATACCTGGACAGACTCCTAAAACTGGAGAACCACCCCGACACTGTATAATGACTATACAGCGGGCAGGAAATGGTTAAAGTTTATGTAAACCAATTTTTTTTTTAATCTATATAAAGACATACAAACAAACAAAAACTCTGTGCTCTATTCTGACTGTTATCTGTGAGGACTGTTTCCAGTCCTTCTGTGGACTACATAATACCACCATATGTTGAGTAGATAGAAGAGAGGAAACCATGCAGCTTCTTTATAAAGTACTTTGTCACCCTACTACAAAACATGTGTTACTTTCCACCAGATGAATAAAAAGAAAAAAAAAAACTATGGCAGCAGCTATGACATCTAAGGGCTCATAGGCAAAAATACATTACATTATTCTTAACTTAAACTCACATCTTCAGCAAAAGTGAAAATGCAGGCAAACTGTGCCGAGATGAGATTTGTCTCTAACTGAAACATAGTTATAAATTGGATTGGTTGCCATTCTAGTACAGCTTGCTTGCTGGACGCCTTCAGGAGCCACAGTACTCCAGCTGGGCTTCTAATGTGTCCCTGCAACTTTGAGGAATGGGCTCCCTCCAGGCATACCTGCCCTTAATGTAGCCACTACTATATATGCTCCAACTTGCAGACTCTCAAATATAGCATTAGGACCACTTTACAGAAGAGGCTTGGCAAGGCTGTGCAGCTTCCACATATGTTGTGCAACTATACTCTGTTTTTAAGGTAAATTGTTAGCCTCATTTTTTTTTCCTGTAGGCTAGCTGGTATGTGTGCAGGGAAATCTTTAATTTGTTTGTATAAAGGAACTTACTTACAATGCACTTCTTTCGTGTTTTCTGTGGTGGGATTGATCCTTTGAAGTTCCTCCTGTAACTAGCCCATACTAGATTTTCCCCATAACGCTCAAGGTATTCTAGAAAAGGAGAAATATAAAGTAGCTGAGTCTCTGATATGATAAAACATATACACATTCAAATACAATAAAAATAATTAACAATTAAGTTGATCATTTTGCTGCCCTGTTTTATCATATTGGTGGTGTTGGACTAATCTCAGCTTATGCCATGTTTTAAAGTAGAAAGGTGAGGATATTCCTTTCACTCTTTGTCCCGTTGACCACAATAGACAGAGGTACAAAATTTTATCTGCTTACATTTTTAATCATCTAATTAGCCTCAGTATTATGATTAAAAAAAGTAGCATCCTTTTATCCTTATCTCTTCAGTCTGTGAGAATCTTGAAAGTGTCTCACCAAATATGAATATTTCACAGGCTGCCTGCAATCTATTTATTTCAGAATACCAAAAGGTTGGAATCTGCAACAAAGTTTGTGAACCGCTTCCCTACCGCCCAATAGCAGAACTACTGCTACAGGCTGGCAGGGCTGCGCAAAATCATATACAGTTAGGTCCATATATATTTGGACACAGGCACAATTTTAGATCTTTCAGGTATTTACCAAAACATATTCAAGATATAGTTAGATAATGGATATGGGCTGAAAGTGCACACTCTCAGGTTTAACTTGAGGGTATGTGCATCCAAACTGAAGGAAGGGTTTAGGAATTACAGCTCTTAAGAGTAGCCATCCCCCCTTTTTCAAGGGGCCAAAAGTAATTGGACAAATGAATATAATCATAAATAAAATGTTCATTTTTAATATTTTGTTGAGAATCCTTTACTGGCAATGACTGCCTGAAGTCTGGCACCCATGGACATTACCAAAGACTGGGTTTCCTCCTTTCTGATGCTTTGCCAGGCTCAAACTGCAGCTGTCTTCAGTTGTTCTTTGTTTTGTGGGTCTTTCTGCCTTTAGTTTTGCCTTCGGCAAGTGAAATGCATGCTCAATTGGGTTGAGGTCAGGTGACTGACTCGGCCATTGCAGAATATTCCACTTTTTCTTCAAAAGCTCCTGGGTTGTTTTTGCAGTGTGTTTTGGATCATTGTCCATCTGTACTGTGAAGCGCTGTCCAATCAACTTTGCTGCATTTGGATGAATCTGGGCTGACAGTATATCTCTAAACACTGCAGAATTTATCTGGCTTTTCTATTCTTCAGGCTTATGAATGGTTTGCACCTTGTGTTGAACCCTCTGTATTTGCTCTCGTGAAGTCTTCTCGATTGTAGACTTTGACAATGATACGCCCACCTCCTGGAGACTGTCCTTCACTTGTCTGGATGTTGTGAATGGGTTTTTCTTTACCATAGAGAGGATCCTGCTATCATCAACCACTGAATGAGGAAAGAAAAAACAGAGGGCGCACAGGCCTAGTGCATTACCATAAACAATGTTTAATAAAAAATAAAGTATGTGTTGTACTCACAAACGACAATATAGTCAAGGCGCATCATAAAAGAACAGCTGGGTCAACACTGCACTGAGTAACAGTCCGCAATAGGGAGTATAGACATCCAAAAGGCTGACGCGTTTCAAGGACTTGCCTCTTCCTCAGAGCCACTATATTTATCATCAACCACTGTTGTCTTCTGTGGATACCATGCCTTTTTATGTTGCTGGGCTCCACTAATGCATTCTTTCCTCAGAATGTACCAAACTGTTGATTTGGCCACTCTTAATGTTGCTGTGATCTCTCCAATGGATTTGTTTTGTTTTTGAAACCTTACAAATGACCTTTTTCACTTGCATGGAGAGCTCCTTTTGAACGCATGATGTAGGTTCACAGCAATAGATTCCAAATACCACACTTAGAATCAACTCCAAACCTTTTACCTGTTCAATTGATGAAGGAATAACAAAAGGAGTAGCCCACACCTGGCCATGATTCAATTGTCCAATTACTTTTGTTCCCTTGAGAAAGCGGGGGTGGCTATTCTTAAGAGCTGTAATTCCTAAACCCTTCCTCCAATTTGGATGTACATACCCTTAAAGTAAATCTGAGAGTAAGCACTTTCAGCCCATATCCATTATATAACTATAGCTTGAATATGTTTTAGTAAATACCTGAAAAAACAAAAATTGTGCCTGTGTCCAAATATATATGGACCTAACTGCATATATATGTGATTTTGCATTTCCAGGTAGGGGGCGTACGCGCCGCCCTACCCAAGCTGCCACGGCTGTTGATCACTGGGTACCGGCCGGAGATTCCCCACCAGCACCCGGCGACCACCAGGAACTTTGGCAGGGGAGAGGTCTGTATGTAAACAACACAGATCTCTCCCCTGTCAGCACCAGCATGCTGCATTGTATTGCTCTGCATAGGACAGCAATACGAAACAGCATGCTTGCACAGTAAAACACACACATCACAGTTAGTAAAACAGCACACAGTTAACACTTTGATTGCCTCAGATGTTAACCCCTTCCTGCCCAGTGTCATTAGTACAGTGTCAGTGCATTGTATTAGTGTCACTGAGGATGGCAGTGTCAGTTTGTTAGTCACCCTCCTTGTCACAATGCCCGCCGTAGTCCTGCTGTAAGTCACTGATTGCCACCATTACTAGTATATGTAAAAGTTGATTTTTTGCTGGATATGTTTTATAGTCAAAAGTATTTTTTGTTCAAAATTGTCATTTTTCTGTGTATAGCGCAAAAAATAAAAAAACGCACAGGCAATCAAATACCACCAAAAGGAAGATCCATTTGTGGAAAAAAAAGGACTTAAATTTCCTTTGGGTGCAGTGTTGCATGAGCACACAATTGTCAGTTAAAGTAACGCAGTGCCATATCACAAAAAATGGCCTGGTCAAGAAGGGGGGGGGGGTTAATCCTCTGGAAGGTAAGTGGTTAAAATCCCTGCAATATATATATATACATCATCCAGAGGGGAATGTTTTTTTCTCAACAAAAATGAAGTAACTTTTCTCCAATTTACTGATCATGGTAATGTACCATGAGCTACAAATAAAATCATTTAAGTGAGGGGGCCTCTGAAACCTAAAATAATTTCAAGGGTCTCTCTACTTTAAGCAAAAATGTGAAATGTTACTTTAAGCTTAAAGGCTAAGCTAATCTTTTGTAAAAAAAATATAAAATAAATAAATGCACATGATTTTGCACGTTAAAAAAAAAAAAAAAATGATGTGAATGTTTTTTTTTTTTTTTTTTTACACTGCAGCCTGCAAAACATTGCACCTGCAATCAGTGGATCACAGGTGCAGTGTCAGGCTCTTGCAGGCAGTTACTGAAGTGCAGGAAGAGTCAGTAAACTACAAGGGCGCTCATCAGTGCCGTCACAGTTCATTTCATTGAGAACTGCAAGCTGTCTGACATGGTGGCAGACGGGACTTGTAGTTCATTCATTCACAGATCTATGTGAATGAATGAAGTGACTGTGTGGGTGGATCTCCACACAACAGCACTGTTTTTAAATTGTGACAGCAGGTGTGGGGAGAGGATACCCTGCCTGCAGTCAAAGGGAAAAATGGGGGGGGGGGGGGGGGGACTGCTCCAAAGTCACATGTTACACCCTGAATACCGGTGTAACAGGTTACATAGGGTGAACTTATTTAAAAAATAAACACGCAACAAGTGTAGCTTAAAGTACAATACCTTCACTGTTCATATATTCCCAGGGCTTATCTTTATACCGAGATGGCACATTGAATGTTTCAGGCGGGTTGCAGAGCGCACGAACCCCAACAGGCAGCACAGACACTAGGGGCTATAGAAGAAACAAAATGTATATACAATTTAGTACCACTGGAAGAAAATGTATTTCCTCTCCTTCCCTATCACATAGTCCAGGCCCATGTTTCAGCTATTTTGCTCAGTTTCCTCATGTTAATTTAGAAATCTGCACATCACACTGCTAAATGACACGTCTCTTATATATCTGTTACATTACTACTAACTGGCATTCAACCAATCATCTGTGCAATTGTTATTTAAGCACATCAAAGTTAAAGCTGAACTCCAGGCAGATATTAAAAAAAAACATACTTTGATCCAACTACAGTATGTGTTCATTTAAAAATCATGAAATGCATTTTTTCGTAGAACATAAGTAGCTAAAGCTGTCTTGATATGAGCGTCCTGTAATCCCCTTTACAGCATCACAAAGCCTGAGAGAGTTAAGGACAGCATTTCAAGCTAACCAGGCTCTCTATATTTGCGCACTGCTTTCATCCCAGCCCTGTAAACATGCTACAGTAGCTGTTCTCAACCAGGTCCCCCCAGAGGTTACTAGGGGTTCCCTGAGCAATTTTTGACCATCAGAAAATTATACAACACCAATTATTATTTTAGTTATCTGTAAGGAAGGCATTTTTCTCTCTGACCACCAAAGTAAAGGACATTTTTCCCACTGACAACCAGAGAAATACTGCCTTTCTACCAGTGACCTCCAGTGTAAGGAGGATTTCTTCCAATGACCATCAAGGTAGAGGGGTCCTTCTCCTAATGACCACCAGAGTATTGGGGCCCTAACTCCCAGAGACCAATGAAGTATGACATTCTTTCTCCCAGCGCCTACCATGTAAAAGGGTCCTTCTCTACAAACCACCAATGTAAAGGGGCCCCTTCCACTAAGTGTCTGTGTAAAAGAGAACCAATGTAAAGAAACAATACCCTGACGACCACAAGGACTACAAATATAAAAGGAAGACTACACTAACATCAGTGCCAAAGAACGATACTATACTCACCGTCCGCATATTTTTTTCTGGGCAGAATTTTTATTACTTTTATTTCATTGTTATTACTGAAAATAACTGATATAAATCAGCCCCAGGTGTCAAATACACATCTGTGATTCTCTTTTATATTTCAATTTATTGTTCAAGCTAATATGCCATGAGCTGTAGACATGTAGAGAAATGTCACTTGGTTAGCACTTCTGCCTGGCAGTACTAGGGTCGTTCGAATCCCAACCACGGCACCAACTGCCTGGAGTTTGCATGTTCTCCCTGTGCCTGCGTGGGTTTCCTCTGGGTACTCTGGTTTCCTCCCATACTCCAAAGACAAGGCCCTAGTATGTATATGTATGAATATAAGTTAGGGACTTTAGATTGTATACTCCTCGAGGGTTAGGGACTGATATGAATGTAGAATGTTTACGTGAAGTGCTGCGTAAATTGACGGCACTATAGAAGTACCTGAAATAAGTATGTCATGCTCCAAGCCTGTATAAAAATCCCTCCCATGTTCCACAAACTCAGCAGGAACACCATGAGATGTAGATACAATAATTATTAGCAAGGATTCCCAGAGACCTGAAACTGATTTCAGTACACACAAATGGCCACTGCCCCAATCTATAACTGGCCTTTGCAGCAAGGAGCACATGGATAGGCGACACATGTCAAACAACAAAAAAGAAAAATTCCCAGCTCAACTCACCGACCAGCCTGCAACCAACCGAACTGTCCTAACAGTTTGTGTTAAAAACGGGGGTTCAACCCGGTACCATTTTTTTAAAGCCGGCAGTCGGCTCTCTCCCAAGAACAATCGGAGCTGGTAAGTAGCTGCTTAATTACTATTACAAGCAATGGGATTGGGCATCCCCCCTGCCATGGCTTGCTGGGGGATCTGAGCGACCAGTCGGAGAGCTGAACAAAGTCGGAATCTTATAGAGCCCAGATTCCTACATAAAGAGTTCCTGCATATGCCTATTGTTGTCATAAGGATGTTTACATTTCTCATGACAATAAAAGTAATATTACCGCTTCCTGACTGCCCTATAGCAGAAATACTGCTACAGGGTGGCATGGGTGCGGAAAATCATGTATATATACATGATTTTGCATTCCCGGGTAGGGGATACGCACGAGCGCCCTACCCACGCTGCCATTTGCGGCCATGGCTGTCAATCACCGGGTCCTGGTCGGTAATTACTCGCCGGCGCCCAGCGATTTCCAAAGATCTCTGACAGGGAGGAAGACTGTTTTGTTTACTAACAGTTCTCCTCTCTGTCATCTCGGGCACACTGCTCTGGATGGCTGTGAACAGCACAGCCATCCAGCCATCCAGAGCAGCCATCCAGAGCAGTGTGATTACAACGAAGCACACATATACCGCCCCCCTAGTAAAACACTCCCTGCACACATATAAAAACACATATAAAAATACAGAGGCCAGCTGTCACAGGAATTGTAGAGAGTGGGAACAACCGCGTGTTCCCACAAGCAAAATGGCCGCGGTCGCACTTCCGGTAAACGACACGTTTTGTCACTTCCGGACTTTTATCACCAGGGTGAGTGGAACTCTGCTTTAAATCAAATATCTTTTCAATTCAAAAAAGTGTATTTAAAAAAAAAAAGTGTTTGAAAAACTGCTGTGCAAATACCGTGTGACATAAAAATGACAAAACCCACCAATGTATCCTCTATGGCCTCCGCTTTAAAAAAAATATATTTAATGTTTGGGGGTTCAAAGACATTTTCTAGCAAAAAGTACTAATAGTAACATGTAAACAAAAAGTGCCAAAAATGGCCTGCTCTGCAAGGTTGTTAATCGGTTGTAGTCACATGTCGGCTCTTAGTAACTCCCCATCCATTGTTCACCCCATTACCCGGCTCCACAGGACTCCTCTCACTCCGGTCACACACAACCTGTACGAGAAGGCCGCCATCTTGGTGACGGAAGTCACATGGTCCGATCAGCCAACCAACACAAGTCTTTTTTTTTTTTAATCTTCATCCAGCTTTATTGACAATTTACACTTTCAGCTACTGAAAGTGATGGAACATACTAAAACTTTACTTATTTATAGTAACTTTAAGATTACATTACTACTCCGCAAAAGCAACAAACCATTATACCCTTCACCAATCTGTAAAGCGCGACGGGATAATGTGTGACAAGAACGAAATAAAGCACTGCAAACATGAAACTGACGCAAGTGTTCGCCCGTATTAACGTATCGCGACATACACAGAAAAAAAACAACTCTCAGAAAGTGTCAATGAACACTGTATATAACCCGTCTTTCGTTGCTTGACTTTAAAACAAATGAAGGCGCCATTTTTCCGGAGACTTCGTTGTCATATGACACAAAACTTCCTCACGCAAAATGGCTTCCGCCGGGGACACAACTGGAGAGGCCAATCACGCTCTATGTGGGGCTGCTTGTAGTAGAAGGGCGGGTGTTCGGCCTCCAGTGATTGTTAATCTGTTCCGCCCGCCTTCACTTTCCACTCCCCTTGCCTTACGTCACTCAGCCGTAGAGATCATGTGTGACCCTAGTTTCACACCTAACGGGCTAGTTCACACTGGATGCGACTTAGCATGTGATTTGCATGCCCTATGACCTGCAATCACATGCCAAGTCACACCCTATTGTCCGCAATTAGAGCGGTCATAATGGTGCGGATCCGACTTGGTCAGAGCCGCACTGATTTCAAAAGTAGTGCATGTACTACTTTAGTTCCGATTTGCATAGACATCTGTGTCAGATGACTTGTAAATCGCAAGGAAATCGGCATCTCACCTGATTTTGAAATCATGCGACTTCACTGCAAGTCGCACAATTTCAAAATCGGATTTGATGTGAACGGAGCCTAAGTGGTTTCCGCAGCGTTTTGCAGAAACGCAGCACAGTCCATTTGACATGATTTCTTAGGGGGCAGGTTCACATCTCTGCATTCTCACCAGGTGCATTTTTTTTTGGAAAGGGTCAGGGACTTTTTTAAACACAAAAAGTAGCATTTTTTTCTATAGACTTCAGTGGAAACATTGCAGAAAAGCACGTGGTGTGTTTTTGCTGCGCTTTTGCTTTTTGTGATATGTTTTGCATTTTAAATCTGCCTAGCAACAAAAAAAACACAAAAGCATCAAAAATACGTAAAAAACGCATGTGCAAAAATGCACCACAAAATGCACTGCAGAAACGGATCAAATGCAAACAGCATAGGTGTGAACCTAGGCTGAGGGTGGAACTGATGATCCCTTACCGCTTTTGCGTTTTCTTTACCTCTTTTTTTTAAGCAGAATTTTTTTTTTGCTGGCCAGAATAAAAATGCAAAATGCGGCAAAAACGCACTATCATGCTTCACCGTTGAACTCTATAGTAGCAAAAACACTGCTTTTTGCTTTTAAAAAAGTCCCTAACCCTTCCCAAAAACGCAGCAGCTCAAAAAAGCATAGATGTGAACATGTTCCATAGAAACCATGTTAGATAGACTAGTGCGTTTCTGCAAAAAGCATTAAAAAACACATTGGTGTGACGGAGCCTTAAATAGGGACATGTGCGTTCCAGTGTGTTTTTGATGTGTTTTACTGCATTCCAGTGTGTTTTTGATGCGTTTTACTGTGTTCCAGTACAATTCTGTGCAGGCAAAATGCAGCCTGTTCTACTTTTTTCTGTATCCGGAACACACTGGAACTGCAAACACTGATGTGAACTATGACATTGACAACCATACAACCTATTTCCTGTGTGTTTTGGATGCAGAAAAAAAAGCAACTGAAATGCATAGTGTAAACTGGCCCTTGGTAATTGCTCAGTCATGCAACACCTGATCCAAATTAAATTTGTAATTTATTCACACAAATAGAGCTTTCGTCTGATGGTATTTGATCACCACTAGCGTCTATAAACTATGGAATATAGGAATTAACACAGCTTTTACTTTCAGACTGCCTATCACATTTCTTGAGGTGCTAAAATGCCAGGACAGTACGAACACCCCCAAATGACCCCTTTGTAGACAAGATATTTGCTGAGAGGCATGTTGAGCCCATGGAAGATTTTAATTTTTGTCACAAGTTTTTAAAAATATGAAAAAAGTCCTTTTGTTTTACACAAAGATGTCACTTTAATAAGATGTTTCTCACACATGCCATGGAATTAAACTCCAAAACACATTCTTCTCTCAAGTACAGAGATATCACATGTGTAACTTTTTTGGAGGCTAGCCACGTATGGGGGCCGAAAAACAATGGCCACCTTCAGGCTTTCAAAGGGCGTAATTTCCTCATTTCACTTCCTGACTAATTATCATAGATTCAGAGGCTCTGAAATGCCAGGATAGCATAACCAATCCCCCACCACCCCAAATTACCTTTTCGGAAAGCAGACACCCCAAGCTATTTGCTGAGGGGCATTTGAATCCATGGAAGATTTTATTGTTTAGCACAAATTTTTGGAACATTTTAAAAGATATATAATTTTTTACACAATGTTGTCACTTTAATAAGACATTTCTTAAACATGCCATTGGTATGTGTGGAATTACACCCAAAAACACATTCTGATATTTCTCCCAAGTATGGGGATACCACATGTGAGAGACTTTATGGCAGCCTAGCCACTTACAGAGGCCGAAAACCTTGATTGCCTTCAGGCTTTCAATTGGTGTAATTCTCTTCACTTCCTGACTGCCTATCACAGTTTCAGAAGTTCTTAAATTCCAGGATAGCACCCTCCCCCCCAAATGACCCATTTTCAGAAAGTAGACACCCCAAGGTATTTGCTAAGAGGCATGGTGAGTATTTTGCAGATCTCATTTTCTTTTTCTGCCTAGTGTTCAGCAGTAAGAACTGGGTTTCTTGCTGAGACTTGTTTTTCCATAGCTTTTTCCTTGGATTTTTCCTGCGGAGATCTTCAAACAACATCTGGGCTGGGTGACTGGCTGGATAATCTAGATCTAGTGGTCACCCCAGTCTGGCCAGCGCACTCATGCAGATCTTCAGCTCGGCGCTGGGTCAGCCACGACAAGCCCTATACTGGACTGGGAGGGCCAGACAGTTAAACGTCTCATGAGGACACATATGACTGGCACCTATTGTCAGGAATCCTCTAGCACTCCACAGACCGGAATCCCCCAAGGCGCAGAATCTAAGCTCCGACCTGCTTGTTCACCAGAGCCCCTGATGGTGGGGATGGACTTGGAGCAGGCCGAGACCAGGTCGCGGCCCCTGGGTTCACCCAGCTGTGGTAGAGGCATCGTAGAAGGTGTATAGCGGTTAAGAGTCTGATGTGACCATGAAATGGGAATTTAATTCTATATTAATGCCTCTCACAAATACTGATTACTTTCCTCCGGGAAAAAATAAGATATCGGGGAGATGGTTTAGAAAGGAGGATACCCAACTGAGAGATGTTTTGGTGGGGGGGGAATTGAGACCACTTAAAGATGTAATGGAGAATAAGGGAGATATTTTTATTAGAATAGATGAGTGGAAATATCATCAAATGAAATGTTTTATTGGAAATCTTCCGAAACCCTTGAGAGTAAAACAGGAGTGGAATATGTTTGAAAGGTTGTTAGAGACACGAAGGGATGGGAAGCACGGTGTTTCAAAAGTGTATAGAATACTCACAGAATTAGACACAAACACAAAGTTAATCTTTATCACAAAATGGGAAAGAGATATGGGAGTTGGGTTTGACGAAGATAGACAGAAAAAGATGTTTAGATTGATACACGATAATGTGAGTATGAGAGAGGTTGAGGTTAATTATAAGTGTGTGACACGATGGCACATTACACCGAGTGTAGAGCACAAGATGAATGGGGAGGACTCAGATAAGTGTTGGAGAGGGTGTGGAGAGAAGGGCACGGTGTTTCACATATGGTGGGAATGTCCGAAAATCCAGGCTTTTTGGAAGATAATAGTCAAATTGATTAAAGAAATAACTGAAATTGACATAGGGTTAGACCCAACGACGTGCCTCCTACACAATGTAGAGACATCAGTAAATAAATATAAAGACTCAGGTATTTGGTATTTTTTGAATGCGGCGAAAGGGTTGATACCCAAGTTTTGGCGGAGGGCTGAGGTACCAAAGGAGGAAGACTGGATTAATAGAGTAAACCAGATAGGTAGAATGGAAAGATCATATCATATGCAGGAAGATAAGATGAGAGTTTATCTCAGGAGATGGGAAAAATGGGAAAGAGCAGGATTGAAAGAGAAATATAGGAAAATATGAACCAGGATGTTAGCAGAGGAAGAAAAAGAGAGGAAAGGGGAAAAAAAAAGAAAGAAAGGAAGGGGAAAAAAAAGAAAAAAAAAAAAAAATTTAATAAGCCTCAAGAGAGTAGAATGGGATAGAGTCTGCAGAGGGGGAGGTGGGGGGAGGAGCGGTGGGAAGGGGGGGTAGTGGGATGGGAAAGAAAAGAGTTTTTAGTAAGGGATAGATAGAAATGTTAGAAATGTTTATTTGTATGAAAATTTTTTTCCCTTTTTGGGTTTTTGTAATAATATGAAAAATTTAATAAATATTTAAATTAAAAAAAAAAAAAAAAAAAAAAAAAGAGTCTGATGTGAGGAGGTAACTAGAGCAGCGTCGGGCAGGCCGGGGCGGTAACAGTGGTGGCGGTGTAGTACAGAATCAGCAGGCAGAGGGATAAACAGGTCACAAGCCGGGTTCGTCAACAGGAGGTCAGAACGTATGGGGTTAGGCAGGAGAATGGTCAGACAAAGCCAGGGATCAGAGCAGGAGACGGACAGCAAATCCGGGTCAGGCAGGGTCGGCAAGAAACAATCTACTCACAGGAACACAGATAAGACCATACGGCACTTGAGCATTGCAAGAGCCGAGTTTAAATAGCCTGCCCGACTCCTGACAGGCGCTCCTGGGTCCTAATGCTTGCCCGGCGCCGTCATTGGTGAAAGGCGCACCTGGGTCCTAGTGCCCGCCTGCCTGTACGTTTTGTCAGGATTCTACGCATGTGCAGATTCGATCACCGCGGCGATCTTCCCATTCCCTGTCAGGAATGGACTTGCCAATAGTGGTGGGACTCACCTGCCTTGTGGGCTGCAGTACCAGGGCTGGCCAGCGGGTGCTCTCAACAACCAGAGGTTCACTTCGGCAATTAACCATCACCTGGGGATGATTGCAGGTGGTGTATTTAAGGGATGGCCAGACCTGCAGTCTGTGCCTTGGTGTGTGGTTTTCCATGGGCCCCTGTACCTTGTAACCTGCATTCCTGTTCCTGTTCCTGCCTGACTTGTTGCCGATCCTGACCTCTGCTGACTTCTCCTGTTTGATCCCTGGCTTGTGACCCTGACCATTCTCCGCCTGCTCCTCCTGTACCTACCTGCCCGATAGTTATCGACCCGGCCTGCCTGACTACGTTGTGCTCTATATGTGTATGTACCTGTGTATCTATACCAGTTTAGGTTTGGATTTGTTTCACCTTGTTGTATGTATTTGTGTTAGCTTGGGGTTTGGTGCACTGCGTTTTATATTTGTATTGTTAGTCTTAATAAATTATATTATTTACTATATCTGAGGCCTGCGTTTCCCTGTGTCAGTCCACACACTTCTGGTCACACCCGCATCCCTGACATTACACCAAGGCCCTCCTGACCAGAAGTGGCTGCACAGGGAAGCCATCTTGGCTTGTTGCTGGGAAGGATGGATCTTGATGAGGTTGTGTATTTGTCGCTGCTGGTTTTTGATGACAGAGAATATGCTTATCAGACTCTGAGGGAGTATACCCGGGATCAACTGCTAGAATGTATACGGATTGCTCATGTTCTAGTAGATCAGGGCACAGAGTTCTCTGAGGTGCAGCCTTTGATTCAGGTTTGTGCAGAGTTGGCTTTATCTGGTACCCCTGAAAGCAGGAATGACTTTTTGCCACCATTTAGTGCAGACCAGGTAGAGTCCCTGGTATGGTTATTAGAGGATGATGTGGATTGCTTCTTGGAGCATTATGCTGCATGTTCACAACAGGTACTAAGAGATTGTATAAACGCAGTGCAGTCTTTGACCAGACAGGCTTTGTGTAAGCTGAGCTTTGTTCAACCCATACTGCAGACATGGTCAGACTTGTTGCACCCAGCCTCAGTCAGCTTGCAACGTCATTCCTCCGCTCAAGGCACTCTTCCTGCATCCCCGACAGCACCCCCAGTGACGGCCCAGTATACTCTAACTACCACATATCAGTCCTCTGCTCCCACTCGCTGCACCTATCCTGCCTTTAACCCTGTAAAGAAGTCCTCTGTAGCAACTGCTCCCTCCTCTGTTCCATCTTCCAGCTCTTCTCTGTCTTCAGCTGCTCCATCCATTTACAAACCTGCGCTTACTTACAGTGCTCCTGTAACTAAAACCAGGAAAAGGCGAACATTCTTTCCAACCAATACCATCCTGCCAGTATCCAAACCGGTCAGCCTGCCATCTGAGAACCCGCCTTCCGTGGTGCAGCCTGGTGCCTCGGCGCCCACAATTCAGCCTGATGTCTCTACCCAGCCTGATGTCTCTACCCAGCCTGATGTCTCTACCCAGCCTGATGAACTGATCCAGCCTGATGATCCTATTATGCCAGATGACTCAGAGCCCACTGTCTTGCCAGATGACTCGGAGCCCGCAGTCTTGCCAGATGACTCGGAGCCCGCAGTCTTGCCAGACGACTCGGTGCCCGCAGTCTTGCCAGACGACTCGGAGCCCGCAGTCTTGCCAGACGACTCGGAGCCCGCAGTCTTGCCAGGCGACTCGGAGCCCGCAGTCTTGCCAGACGACACGATGCCCGCCGTTCCGCCTGGTGGCCCGGTGCCCGCTGCTCCGCCTGGGGGCCCGGTGCCCGCCGCTCCGCCAGGTGGCCCAGTGCCCGCCACTCCGCCTGGTGGCCCGGTGCCCGCTGCTCCGCCTGGTGATCCGGTGCCCAGGCCGAAGTGCCTCCGTCCGGTGCCCAGGCCGAAGTGCCTCCTTCTGGTGCCCAGCCCGAAGTGCCTCCGTCCGGTGCCCAGCCCGAAGTGCCTCCGTCCGGTGCCCAGCCCGTTGTGTCAGTCTTTGATATCCCGCCAGTCACCGGACCCGGGCGGTGGAACATTTGGCCCAGCTAGGACTGTTTGGAGCGTCCTGAGGCCGCTCCTTGAGGGGGGGGGGTACTGTCAGGAATGGACTTGCCAATAGTGGTGGGACTCACCTGCCTTGTGGGCTGCAGTACCAGGGCTGGCCAGTCGGTGCTCTCAACAACCAGAGGTTCACTTCGGCAATTAGCCATCACCTGGGGCTGATTGCAGGTGGTGTATTTAAGGGATGGCCAGACCTGCAGTCTGTGCCTTGGTGTGTGTTTTTCCATGGGCCCCTGTACCTTGTAACCTGCATTCCTGGTCCTGTTCCTGTTTCTGCCTGACTTGTTGCCGACCCTGCCTGATCCCGACCTCTGCTGACTTCTCCTGTTTGATCCCTGGCTTGTGACCCTGACCATTCTCTGCCTAACCCCCTGTACCTACCTGTCCGTTAGTTGCTGTACTCGGCTCGTGACCTGACTACTCTCCACCTGCTTCTCCTGTACCTACCTGCCTTATAGTTATCGACCCGGCCTGCCTGACTACGTTGTGCTCTATATGTGTATGTACCTGTGTATCTATACCAGTTTAGGTTTGGGTTTGTTTCACCTTGTTGTATGTATTTGTGTTAGCTTGGGGTTTGGTGCACTGCGTTTATATTTGTATTGTTAGTCTTAATAAATTATATTATTTACTATATCTGAGGCCTGTGTATCCCTGTGTCAGTCCACACACTTCTGGTCACACCTGCATCCCTGACACTGACATTGCCCCCCACTTACGGGCAGCCTCTGGATGCTCACCCGATTCCTCCTTTGAGGCTGGTTACGTAGGAATTCCCGCATTATTCTGGGGGCATGGACGTTCTGGGCAGGTTCCCACGAGTTGTCCTCCAGCCCATAGCCTTTCCACTTAATTAAATATTGTAACTGACCACCCCTCCTCCTACAATCCAAAATTGCTTCCACCTCAAATTCTTCCTCCCCGATGTCTATGGCATCTGGAGGTCTAGACCTGCGGTCTAAAAAGGGGTCTGGAATCACAGGCTTAAACAACGATACATGGAAGACTGGGTGTATCTTGAGGGATTCAGGGAGAGTCAATTTAAACGCTACGTCGTTAATCTTACGTTCTACCTGGAAGGGCCCCACAAACTTGGGTGCCAATTTTCTGGATGGGCAAGTCAGTTTCAGGTTGACCGTTGATAACCAAACCCAATCCCCAGGATGTATAGCCAATTCTCCCTTTCTCCTCCTGTCACAGAACCTTTTACTGTCCTCTTGGGCCTTAGCCATTGTCTCTTGTAGTAGCTTGTTATTGGCAGTGAAGAATTCTAAGGTGTCCTGGGCCACCGGGACTGAGTTCTCAGGAACCAGATCTGGCAGGAAGGTAGGGTGAAACCCATAATTAGCAAAAAACGGGGATTGGTTGGTGGCGGAATGATTCGCATTGTTATAAGCGAATTCCGCCATTGGTAGAAGTGTCAGCCAGTCATCCTGCAGGAAAGATATATAGTATCTCAGGTATTGCACGGCAGAGTGATTATTTGATTTTTTTGGATTTTTTTGAGTGCTGGTAGGACACCGATCACCTTTACACATTTAATATTCCCTTAGGGAATGCACGTGTTGCACTTTATAATAGTTTAACCCCTTTGTGCACTGGGTTTTTTTTTGTATTTTTGCATTATTTATTTATTCACATTTATTTTAGAGCTGCACTGTTTATATATATATTTATAAATTGGGACAGTCTCTCTCTCTCTCTCTCTCTCTCTCTCTCTGGGGCAGTCTCTCTCTTTCTGGACCTCAGGGCAACTGGGAGCAGTCTCCCTCCCTCTCTGGGTATCTGTCAGCAATATGGGAGCAGTCTCTCTCCTTCACTGGGGGCAATATTGGAGCAGTTTCTCCGTCTGGGGCAGTGTGGAGCAGTCTCTCTCTCTGGGTCAAATTGAGCAGTCTCTCTCTATCTGAGGCAATATGTGAGCAGTATGTCTCCTTGGGCCTGGGGCAATGTGGAGAAGTCTCTCTCTGGGCCTTGGGGTAGTATGGAGCAGTCTCTCTCGCTCTCTCTCTCTGGACCTGGGGGCAATGTGGAGCAGTCTCTCTCTCTGGGCTATGGAGACAATGTTGTGGATCAGTCTCTTTCTCTCTTGGGGGAATGTGCAGCAGTCTCTTTTTTATGGGGCAATGTGGAGCATTCTCTCTCTCTCTTTCTGGGGTCAAAGTTTTCACCTTCTCACTCTTTGTACAGTTAGCTTCTTCTGGACCCTCACCCACTGATGTCACAGTTATTGACCAACCTTTTTCAACAGCCTCTTTTGATCAAGTTAGCTGCACCAAGGACACTCAGGTGCCTGCATACAAACACCACTGCTGCCTGCAAATTCTGGAAACATTCAGTGACAGTCTTAGGATTGAAGTTACAGTTAGATCTTATGGTAGGTACACAGCTTGTTTTCATGTTTTTTTCCAATATTTTGTTGCAATGATCTCACTTTCGTTTTTTCTCTTTCTCCCTCTTTTGTATAGGTAACTTTGCCTTTACTCTCACCCACCATCACCACTGCATTTACTGGACTGATATTTAAGTCTTTGTCATTTTTGAAAGCCAAATTTTTTTTGTGTGTCAACTTTGTTTATATGTGTGGAAATCAGACCAATTCGAATTTTGTTTTTTTGCCCTAGAAAACAGTCAGTGCATTGAGACGCCAGCCACCCCCACCATCGCAACCAAATTATACAACATGATTTACTAAATTGTAAGTGTTTTTCTTTAATACTAATACACCCATTTTGTCTTAGAACCCTACTGCATATGGCAAATGGGCAACACAGACAACATGATTTTTTTTCTTCTTTTTTTTTTTTTTAATTTAGGCACCCTCCTTTAAGAATGTAAACCAAATTTCACACATGATGCATCTATAAATAAGGCTTGTATGCAAAGATTAGTTTTCATTAACAGCAATTGGTTTCCTGCAGCACACAAGGCAGTATATACAGTATGTGGTAGCTCATAGTACATTTATAAATATGAGAAACGTCTTCAAGTGTGCAGATTCGCACTTTAAAATTGTTCGTATCGTTAGGTTTTTGTGTAACACTAAAGCGGAACTGCAGATACTTTTAACCTAATAAAAAAGCAAATGTTCATCTCCATTCTTGCTTTGGATGTGTCAAAAATTAGGCCCTAACCACAGTACAAGCTAGGCAAATTTTGTAAACTAATACAATGAATATTGTCAGCATTTCTGGCTTTTGTCTGTACCTTCACCTGCTAGGTCAAGTCATAAAGATCTGCCTGTTGCTGATATCTTTTAACCCAAAGCATACAAAGCCTGAGAAGTGGTGGAATTTATTATGGCTGGTGTTGCTGTAGGTTACATCCAGAAGTAATGGTGTGGTCATAGTTACACCTAGAAGCGGGTGAAATTTAAGAATGCTATTTTAGCTATAGGTTTCCTACAAAAGTGGAAAAGTATTTTATAGGGCTGTAAAAGACTGCAGATTAAAGTTTGACACATTTAAGAGCTGATGTTAGTAAAACTGCACATTTCAAAATTTGTGTGGGTTGTAGATTACAATGTCTGCAGTTCCACTATACTGTAGAAATGGAAGTGTCAGCACCTCCTGCCAGAAAACTCACCAACACAGACATTGTTTGTTTCTTTTCAGGCTTATGGCTAACAGATGTGCAGTTTAAATACTGGTTAACAGCAGATGCTGAATTAAACGTGGTGGTGTTCGTGATGTCTGTAGTCTTGTTGCAAGTTTAAAACACAACTCCGTGGCTACATCTAGGAAAGCCAACTCTAGAATTGTTAATTTTGCTAAACAAAACACCACCACCAGATCCAGCAATGTTGGCTCATAAAAAAGAACTTCTGAAATGGAGTTAAATATGATTAATTTTCTTTCACAAAAAGATTTGCCACTAAGTTTGTTAGATGATCTTACTGATAACATTGCTGACTGGTTTCCGGACTCAAAAATAGTAAAATCCATCTATTGTAAGTGTACGAAAGATGTTGATGTCCCAGTGTATGGATCACAAGCTTGAAACTTTAGCAAACCCAAAAGATAAACTGCTCAGTGTTTCTTCTGCTGCCGGAAATGACAATGAAATGATGGTGGTAGTTGAGGAAGAGGACTGACTGCAGGTGTCAGAAGAATGTGCTAATTTGATTTCTAAATATATTATAGCATTTAAACTGTTTCAAACATAGTAAATTACGGTCTGAGTTGTGAAAATGTTGGAGTTGTTTGTGTATCTTTGCCTAAAAGGCTAATAATGCTTTATTTTGGAAAATAAGTTAAAGGGAAATATCTCCAACTGGACAGAGGTGAAAACACTGGTTATAATATCCCACTCTTACTGTATCCAAAATGAGAAGTACGTTTTTGCATTTGCGTCTACTTTAATCTCATTGCTAATTATTGAAATTTGCACTGAAAATTGTACTTTTGCAATGTCTTGAAATATCCATAAAAACTTGACTGTGTCTAATTTGTGGTGTTGTGTCAGTAAATTTTGCTTTGGGAAGCTGGCAACCCTAGCACTAGTGTTTCATGTGTCTTTGGCTGAAAGAAATCCAGCAGTTACAGTAGCAGTCTATGAATAACAGCATAAAGCTGTATGTTTATGTCTGCTAGACCACAAATGCTAATGTTCTAGTGGTCAAGGTGGCCCGCTTACTCATACCCATTTGAAAAAAAAAACACTTTTACCAAGGAAACTTTGGTGGTTTGGAATAGAAAGTTGCATAAAACTGCAATGGGACACATGGCAGCAAAAATGGTGCAAAAGGAGTCATATGTGTAAGATAAAAGCTTAAAAAATTGTTTTAGGAAAAAAAGAAAAAGTAGAAATTTCAGACCACTGTCAGCAGTGTTTGACAGTTGTTTCATTGATGACCACCGGATAACAAAGGATGCAAGGAAATGTAGCACTCCTTACCAAATGGGTTATGGTAGGGTTATAAATATTTACTCATAGATATGCTCTAATTTACCCTAATAATAAGTTAACATTTTACAAAAAAATATAAATGATATAAAATGCAACAGCTAAAAAAAAGGTTGGATGCACAAATTGGTTAAAAGTATGAATGTACATCTTCTCACTAAACTGTCACTGGGATAATGATCCAGAGCAAATAGGCAAAAAGGTTATTGAGCACAGAATTTACTGAGCCTATTGCCTCCTAGTAAGTCCAGTCCTGATAGCTTCAGTCTCCTAAAGTGAGACAATATTTGGGTTATCGGTATGACTACTAGAAATGTTTGTGGAGAGGCATATAGCTACAATCTCTTAAACTGAGACATATTTAGGATTATCAGTATGGCTAGAAGAAAGCTATGTTGAGACACATCTAACATGCACCAACCAAATCTCACATATTCAAGGTGGTAGGTACAACCAAGGCATTATATGTTTGGTCATAAAAGTGCCTCCCTGTCTATGAGCAAAAAAATCAACAAGTGCTTGCTGCACCCTTCTGTTCTTTTTAGCTGTGAAGGGCATATTATTGAAAAATCCTTTCCTACCGTTCATATGAATAGTAGCAATAAATTGTTCATATGAGTAGAACTGCCAACATAGCTCTGGATTTAGGAAGTGAAACTTTGGTAAGCAGGGGGCCCTTGAAGAATCTTAATTTTTCACCAAAAATATTGCCTGTATTGTACACCCCCCAAATATACATCTAATTTTGTAATTAATAGGGTCTTTTTTTCTGGTTGCCAGTAAGAAAGCTAAAATAACAGGGAGGACTTGGGACTTTTGGCCTTGGGCAACTAACTCATTCATGGTAGGGATAGATTTCTGTAGGCTAAAGAAATTGTACCACTCAAAGTGATCCATGGTGCCGCATCTGTGGCTATGGTAAAAAGCAGAACAATAAAACAAAACAGATTGCACTGATTTTGTGCAATAACTAAAACAACTTTGATTGTAAAAGATATAAAATGCACTTCCATGGAGTAGGAATAGGTTGAGCATAAGTTGTCCAGTGGTGTACATCAAGCAGTACTGCCATGAGTCTCTTCAAATAGACCAGGGAAAGGTGACAGCTTGTTCCGCATCCAAGCGTAATGCAAGAGAAGCTGCCACCTTTCCCTGGGTCTAGGTAGAGAGACTCACAGAGAACTGTTAATCAAACTGGCAGTACGGAGCTATAAATAGCTTACGGCATCAGTGGCAAGGCCATCCCTTCGATAACGTGCTGTCGCACGAAATGCGCCAGGAGGAGCCTTGCCGTGCTGACGTTAATCCGCCGAGGCCGCATGTTGGTCCGGCGGCCATCTTTTATCTCTATACATCCATTTAAGGAGGAAGCGTAACATCAGACAGTACCTTGGCTGAATTGGGTATTATGGAGCAGTTCCTCCCCCACCCTTTGTGCTGGATTGGTCCGTTGGATGTTTGGAGTGCTTCCCCTGCTGTATGTGTGTGCCAGTGGAGCCCCCTTCTGCCCCTGACCAGATCCATGATGACCACCAGGGTACTGTTTGGAAGTCATTGTTACATGCGCATATGACTTGCGCTTCTGGTAAGAGCAAGCACATATCAATTTATCACCTTCTGAAGTCACGAGCACTGGAGTCACTTCCAATATTCCTGCTTCCCAGTCACCATAATCACTACTACATTTGAAGTTTTATGACATTCACTGGTTTCATTCTCATCCAGTCACGAGTTTACTGGATTATGGATTATTGAGCACTTTTTGGCACTTAATGTTTGCATCTATTTTTAGTACAATATTTGTGCTTATTTCTGGTTCATTGTTTTTATTCACATCCAGTCACGAATTTACTGGATCATGGATTATTGAGCACTCTTAGGCACTTTATCAATTATTGTTTACATTTTATATATTTTTAGTGCAATATTTCTTGATTTATTTTGTGCATTTTTTTTGGGTACAATTATTTTATCCATTCAATTTATTTTATTTATACACTTTATGTCTTGTTACTGAATTTTCTCTAGTTTTTACCAGATTAATATTATTCCACTAGCGTTGCATATTGTTTTACCAGTTTACCAGAGGATTTAGGGGTTCTATCCTTCTATGCCAGCAGCTTTTTTACGTGTGTTTATTGTGCGATCACCTATTTTATATTGATTAAACTGGCAGTACTATTGGCCCCAGTGTTTGCTGTACCACAAGGCCATTGATATGCTCAGAAGATGTGATCACAGTCCTAAATGGGGAACAGGCAAATCTGTAACGCTCCACAGAACTAATTGACTGCAAGTTCCACGCTGAGTAATGTCTGAATGATGAAGTAACTCCACTCAGGGCCCCCAAATGGATATCATATTAATACTGTCCCAGGGGTAAAAGCCCCAATACCCTGCCTGTCAAACTCAGCAAGTAGCATTAATATTGCTGCACCAAGATGCAGTGCATACTCATTTGTTTGGCACCATGTCCGCTTATAGGTAGAGGTCAAGTTGGTGGTAAAAATGTTGTGCCTATGTGAAAGGAACCCTAAAGAAAGTTAAAAATCAACATATCTACTGGCAGGATCTACAGGTAATAAAACTGTATTGCCAGGGGGAGGCCCCAGGTACTGTGTTAAAGTGGCTCTTCAGTCAAAAAAAAAAAATAGTCAGTAGTTACAAAAACTGTTAAAAAACAGACACTCACCTGTCCCTTGATCCAGCAGTGTCCTCACACCACCCAGGTTCGGTTTACCAGCTGCCCAGTGTTCCTGGTGCCGGCTTCTTCAGTGTGGGCACCTGGCTGTGACAGCTTGTGTCTTCACAGCTGGGTGCGCACTGCGCATGCGTGAGAAGTGCTGCACTTTGTGAATGGTCCCATAGTCTTCTGGGACCGTGTCCCAGAAGATTATGGGTAGGGAGGGGGAGGACAACTACCTCTTCCGATTACCTAGGCGATCGCAGCAGAAGTGGGAGTGGGTATCTTTCAAATTCAGGTATCTCCCCCCCGCTTCTGAAAAGTTCCAATCCATAACAGGGAGCAGGGAATGAAGCCCTAAAGCGCATCTTCCTCTTTTGGGTGGAGTTCTGCTTTAATGGTACTTGCTGACTGCAGCATATATATAATTTTTGCTTTTGCACTTTAAATTGATAGGATCAGGCAATAATCATCTGTTTGTGGGTACCTTTTAAAACTGTGTTATTTGAATATCTAATTTAGTTATATAAATACTTAGAATAATTAGTGATACACTTATGTTTATAAAGTATTGGTCAGGACGCCCTAACCAGACAGGTATTTTAATGTTGACCTAAGCTAATAAATAACTGATTATAAGGTTTGGAATTCATACGACCAATAGCTATTACTGTATAACATAATATAGGAATAATGATTGTATATAAATTTGCAGTAAGAAGATAGCAGGTTGCTATGTATTTAAAGTACAACTAAAGGCAAAACTTTTTAAAATTTTGGACAGAGTGGAGAGGGATTAGAACACTTGTCTTTTTTTATTTATTTGCTGTCTGGGCACCCATTAAGAGATTCTCCCTCTCTATTTGTCCTGTTTACAATTGTAGCACTACCCCTTTAGGAGTTACTGAAGTTTGGGTCCCCCTATAGTCCTACACAGCTAGGCAACATGCATTTTCCACATTAACTTACATCCAGGAGACAGTAACCAGCCTTTGAGCTTTGATTTTAAGTTTTATTAGGGTATTTGAACTGGGATAGGGCTAGGGGTGTATCACGTACCTGGTGATGGAGGCCAATGGAGAGAGGGCTTCCCTTGCGGCTAAGTTCCGGACTCCCCTGAGAGTGGGACAGTGGGAGTCAGGCCCAAAGTTGCCCAGGTCGCCTATAGGAGTGCTGGTTGGTGGTCCACTCAGATGCACAGCTGGTGCACGGAGATAGGCCTGCAGACAGGAGCCGCCTGTGCGTGGTATGCAAGCCCTTCCGGGATTTAGGTGTTTACTGGGTAGTCGGTTCAAGCCAAGGTCAGGTACCAGGTGGGAATCAGAGCAGACGTAGTGAAATGGGATAGCCGAGGTCATACACAGAGGAACGAGAGAGAGTATCCGTAAGCCAGGCCGAGGTTAGATCAGAAGTAAGGCAGAGTAGACAGGTCTAGGAGCAAGCCGAGTCAGTAACAGGAGATCACGGGTCAAGTCACAGGAAACAGGAACAGGGAACGGGGAGCTAGAGATCATCCAGCAAATAGAGGAAGTGATGAGCCTCCTTATAAAGGCCGTCTGGCACCAGACTGAGGCTGATGTGTACTTCTGCGGCCATGTAGAGTACTGGCAGAAATGCCAGATCTTCCGGAACTCCTGCCGTGGACAGGACCCTGATAGTGCCCCCCCCCCCAAAGGGTAGCCTTCGGATGCCCACTTGGGCCATCTTTTCAGGATACTTGGAATTAAATTCTCGGAGAAGCCTGGGGCATGTACATTCCCTTTTGGTTCCCAGGAACTTTCTTCGGGTGAGTACCCCTTCCATCTGATCAGGTACTGGATTTGTCTTCCCCGCCTTCTGCAGTCCAGAATTGCTTCAACCTCGTATTTTGTCTCCTCCCCAACTGCTATCGGCAGAGGAGGTGGTTCTACTCTCCCTGGAAAAGGATCAGGAACAGCTGGCTTGAGTAGGGAGACGTGGAAAACTGGGTGGATCTTGTATGATTCCGGAAGGCACAACTCAAACGCCACTGGATTGATTTCCCTCTTGATCCAGAAAGGGCCAATGTACCTTGGACCCAACTTACGTGACGGGCACGGGAGTTTTAGATTGGCAGTTGATAGCCAAACTTTGTCTCCAATCTTCAGAGGAAGGTTTCCTCTCCATTTCCTGTCGTAGTGGTTTTTATAATCAGCCTGGGATTTCAGTATAGACTCTTGGAGGACTTTACAGTTGTTCTGTAGCATGGAGAGTCTGTCCTGTACTGCGGGTACTGAAGCTTCAGGAATGGTGTCAGGTATGGAGGAAGGGTGGAATCCATAATTGGCCCAAAATGGCGACTGGTTTGTAGCAGAATGGACTGAGTTGTTGTAGGCAAATTCTGCCAATGGGAGTAGAGATGCCCAATCATCCTGAGAAAAAGCAGAGAAGCACCGTAAATATTGCTCCAAAGTCTGGTTTGTTCGCTCCATTTGCCCATTACTCTGGGGATGGTAGGCGGACGATAAGCAGAGTTCCACCTTCAGGGCTTTGCAGAGGGCTCTCCAGAACCTGGACGTAAACTGCACCCCTCGGTCTGAGACGATATTGCTGGGCAGACCATGTAATCTGACAATCTCTTTGATGAAGGTTAGTGCAGTCTTTGGTGCGGATGGCGTACCCACCAGTTGTAAAAAGTGGGCCATCTTGGATAGCCGATCCACTACTACCAGAATGGTAGTAAACCCCTCCGAGGGTGGCAAATCCATAATGAAGTCCATTGTGACCATCTCCCAGGGACAATCAGGAATGGGCAGGGGCCTCAGCAACCCCCAGGCCTTGGCTTTGTCTCCCTTGTTCCGCAGACACACTGCGCATGACTTCACATAAGCTCTACAAGCATGATTCAGGTTGGGCCACCAGAAGGATCACTGGATTAGTTCCATTATCTTACGGGCTCCAAAGTGTCCAGCCAGTTGATGGTCATGGAAAGCCCTTAAAACTTGAGACCTCACTTCTTGGGGTACAAAGATTTTATCCTTGTGCCACAGAAGGCCATCCTGCCTTCTAAGCGAATTTTGTTCTGGTTTAGAACATAGTGCAGAGGCTTGCTTGATCAAAGACTTTAGGCTGGGTTGGATCAGCAAAACATTTTGGGCCGACAAAATGGTGTTGGGGGCAGAAGGCTCCTCTGGTTCCGGGAACATGCGGAAAACAGCATCTGCCTTCCCGTTCTTGGATCCTGGGCGGTAGGTTATGTGGAAGTTAAACCTGGAGAAATATAAAGCCCATCTAGCCTGTCGAGGTCTTAGGCGCTTGGCGGACCTTAGATACTCCAGATTTTTATGATCTGTGAAAATCATAATTGGGTGACTGGCTCCTTCCAAGAGATACCTCCATTCTTCGAAGGTTATCTTAATCGCTAAAAGTTCCCTATTTCCCACATCGTAGTTCTTCTCGGCTTGGCTCAGTTTCTTAGAACAGAAGGCTACTGGGTGAAGCAGAGCCTTTGGGCCCTGGCGCTGGGAGAGTACGGCTCCTGTAGCAATTTCAGATGCGTCTACCTCCAGGATGAAGGGGAGTTTTGGCTCTGGATGCTGTAACACAGGAGTGGAGGTGAATTGACTCTTTAATTGCTCAAACACGTTTTGAGCTTCCTGGCTCCAGCAAAATCTTGTATGCTGGCGGGTGAGTTGAAAAATAGGGGCAATGATTGTGGAAAAACCCTTAATAAATTTCCGATAAAAGTTGGTGAAACCCACGAATCTTTGAACCCCTTTCCTGTCTGAAGGTGCAGGCCAATCCAGGATTTCTGAGGGTCCATGGAGATCCCCTCGGTGGAAATTATGAGCCCCAGGAACTGGATGGACTGCTTCTCAATCTCACATTTCTCCGCCTTGGCGTACAAGCCATACATCCTTAGAGTGTTTAGCACTTTCTTAACATAATCACGATGGAGTTCCAGTGAGGTAGAGAAAATTAGGATATCATCCAGGTAGACGATCACAAAAAGTCGAGGTATTCTCTAAAGATGTCGTTCACAAAATGTTGGAACGTAGCAGGGGCATTACATAGCCCAAGCGGCATCACTAAGTATTCAAAATGTCCGAAGCGTGTTCTGAAGGCGGTCTTCCACTCATCGCCCTCTCTTATACGATCTAAATTGTAGGCCCCCCGTAAGTCCAATTTAGTGAAGACTCGGGCTGTTCAAAATCTCTGAAATAACTCAGGCACCAGAGGAAGAGGATACTGGTTTTTGATGGTAATCTTATTAAGTTCCCTGAGGTCAATGCACGGTCTAAGAGACTGATCTTTTTTTTCTACAAAGAAAATACCAGCCCCGACAGGAGAGGAAGATGGGCGGATGAATCCTTTAGAGAGATTTTTGTCTAGATAGTGCCGGAGGGCTTCCAGTTCAAGTTCAGACAATGGGAAAATTCGCCCAAATGGTATTTCTGCCTCTGGGAGTAACTCAATTGGGCAATTATAAGAACGATGAGCAGGCAATGTGTCGGCCTTCTTCTTATCAAACACATCAAGGAAGTCATGGTAGGTAGAGGGAACTGATTTGCTGGCCTCTGGTGGAGGTTGGACTGAGAGACATACGGAAGGATTGGTGGGTGTAGGGGCACCACAATGTTGTAGACAATATTCAGAAGAAAAGATGATTTCCTTCTTGGGCCAATTGATCTGTGGGTTGTGGGCTTGCAACTAGGGTATTCCTAGGATAGCTGGAAACATGGGGGATCTGATCACGTCAAAATGAATAAACTCCTGATGGGCGGAGTCGGTGGTTGCAAGAATAGGAATGGTTTCCTGGGTAACAGGTCCGGAACTCGGAGTAGTGCCATCCGCAAGTAAGACGTCAAGTCTCTGTTTCTTAGGCAGAAGAGGGATGTGTAAGTCCTTGGCCAATTGGATGTCTAAGAAACAGCTACAACCTCCTGAGTCAACAACTGCCTGTCACTTGACGTCCCTTCCAGCCACATGCAAAGACATGGGGAGAATGACATGGGTGGTCAAAGTCCCGGATTGCTGAAGGTACGAAGGATGCCGCGCTGGATTTACTTGGTCGTACTGGGCAGTTACGCAGGAAGTGGCCCCACATTAAAGACAGAGGTTGCCTTGCTGTCTGCGTAGCCTTTCTTCCAGAGTTAGGGCAGGTCAGAGAAGGCCAATTTGCATAGGTTCTACCTCCGAAGTGTTGATGGGTTGCGGAGCAAGGGCAGGAGCCGTTAGCCCTGGAACTTTTAGAAGAACCCAAGTGGGCCGAAAGGTCTGAGTGCGCCCTGCGCGTCTTTCGCGTAGACGCCGATCCAACCGAGTAGCGAGTAGGATAAGGTTCTCCAAGGAGGAGGGAGCTTCCACCCTAACTAACTCATCTTTGAGGGACTCAGACAGGCCTAGGCGGAACTGGTATTTCAATGCTGCATCGTTCCAACCAGTGTCTGCAGACCATTTACGGAACTCCACTATGTAGTACTCCACAGGCTGCCGACCCTGTAGTAGAGCATGGAGGGCGGACTCAGCAGTGGAGGTCCTCTGGGGATCGTCGTAAAGGGGAGCCATGGTTTCAAAGAATTCACTCACTGAATTAAGTGCGGGGCTCTTTTGTTCCAGAAGACCATGTGTCCAAGACTGAGGTTCTTCAAACAAGAGAGAGATGATGAACCCAACCTTGACCGCTTCCAGAGAAAAGGTCCTCGGCTGCAGAGCAAAATATAGTTCACAGGCATTTTTAAAAGCTCTGAACTTACGTTGATCCCCAAGAAAACATTCAGGAGTAGGAACTCTGGGTTCTGGAGGTGGTAACATTATAGCAGGAGTGGTAGCAGGAGACTGACTGGCAGGTGCGACTACTGGATTGGAACTGGCGGAGGGATCCTGGTCCGCGGAAGTAGAGAGGGAGTGAAGACCCCTTCTAGCTGGAAGTGTCCTTGCTGTAGATCCTTCACTGCTTGGGTAAGTGCCGTCATCTGTTGGCACAGGGCATCTAGTGTGGAAGCACCTCTCTCAGCCTCGGACATACTGGCTGGATGATACTATCACGTACCCGGTGATGGAGGCCAATGGAGAGAGGGCTTCCTTTGTGGCTAAGTTCCGGACTCCCCTGAGAGTGGGACAGCGGGAATCAGGCCCAAAGTTGCACAGGTCGCCTGTAGGAGTGCTGGTTGGTGGTCCACTCAGAAGCACAGCTGGTGCACGGAGATAGGTCTGCAGACAGGAGGCGCCTGTGCATGGTATGCAAGCCCTTCCAGGATTTAGGTGTTTACTGGGTAGTCGGTTCAAGCCAAGGTCAGGTACCAGGTGGGAATCAGAGCAGACGTAGTCAGATGGGATAGCTGAGGTCATACACAGAGGAGCGAGAGAGAGAGTATCTGTAAGCCAGGCCGAGGTCAGATCAGGGGTAAGGCAGAGTAGACAGGTCCAGGAGCAAGCCGAGTCGGTAACAGGAGATCACGGGTCAAGTCACAGGAAACAGGAACAGGGCATGGGGAGCTAGAGATCATCCAGCAACTAGAGGAAGTGATGAGACTTCTTATAAAGGCCGTCTGGCACCAGACTGAGGTTGATGTGTACTTCTGCGGCCATGTAGAATACTGGCAGAAATGCCGGATCTTCCGGAACTCCTGCCATGTACAGGATCCTCAATGGAACTGTGAAACCGAGGACAACTTCCTGGAACTATATACAAGTTTTTACAGCAAAATCCTCTTCTTGGACAGCTAGCCAGCATCTCCTGTAGTACCACCCCAGACCCTAGATTCTCCTAAGCCAGATGTTCTAGGTGAGTCCCTGAGCAGGGGATCCAGTGCCTGTCGCTTTAACAGAAGACAATCCCAGGTAGTTGCTAAACTGGTTTCCCACCAGAGTACTCCTTCACCTATCTGGCCCAAAGGGTGCAGGTCTACTCACTCAGTCCTTCTCTTGTGTTGCTGGTGGGTCAGTGGCTGCTACCAGGCCTTCTAGCTGGGCCGCTCCTTTCCTGCCACACAGGTGGTCCTCATTCTGGGGGCCGGTGAAATCCCAAGCTTTCCTCCTTCCAAGGTCCTCCTGCCTGGGGGTGAGAACTCTTTCAACTCTCCTGCTGAGCAGGCTCGGTTACTCTTAATGGCTGTTGAAAGTGAAAACAAAATATGTAATAGAGGGGAAGTCTTCAATGGGGACATTTCTCGGGACCCTCCCCTACTCCAAGATAAAAACATAGTTACAGCAAGGCAACATTTCGGAGTCTCGCAGAACCCCTTCATCAGGCATGTTAACGCAGGAACGTGTGCGTTTGGATTGTACACATACATTTTCCTTCTCCGTCTGATACCGTAGGAAGCCACTTCCTATGGTGGCACATGTGTGGGCTTGATTTTGGCTCAAGTTTGGCTGTATGCGTCTATTGACACACAGAGTGCGGCTCAGCCCCGCCCCCTACTCCCTCCTTACCGAATTTGATAGACAGCAGCAGGAGCCAATGGCTCTCGCTGCCTCCTCCATGTCTAGTGAGAAGAGAGAGAGAGTAGTGCCACTGCTCTAAGGGACACAGCTCTGGTTCGATTTCGAGCTCAAGTAAGTATTTAGGGGGGCTGGATGGTAGCTGAACATAGATTTACCTTAATGCAGAGAATGCATTAAGGTAAAAAACCCTAAGCCTTTACAACCATTTTAATTCCTTCATCATTAGATCAGTTTTTGCTTTTTAGTCCTACATCAGTGCTACACAGTGGTGTGGCTATAGGGGTTGCAGGGGTCGCAATTGTGATCCAGGCCGCAAGCTCCCATGGGCTGAAGGAAAAAAAAAAGAACCGAACAGATTCCTCCGTTCACATCGATTGATGTGGATGAAGAACTCTCTGCAAAAACAAAATGAACTGTACATGCCGAAGCATAGGAGCACCCACTGACCACCCAAGGCCCCCATGACTGGGCATATATGTTCTTTTTTTAACTGGAGATGAGAAATCTCATCCAGCAGCTGTCAGGGCTGTCAGAGGTACTTGGAGACCTGGCATTCCTGCCAGTACCTTGCATGTCCACAGAAATGCATGCTGGCGAAAATCTATGCGCATTGGCACATGGATGTGATTCAGAAAACGCATGTGCACTGGCACATAGTTACGCATGCTTTAGCCCCGTTTGGCACCAGATGGCCTTTATAAGGAAGCCCATCACTCCCTCAAATTGCTGGTTGACTTCTGGCTCTCCAGTACCTTTGTCTGTGTTCCTTTGCTACTGTGATCTGTGTTCCTTTGCTACTGTGATCTGCTGTTACCGATTTGGCTTGTTCCTGGACCTGTCTTCTCTGCCTAACTCCTGATCTGACCCTGGCTTTGCAAACGGATATTCGCAGCTGCTTTCCTGATCTGATCTGGCTTGGCTAATAGATATTTGCACCTGCTCTAATAATCTGACCCGGCTTGGTTAATAGATATTCCCACTTGCTCTCCTGTGTATGTCCCCGGCTATCCTATTGACTACGTCTCCTCCAATCTCCACCCGGCATCTGACCTTGGCTTTGAATTGACCACTCTGTGATCCTCTGCTACCATGAAGGCCTGCCTACCTCTCACAGGCGCCACCTGTCTGCAGACAACATTCCGGTGCATCAGCTGTGCTCCTGGGTATACCTGTGACAAGCACTCCTACAGGCGGCCCGTGCTACTTTGGGCCTGACTCCTTCTGTCTCATATCCAGGGGAGTCTGGAACTTAGCTGCAAGGAAAGTCCTCTCTCCATTGGTCTCTAACACCAGGTACGTGATAGCAGCACTGCATGCAGTGATGTATATTCTGAGAGCACACTCTGTTGCTGTCAGAATAAACAGATTGGTGCTGCAGTTGAATGGCGTTTCTGCAAAGCAAACAACGATTAACAATAAAACACAGTAACAATTAACAGTAACATTTAACTCAATAAAACGATAACTATTTTTAGTTTTTTTTTTAGTTTTTAATATTTTTTTAAACTTTTTATTTCTTTACGTTTTTATTTTTACTTTTTTTATTTTTTACTTTTTAAAACTGTTTTTGTAACTCAAAATGTGATAGCCAGTTTCCTGACTACCTAACATCTTTCGAGACCCTGTGTAAATGGGTAGCACTACCACCTTAAGGATTGCAGTAGTGTGGCACTAGTACTGGAACTCTGCTGCATATGAGAATCATCATACAATTCTAACACCTCAGCAACCTGGGCACGGGGCCGGGTACGTCTGACCTTAACAGGGACCTCTTTTCCATTGTCTGAGCTATCTGTCAGGGTGCTGCTGCTTTCTACAGGTTTGTAGTCTGTGCCTGATTCTGTCAGTGAGGCTTCCCCTTCACTCTCGTCTGACATACTCAGAATCCTGTAGACCTCTTCACTAGTGTACTGTTCTTTCTTTGGATATTTTGGCCACTAAATTTATATTTCAATATTTTTATTGAATTTTTTCAGAGACAAACAAGGAAATGAGATATGGTTCATTCATACAGTATTGCGATAAAATGTTATACAGTTGAGCATTTTTGTTTTTATTCCACTCACTGGGCGGTGGAGGCGTTGGTTTTATTTAGCAATATCATCAGAGGTATTCATATGTGTATGATGAACCTTGGTGAGGAGCTTGGGATGTTAGGGTGGTATTGGTGGGGGAGATGAGGGAGGTAGGGATTAGGGGAGGAAAGATATAACTGGGTGAATGAGGATATACCAGTCTAGGTTTAGGAGGTAATTTTACTGTTTAAATGTCATCATGGTTGTACAGAGCATTTTGGGTGATTGAACCATCGGGTCCATTGCTGATTAAATTTATAGTGAGAGGAAGTGTTGATTGCGGATTTTTTCTCCATTTCACATTGGGTGTTAAGGTCTGTAATTAGTGAGGTAATTGAGGGGATATTTGTGTTCCATAATCTGGTGATATTTATTTTAGCAGCGAAAAGTGTGTGGGTAATAATTGTTCGGGAGTGAAGAGGCGATTTCTCGATCCCGATATGTAGGAGTGCTAATGAGGGATCCGGGATTATCAAAATTTTGGTTATGTCAGATATTAATTGGAAGGTAGTATTCCAGAAGGATCTAAGTGATTTACATGACCAAAGAATATGTAGTGTTGAGCCTGTCTCACCGCATTGTCTCCAGCATGTAGGAGACTGTTTCAGGTAGTAGAGGGAAAGTTTGACCGGGGTCAGGTACCATCGGTGGAGTATTTTTAGATATGACTCCCAGTGGGAGCTGCATCGGGTAGCTTTATAGGTAATGTTGAAGGTGTTTTCCCAACATTGTAAAGTTATTCGTTCTGATAGGATTTTTTCCCAGTTGGTTAGTGAAGTTGTTTGTAGTGTAAATTGTAAGTTTGTGAGGTATGTGTAGAAAGTGGAGATACCCTTACCTGGGTATTGAAGTTTGGTGAAGAAAAGGTAGGCTGTAATTGATATCTTAGTGGTGTGGGGTAAGATTGTTGTTTGTAGACAGTGAGAAATTCTTAGGTATGTGAGGTTTTCAGTAGTAGAGAGATTATACTTGGTTTGGAGAATTTGGAAGGGGCAAATAGATTGCTTGGTGTAGAGGTCTGTTATGTTAGTTATACCTTGTTTTGTCCAATGAGATAGGTCTAACGAGGGTCCTTGATGTCCTTAAATTTAGTGGATAGGAGGTCACGCCAAGCTTGTAAGGAAGCTTGTATGCAGGGGTGTTTTAGTTGGTATTCTATTCGGTTGGTTGGTGGAGTTAGGATTATATTTTGGGGTTTAGGTGGGTGAAAAGGAACGGTTTCCATTGCGGACCAAATTTTTTCTTTTGATGGGTTCCACCAAAAGTATATTTGATCTAAAAGAGTAGCGGTGTAGTAAGACTTGAGGGGTGGGAGTCCTGCTCCTCCTTTAAATGTAGGGCGTATTAAAAGATTGGTGGTACATCTGGGCTTTTTTTCGAGTTCCATAGGAATTTTGGGAGGATTGTTTGTAGGATATAAAAGAATGAGTTAGGGATTGGTATGGGGAGTGTACTGAATATGTATTAGATTTTGGGTAGAATGTACATTTTCAGGGTTGCCACTCGACCTAGTTTAGAGAGTGCTGAGGTGCGAAGTGTGGTTAGTTCTCGGGAAATAGTTTCAAGTAATGTTTTATGGTTTGCGGTGTATAGTTGGTCCGTTGTTGGTGTGAGTCTGATTCCTAAGTAAGAAATGTTATTTGTTTCCCATGAGAATGGGAATTTCTTAGCCAGTAGAGTTTGGAGTTCGGGTGAGATGCGAAGGTTTAGTATGGAAGATTTGGGTTCGTTAAGCTTGTAGTATGAGACTGTTGAGTAGGTATAGAGGTGTGAGCGAATCGTTTTAAGGGACGATTTTGGATTAGTCACCATTAATATAATATCGTCCGCAAATAGGCAAATTTTGTGTTCCACGTTGAGGTGTTTGATTCCTGTAAATGACCGGTCCTCTCTGTGTTTGGATGCTAGGGGTTCAATAAGGAGTGTAAATATTATCGGGGAGAGTGGACAGCCTTGTCTGGTGCCGTTAGAGATGTCAAAGGGGTCAGATAACGTGCCATCTGTCAACACTCTGGCGGAGGGATGTGAGTATAGTGATAGGATGGCGTTCAGCATCCAACCTGTGATACCGAATTTTTCAACAGTGAGTTTCATGAATTGCCAGTGTATCCGGTCGAATGCTTTCTCTGCATTCAAAGATAAGAGTAAGGAGGGGCTTTTGGTGTTTTCTAAGTTGTGTAGGAGGGAGATAATTCTTCTGGTAGCGTCGGGTGCTTGGCAACCTGGGATGAAACCTACTTGGTCTGGGTGGATTAGGGTGGGGAGGTATGGGAGGATTCCTCGGGATATGATTTTGGCATATAGTTTTATGTCGGTATTAAATAACGAGATTGGCCTGTAGTTTTGGACAAGTTGTGGATCTTTGCCAGGTTTTGGTATAGTCGTTATGATGGATTGTAACATGTCTTTGGGAAATGAGCTTGTGCTGGCAGCATGGTTGAAGAGTTTGGTCAGGTATGGTGATAGGTCTGTGGAAAAGTGTTTATAGTATTTGTTTGTGTATCCGTCATTTCGTTGAATGGGAGTGTTTTAATGGTCGTTTCTATTTCCTTGGGAGAAATTGGGATAGAGATGGTGTCAAGTTGAGTTGGGGATAGTTGAGGGAGATTAGTCGTGTGGAGAAATTGTTGTATGAATGCGATTGTTGGTTGGATGGTGTCTGGGTCATTCTTGAGGTTGTATAGGTTTTGGTAATATTTTGCAAAAGCATTAGCTATATCTTGCGGGTTTGTGTTTAGGGTATTCGTGGATGGGTGTTTAATTGAAACTATTTTGGATTTCAGCCGTTTTTGTTTTATTGTTTTGGATAATAATGAGCTGGCTTTATTACCTAGTGAGTAGAATTTTGCCTTAATTTTTTGGAGGTTTAGATCATATTTGTAAAGTAGGCGGTATCTTAATTTGTTTCTATCTACTGTAAGGGATGAAGAGATTGATGGATCTGGGGATATTTTGTTGTTTTCTTCATTTGTTTTGATTGAGGCGAGAAGTTCATCTATTTGTTGGGTTCTATTTTTGGTGATGCGAGCGTTTAGTTGTTTCAAAATACCTCTCATGTATGCTTTATAAGTTGACCATAGAATGGGTATGGATATATCAGGTGTATCGTTAAGTTCAAAAAATGTCTTGTGTGCATCTAGTATTTGTTGCTTGTAGTCTCGGTTTTTCAGCAGAGTTGCGTTCAAGCGCCATATTCGGGGTATCGACGAATGTTGCTTGCCATCAAGAGAGAGTGATTGGAGCATGGTCTGACCATGTGATGGTGCCAATCTTGGAGGAGGTGACGTATTGTAGAGCCCATTTATCGGTGATGAAGAAATCGATTCTGGAATAGGATAAATGGGATGGAGAGTAGTAGGTATAGTCCTTTTCTGTACTGTGTTGGCATCTCCAGATGTCATAAAGATCGTTGGAATGGAGGAATTGGTTGAGGGACTGTTTTGAAGATCTTTTGTTGGATGAGGAGTCCAGAAGAAGATTACTGATAATGTTAAAATCCCTGCCGATGAGAAGTCTGCCTTTTCTGTGTTGAGTAATGATGGAGTTAAGTTTATTGAAGAATTGGAGTTGATTGGTATGGTATTAGGGCCATAGACGTTCACCAATGTGTATGGAGTATCATTGATTTTGCAGATCAATATGTGGTAGTGGCCTTGTGGGTCTGCTGTTTCTGAAATGAATTGGAACTGCAGGGAGTCTCTTATGGCTGTATTGACGCCATTCTTCTTTTTAGGGTTTGTTGCCATATACATTGTGGAGAGGTGGAGAATGTTGAGCTTAGGAATTTTGGGTGAGGCAAAGTGGGTCTCCTGTAGGAATAGGATGCCGGGTTGTATGGAGTGGATTTCTCTCGAGAGCAATGACCTCTTGAAAGGGGAGTTGAGACCTCGAACATTTAGTGAAGTTATAGTAATCATTTTATTGATTGTAGATGGTTTGGATCTCGTAGCAATGGTGTTTCAGGTATTGTGGAGAGGAGTGATTTTCCTCATGATGGAGGTGGTGGACCGCCAAGTATGCAGCTTGGTGAGCTTGGGTTGGTCATAGTTGTAGTAAGAGCATTCAATTGTGTAGAGGGGGTTGTTGAGAGGGGTGGTTCTAGCAACTGTTGACTGGTAGAGTGGGGTATGAACAGGGGTAAAAAAGACTTGCAAAAAACACAAGTAACATGTGTAGCAGTGTCTGCTACTGTGTAATGTGGAGGCACGAGTAAGCATGACTCATTCGAGAGCTCATGCTTGAAAAGAACTCGAAAGTTCAACATATTCGATCAAGGGCCGATTGCCAGCTTATGCGTTAGAGAGTGAGGCCCAGGGTGTTGGGCATAGAGATAGTATATTGAGCATAAGGTTATGACCATTCTGTTTCCTTCTGTTGCGGCCGGTTGGGTGCTGGTTGGTGGGAGTCTGCTGGGATGATGTTCCACGTTTTCAGTAGCTCTATGCCTGCTTCTAGAGATTTGATTGTGTAAAATCTGCCTTGGTGTTTGATGTTTAGTTTCGTGGGGAAGCCCCATTGGTATCCGATTCCATGATTTCGTAATGCTTTAGTTATGGTGACAAGCTTTTTACGGTTGGAGAGTGTGGCTTTGGATAGGTCTGCAAACAATTTGATGTTTGCTTGGGCTGAGGGAATTGTGGTAGAATTTCTTTCCGCAATCATTTATTCTTTCTTTCACATGGTAAAAGTATATGTGCACCAGTGTATCCCTGGGGACCGCAGCTGGTAGAAATGATGGTTTAGGGATTCAATGTGCTCGGTCTATAGCCAGTTCTACATCTGTGAGGGTAAGGATGAGATTTTTCATATATTTTTGAATATATGGGACTATGGCGTCTAAAGTGACGGATTCTGGGATGCCACGGAATTTGATGTTTCGCCTGGAGCGATCTTCTAAATCTGCCAATTTGAGATTGATTTGTTCGATGTCTGCCTCATGGTCTGTGTGTGCATCTATGAGGTCATTGCTGAGAGGCTGTTCTGTGTGCAGCCGGCGCCATCTTGACTGCAGGGGCTGAGTGCAGGGAAGAAACTTGTCATCTTCCCTGGATGCCCCGGAGTTTTGCGGCAGTGGGTCATAGCCCGTTCGGGTGCCGAGGGGTTAATGGTTCTTCCTGTGTGGTTTGTATTCCCTGGGGTTGTAGTGAGCCGCTATCGATCTGGTGGATGGACGGAGCTCACCTCACTGAGCGTCCATCTCCGGAGCCGGCCTCGCATGCTGGCCAATAAATTTAAAGGTACAAAGTATGACTCGTGGGCAGAAAAGCACCTGGCTATCAGGGACTGCTTGAACTGCTACAAAAATAATTATCTGCTAGTGATAGCAGAGATCAGGCCTGATCTTGCTAATGCTGCAGTTTTGTGTGTAATGTATCAAGTGACAGGTGCTGGCAGGTGTTGGGGCTGATCCTGAGTTTTTGAGGACACTATACTTTAATGGACTCTAGTATAGTTCTGATATGACCAAATATATTGATCTGTTCAAACGCTAAACTAGCAATGGAGGTTTATAGTGTGTATGTGAGTATATTCCTGGCAATCAAAGAGTTAACTGTGATGGTAATGTAGTGGCGGGCAATCTGACGCTATCTTGGAGGGACAGCAACTGACATTAACGCTATCTGAAGTCACCCGTGACACTAATACAGAGATCAGTAAAAAAATCTGTACACTGAACTAGTGACACTGGTGACAGGGCAGTGAAAGGTTAACTGGAGGGTGATCAGGGTTTAAAATGTGCCTAATTATGTGTTTTAGGTGTCAGTGCTACTCACATAGATCTGCTTTCTTCTCTCTCTAGAACGGACTGTGTTCACCTGCATCCTCTGTGTGCCTCTTTTTTGCTGCTATGTGCAGGACCTAGGCGTGCTCCTCTACCTAGCTGGTCTAAAGGACTGGTTGTCCTTCTTTGTGTGTGGGTTTCAGCTGGACGCTGTCCCTGTTGTACTGGCTAAATGACCCATAATCCAGGAAGCCCCGCTTCTGGTCCTCGGGGCGGCTTTTATCATGGCTAAAAGCCTTGTCTGGGGTCCACTGGGTCCATGTGAAATGGACAGCGGTGTCAGAAGAGTTTCCCCAAGGCACCCACACAGTGTCGGTGTTTTCAATCAGACAGTGGAAGTTGGGTGAGCTAAATTTAAAGATGTTTTGTATCCAAATGAATGCTGCATTGCTAGAATAGCACTACCCTCTTGAGGGCGGCTGGATTTTGGTTGGGTCCCCCTAAGCTCTGTATGGCCAGGCAACACACATTTTCCATACTTGTACATTCAGAGTCAGTAAACAGTCTTTGAGCTGGTTTTTAGTTGTGTTTATTAATCGGTTAACAACTTGGATGGGGTCTAGGGGTATATAGCGTGCCCATGGAAATGTAAAACTTGAGAGAGATGTACAGGAACATCCCCTCAGAACAGCAAAGCTCCCACCTGGCCATTTAAGTGCAATGGCCAGGAGGGAAGCAAGTAAAGAGTCTTTAAATATTAGAAACAATGGCTTTAAAATGACAGAGTTAAATTCTTTTAGGATCCGTGGGTGTATGCCATCTTGTCCAGGTGCTTTATTCATCTTTATTGTGTCTAAATTGTCCATTGTGGACCATTTTGGGGTTGTGTCAATATCATCCGCATTATGGGCATGAACTCCCCATGCTTCTTTGTATACACAGAGCTGAAGAAGATATTTAATAAATTTGCCTGCTCTTTGTCCCCAATCACCCACTGTAGATTATTTTGTAAAGGACCTACTTGCTGAGATCTGACCTTTTTACTATTAATATATTTGAAAATTTTTGGGGGGTTTGTTCTACTTTGTTTTGCAGTGTGTCGTTCATTTTGAATTTTTGTATCCTTGATTTCATTTTTACATATTCTATTATATTCTTTGTAACACTTAAATGATGATAGTGATCCTTCATTTTTATATTTCTAAAGAGCTCCTTTCTTATTATTTATACCTTTTTTAACTTTGGATGTGAGCCACATAGGTTTTATTTTTAGCCTTTTATACTTATTGCCAATGGGAATATATTTTGCAGTGTGCTCACATACGGTCCTTTTGAAGAATTCCCATTTCTGTTCTGTGTTCTTTGATGACAGTACAGTATTCCCTCCCAACCTAAGTCTAGGAAAGCAACCCTCAGGTTTGGTAAATTTACTGTTTTAAAGTTAAGTGTTTTTATCTTTCCAGTATGTGTTTGTTGTTTACAACCAACAATAAATGAAATCATGTTATGGTCACTGCTACTCAGATGTTCTTTTATATGAACATTCGTAAGAAGCTCTCCATGGTTTGAGATTACCAGGTCCAGCAGAGCATGATTTCTATTTGGGGCCTCTATGAACTGTATCATAAAATTGTCTTGTAATAGGTTTATAAATGTGTGCCTTTTAACTGTTCCAGCAGTGCCAATACTCCAATTAATTTCAGGGCAGGTAAAATCCCCCATTATTATCACTGTCCCAGCCCTTGGGATTAGTCAGTGGGAGAGGGGTAACATATTCCTGGACTATTGGAGACAAGTACAGGCTCTGCGGTACTGGTACCTAAATGCTGCACAACTGGGAAGTGATGTCCTCTAACAGAAGGAGCGTCAGGAATATTTAAGTGTCAATAACCACAGAGTAAGAGTGTAAACCATGAAAGTAGCACTCGCTTATAAGTTGTTCCTTAATGTTGATTCCACATGACTGCACACTTCTGCCTATCATTTAAATCATTTATCATTTATTGCTGTTGAGTGTCCCTGCCACAGTGCATCAAGCCCCGCTCATATGTTGAGATGGTGCAATTGGTGTGGTAGTGACCTGGGACACTGTATCTGCTGTGATGGAGATTAGGGAGAATTTAACTGGTGTGGCAGTGATCAGGGACAATATGACTTGTGTGGCGGTGATCAGGGACAATATGACTGTTGTACTGATGATCATGGTCAATATGACTGTTGTGCTGGTGATCTGGGAGAATTTGATTGGTGTGGTGGTGATCAGGGACAATATGACTGTTGTGCTGGTGATCAGGGAGAATTTGATTGGTGTGGTGGTGATTGGGGACAATATGACTGTTGTGCTGGTGATCAGGGACAATATGACTGTTGTGCTGGTGATCAGGGAGAATTTGATTGGTGTGGTGGTGATTGGGGACAATATGACTGTTGTGCTGGTGATCAGGGACAATATGATTGGCGTGGCAGTGATCAGGGACACTGTGAGTGGTGTGGTGATGATTAGAGACACTATGGGTGGGTGTCGGTGATTGGAGACACTGACTGGTGTGGATTAGGGACATTGAGTGGCAGCACTGGTTTGGTGATACCACGGGGGTTGATCTTCACAAATTAATATTAGCAGTAGGAGTCAGTGAATGATGAACTCCATATAACAATGCAGGAACATATTCGTACGGAGCCATAAAACACTGTGTCCCAGCTCAACATCATTGTATACAGGATTTATATCCAGTGCAAAAGAATTCCATGAGTGGTACAGCTGACCCCCGAGGGTGACCTACAGGGGCTGAATTACTAAATCTGGAGAGAACAAAATCTGGTGCAGCCTCGCATAGGAACCAATCATCTTTAGTTTTCTTTTTCTTTTTTGAACAAGCTTATTTGAACAAGCTGAAGTTAGAAGCTGATTGGCTACCATGCACAGCTGCACCAGATTTTGCACTCTCCTATTTTAGTAAATGAGCCCATTGTGTTGTACAGGACAATGTGGGTCAGAATTTTAATTTTGAAATGTGAATACACTGGAATGTCATCTAGGTGCCATTTCGGCGATTCAGGAGATTGTGAGGGGAAGAAAAAAGGAAAGTGGAATGGAGAACCAAATATGAGAGGATCTGTAGTAAGGCAGGTTTAGAGAAAATAAACCACAGGAACACAGGTATTCAACACTGCCAGAAGTGTGACATTCTAAGGAGATGCCTGGCAGACCCCTTGGCTTTCGTATGTTGAGTTCCAGACCTTAAACACGTGTAGAGATCAAGATTTCTGACTCTCCTGTTCTGAATGCTTGTTACAGGTCTTTGAGTCAGGAAGTACTAAAGTTAACTGTTTACTGGGATTAGACTAACGTTGCTGTTATCGGTTGTACCTGTGCTATTTTTTATAAATAGGATATACTTGGCAGCACAGTGGCTAAATGGTTAGAACTTCCATCTGGCAGTACTAGGGTCGTTGGTTCGAATTCCAACCATGGCACCACCTGCCTGGAGTTTGCATGTTCTCCCTGTGCCTGCGTGGGTTTTCTCCAGGTACTCCAGTTTCCTCCCACACTCCAAAGACATGCTGGGATGTTAATTGGATCCTGTCTAAATTATCCCTAGTATGTGTATGTATGAATGTAAGTTAGGGACCTTAGATTGTACACCCCTTGAGAGTTAGGGACTGATGTGAACGTACAAAATATATGTAAAGCGCTGAGTAAATTGACGGCACTATATAAGTACTTGAAATAAATAAACTGTCTTTTGAATAAAATTCTTATTCTTAAAGTAAACCTGTGATTTGCCCATGCAGGGAAAAGCAACAAGTTTACTTTAATGGTGGCCCCACCAGCTGCACATGCTCACCTTCCCTTTGCCCCCTCATTATGTCTGCCTGTGGGTGGAGAGAGGAAGACATCTGGAGCTTACACAGGGTGGATGAAGCATTTCCTATCACCATGTGACATCTCTGGTTATCTAAGCAACTGTTTGCAAAGCATTGTCACAGTAAATTGGAGGAAGGAGTGTGAGTCACATGCCTCCCTATATCTGGAAGTGGCATATTTTTTTCTATGCTCCTAGCAAGTGAATGGAGCAGCAGGGGAGATAAAGGAAAGCTAAAGCTGTGCTGCCAGGTCTGGATTAACCACGTATCCTATCAGAATTAATTGTGATTGAAGTGTTACTAAACCCACAACAGTAAAATCAGTCTGTATATGCAGTAAAGTATGCTTGTTATACTCACTGTGGAACCTAAGGGGTTAATCCTCTGCATTGTGTAAAAATGGTGTTTCATCCTGACTTCTCTGATCCTCCTTTTTCCAGTGTCCCCCTCTTATCTCCTGATATGACATATCGTGTAGAGACACTCCACACATGCTCAGTTTGGTGTGTATTGCTAGAGATTTTTTTTTTGTTCTTGGGAAAGTGCATGTGATCAGCACAGGGCCAATCAGCACTGTACAGACAGAGGTCAAGGGTTCTGCATCCTCCTAGAACAGAAAGGAAACTCCTCCTACAAGCTTTAACTAGGGCTCTGCTGAACACTGATAGAAGTCACAAGACTGCTCTAACTGCTGATGAGAAAAGGTATTTAGCAGTTTATATTTACAAAAATAATTGCATTTCCATGTTCTGTGTACTGCGAGAGATCAGATATAATGAACGCAGGGTCCTGGGTTTATTAACACTTCAAGTCAGAGCAGTACAAGGATTCTGATTGGTTGCCATGGGTTACAGCAGGTTTCAAGAACTCTTCATTGAGTAGAGAATATATATTTCTTTCTATTTAATAAGTGTGCTTGGATTTAAGCAGCAGATAACACAAAAAAAACTATATGAAAGAAGTTTAAGGCTACTTTATTGAGCAGAATGTCATGTGATTATACATTTGACCCTCTGAAACACTTAGAGATATGTTAAGGGGAGAGTGTTAGTAGCAAAATTACTCTGTATTGTTTCTTTCTGCTTTACTGCATTATATGCTTTTGTAAACTTATGACAAACGTTTATTAGCAGGTTCCTCTACGGACGAAATGAACAGGCACACTATTTTGGCAGGTTACACATATTTTACTCTGTTCATAACGTCCGTTATAGTTGCACCTGGTAGCTTTTCTGCACTCAGTTAGGTCATATGCATTTGGACTGGATTTATTCGTTGTACCCTTGACACCTCTGCAGATCTCCTTGACTCTTCCAGCGACTGCATGGATGAAGGTATTGAAGTCCTTGCATTGCCCACCTACAATAAATATAGGATCGTTCATGGCTCTGCTGCAGTTGAATCCAGTATAAGAGGCACTGGTGATATGCTTTTGTTGAAACCTGGCCCAGGTCTCTGCACCTCCGTATTGAGGCAGGCCAAAGAGAATTCCACAGACCAACAAAAGTGTGGTTACTGAAAACATCTTGTCAAGCATGTTCTGCAAATAAATAATAAATAAATAAATAAGCAAAGTAATAAATATCTATAGGTTAAGCTCACATTTATTATTAAAAAAATGGTGTAAATCTCCCTTCTGCACAACAGTCCCTGCAGCAGTAAACTAAACATAATCTAGTACCTCTGTGATCAGTGTATAATAGCCGGGGGGGCTCTGTAGCTCCTATAACCTCAACTTAATTTCCACAATCTTGTACAATTTTTATTTTTAGCTACTTCTTCACAATAAGGTCCTAATGCATCTACTATCTGCAAAAAGATGTCCACCAAGGCCAAACCTTTATAGGGTGATAATGAATTGGTGCGCATAGCATATTGTAGGTGTACTTCATTTGACTGAAGGGTGTGTTTTTTTTTAAAGGAGTATGTACTGTACAGCACAGGAATATGTAACATGTAGCCCCAGAATATCCCCTCAGTGGTGTCAGTGTGATTAAGAGTTGCCTCCTCATTGCTGTCAGTGGGATGAGGAGTGCCCCCTATTGGTGTTAGTGAGATGAAGAGTGCCCCCCTCATTGGTGTGCATGGGATGAAGAGTGCCCCCCTTAGTGATGTGCATGGGATGAAGAGTGCCCCGCTCATTGGTGTTTGTTGGATGAAGAGTGCCCCCCTCATTGGTGTCCGTGGGATTAGGAGTGCCCTCCTCCATGGTTTCAGTGGGATAAAGTGTACCCTCCCTGTTGGTGTGAATGGAAAGAAGGTTACCCCATTATTGGTGTGAATGGTAATAATGCCTCCTTTATTGGTGTGAGTGGTAGGAAGAATGCCCCCTCATTAATATCAGTGGGATGAGGAGTGTCCCTCTTGCTGGTGTGAGTAGGACAAAAAGTATACCTGTTGTCAGTGTGGGTAGGATGAAGAGCTCTCCCTCAATGATTTGAGTGCCCCCTTGCTAGTGTCAGTGGGGTTAGGAGTGCCTCCTCACTGGTGTTAGTGGGATAAAGAGTGTCCCCTTCATTGGTGTCAGTGGAATTTGAAGTGCCCCTTAAAGTGGGTCAGTGAGATGAGGAGTGTGCCACTTGTTGGTGTGAGTGGAATGGAAAGTTTCCCTCTCACTGGTGGGATAAAAAGTGCTTTTGGTGACTGTTAGATGAAGAATTGCTCCTTTGGTGGTGTCAGTGGGATGAAAAGTGCCCCCCTCTGTGTCAGCGAAAAGAGTAGCCATGAGTCTGCTTTAAAGAAGAAATAAAAACTCAAAGTAAACATTTATTATGTAAATGTTAGGCAGCTTACCAATTCTTAGATGTGATGGCTGTATTAGTTTCCTTTTGTAGGTTTTCTTTCTTCTATTTTTATCTGGTGATCCGGCCAACAAGCCTGATAATAAGTATAAGTCCAACCCTTATAGCCTTATTCAATATAGCGCTAATCTGGGGGGAAAAAATATCCATATACAAAATAAGATATATACACATACATAAATACACACAATAAAATACGATAAAAAAAACATGCTTGACCACTTATGACATGGAAGTGTACCACCTAAGAGTCTCTATCCGCACAGTGTCCATTAATGAACCCCAGTCCACATAATCTTTAGTTCCTGGTTCACACACTTCAAACTTCTTATATTCTTTTTTTCCACCACTGTGACTTGAGTAGAGTGCAGCCATACACCACCTTATGGACATACATTCACCAGCTACAGTTGCCCAAAAACCAACCAGTTTCAGCTAAAATGGCAAGAAATCCAAGACAGATGGATGGACAGATGGAAGTTTCCCAGCATATCCTCCTTTAGCTTTCACCCCACTTCAACCCCGAGGACATCATATTGCGTCCTATGGGTAGGAAGTGGTTAAAGGTATTATAAACCTTTCTACCTGCACCTTGTGTTTTTCACAACATAAGCTGTGCATTGATTATGAAGTTTCATGGTGTCATTTGTTGCACACAGCTATACTAGAATAAATCTTTACATTCCTTTGTTAGCAAGTTCTATTTGTGCTCAAACATGTGGCATATGGCATGGCAGTGCACAGGTTAATGCATGATCTCTGTCTGTAGTCTAAGAACTGACACTTTCTGTGAAGAAACTATATATCCCACAATCCCTGGGTCTCTCAGTCTAGAGTTCTGTAGGTGCAAACTAGTAATTAGGCCTGAAATAGGCACAAGCAGGCAGAGCAATGAAAGGAAGAGATGTGTTTTCATTGCATTAGCACACCCACATTTGTGGTGCAACAGAGAGGAAATGGAAAGGTATTGATTGGCTGTTGTGTGACATGGAACAGGAAGCTGTCTTGTTACTTTGGCGAAAAGGGACAAGCTAGGCAATTTAATACATGGACAAGGGAGACTAGACCAGCCATGGCACTACAAACGGTAGCCACAGCATGTGAGCCCAGAATTACATGGTAAGATAAACAAATGCACAAGAAATGTAACTACACTAATACTTAGTTAAAGTGGTAGTAAACCTACTTTGTTAATTTGTACCTACAGGTAAGTTTATTATAAAGCTCACCTGTGGGTAAATGAATATCTCCTAAATGTGCACCTCTTAGGAGATAATCAGGAATTTTGTTAGCTAGCACATGTGCTCTGAAGGAACGGCATACACGTGTTGTTCCTTCAGAGCACTGTGCCGTGGCCCATGACTCCTGTGTGCATGCACGTGATTGACATCATCCCGCTTCAGCCAGTCAGATGGCAGGAGCTTGCAAACTCCAAAGGAAGACCAGGTGAACATGGAGGATGTTACAGCGGTGACAGAGCGCTGCTGGTGGGCTCAGTTTTAAAGTAAGTTCTACATAATGTGCTAGTATGCAATGCATACTAGTGCATTAAGCCATTGCCTTGCAGCAATTTTTTTTATTTTTTTATGCAGTTTACTACCACTTTAAAACAACAAACCATTTGAAAGTCTAATTTTAAAGCATTGCATTTGTAAAATTTTGAATGTTGTAGACTGTGGCCATTTCACAGTATCCATTTAGTAGACATAATCACACTTTTTTTTTATAATTTCCCTCAAAAAATGAGGACTGAATTATGTATGTTTGCATTAAAATACATTTAATGCATTTTTAATGAAAAATATAGGTTTGATAAAAAGGTTGTACAAATAATGTGTGACAAAACATTTGCACCTACCACCTTTTTATTCTACAGGTTCTCTGCTTTTAGCAAATATATATTCTTTTGGGGGTATTCTTCAAACCACAAATGCACATTTTTGCATGTGTGTAATGAAAAAAAAAACTGCAGCAAATAAAGTAAAAGTAAGAAATGTTCATACCATCTATAAGACCAGCCTTTCTCAACCGTTTTCAACACAGAGGAACCCTTGAAATAACTTTCTGGTCTCAAAGAACCCCTGTTAAAAATGACGATATCTACAACTCATGATACATTAATGTGATGGTCAGTGGGAAGAATGCTCCTTACATTTGTGGACATTGGGCGGAATTAGCCCCTTATAGATAGCTAAAGAGATCAGTGGTGTCAATGGGAACTTATCTGACAGGCAGAAACTTTGCTCAAGGAACCCCTGGTAACTCCCAGAGCAATCCTGGTTAAGAAACCCTGTATTAGATAGTTGTCTTCTTATTCTGGTGACAGCAGAACAATTTGAGATTTTTCATCATTTTCTGTTGCTATGAAAACAGCCTTTAGGACAAATCGTGAAGGTGAATCTACTTAGACAGCAATAGAAACTTGACAGGGGTTCTAATGCTTCCCTCCTCTATCCAAACTAAAAAAGAGAAATATTTTGTCTATGCATATACATTAACTAATTGCTGGCTGGAAGCGTTCAATGAACACAGGCAATACTTGTGCAATACAAAGTAATTTGACTTCTTTTTTTATTTCAGATGCTTATGTAGTGCCATCAATTTACATAGTGCTTCACATATTTATATAATGTACATTCCCATCAGTCCCTGCCCTCAAGAAGCTTACAATCTAAGGTCTCTAATTCACATTCATACATACACATACTAGTACCATATTAAACAGGAGCCGAGGGAGGGTTATAACCCATGTCATTTTTGAAAATGATTTTTTGCCATCTGTGTCCCCAGTGGAAGATTTCCCCTCTATTATTTTTCTGGGGGCAAACCCAGGTTTGGGATTTTCTTTTCATTTCATTTTCAATGATAATCGTAAAAAGGACAAATAGAGGGGGTGAATTTCCCAAATGGTGGAACAGATAGCAATAAAAACCTAATAGGTGTCCTAATCCCTCTCTACTCTATCCAAAACTAAAAAAAAGTGTTTTTCCTGTAGTTTTGCTTAAAGGAAATACAAGTAAATCTTTCTAAATGTCAAATATTGAAAGAAAATGGTATAACAGATCACACACATATATAAATACGCTTCTTCCACCAATTAGAAAGACATTGTTGTAGAAGAAGGGTATTTATTTATGTGTGTGATTTTTTTTTTTTTTTAATACTATTTTCATTCATTTGACATTTATAAAGATATTTTGTATGTACCTAATTTAACTTAGTTGTTTTTGGTACACCACAGGTGTCCTGAGAAAGCAGCTTCCCTTTGACTGGTATTCTAGTCACTGTTTTCTTTTGTATTAATACATCTGCTGCAGGGAACGCACTGACTTAGTAAATTGGCATATTCAATGGGTTAAACCATTTTACCTCTTTATTAGTAATACAATCTGACAGGGTTTCTAGTTCTCCTCCACTGTAGCCACCCCGCTGGATATCGCATGAGATATAATACCGCATGGTTTCATAAGATAAATACTGCCTATTTCAAAGAAATACCACATGCCTTATTTTAGTAGCATTTTTTGTGAATGCCAAAAAAAGTTTAAGAAAAACGCTATAAGGGATTTAAGGGTAAAGAGGAAAATACCGCTTTGTGAATGGAGTCCATTGCATGTCTAGCCATAGTAATCACTTTTACCCAATTTGTTCTCTGCCTTAACAGGTTCACTTTAGCTTTTCCAATAATACTACAAGCAGACAGTTAAATACACATTTGAAAACACAAGTTGATTGATTTAGCACATCTGCCACACTGAACAGCCAGACAGGTTACAGTTTCTGTGGTTTCTGAACTGAAACCCTCCAACTATCCCAAAAGGGAGAATTATTCTGCATAACTCACTGAGGATAAAGGGGGGGGGGGGGATTTAACGAGATACCGTCAATCTATTAATTTAGAGAAAAGCGACTGTGTTTGTGTAAAGTATCTAATCAACTGATACCCACCTCTCCACAAGGTGTTTGCCATCTAAAGGCCATGCCACAGTAGTGATCCTGTCACTGGCAGTAACTGGTTAGTGACAGTATTGCTATGCAACTTTAACCACTTCAATACCGGACACTCTCACCCACTTCCTGCGCAGGCCAATTTTTAGCTTTCAGTGCTGTTGCACTTTGAGTGACAATTGCACGATCATGCAACACTGTACCCAAATGAAATTTTTTGCCTTTCTTTTAGACAGCTAGAGCTTTCATTTGATGGTATTTAATCACCACTGGGTTTTTTTTCATTCATCATTCCCCTGTTTATCAGTGTACATGTCCCCTGTCACAGGAAGCTGGTTATCGGCTTTCCTTTCCACATGCTGTTACAGTGCTGAGGAAAGGAAGTGCAGATAACCGGCATTTGTTTATATGTGATAAGTTGTGATTGGACACAGCTGATCATATGGTAAAGAGCCAATGTCATAGGCTCTTTACCCTGTATTGTGATGCGCTGTCTCTGTGGGAAAGTTAGGCTTCCATTGATGTGAGCGCATATTGATATTCAAATTTGGAGGGCACGTTTGCAAGAAAAAGCACTTGTTGGAATAGATGAATTGACTTTGGGACTATCACTATATATATATTATTATTATACCCATTTAATATACTATTTATTTTTTGTGTGTTGAATAATGTTCTTTTTATTTAAAACACATTAATAGTGGTATTCAATTTATGAATAATTAAGTAATTTTAGTAATATGAATTATTTTGTGGAGCCCGACACTATTGCACTTTAAGTTTTGGATATATATTACATATTATATGAGTGTGTGTATCAATGTCAGCGAACCATAGCATTAAAAATTATTTAATTTCACTATCACATTAGATTTTAGTGGCTCACAAGCACTTTATTATTTGTATACTGTCCAAACTTTAGCTTTCCCTTCATTTTTGTGCCTACTAAAATGGTCATCAAAGCAAAGAGTGAAGATGAATCTGCACTGACAATAATACAGACTTGACAGGAGTTCTAATCTTTCCATCCTCTAACCAAATGAAAAAAAAATACATGTTTTGCCTATACATACACACTAACCCAATGCTGGCTGGAAGCATTCAATGAACATGGCAGATCCTTGTGTAGTCCTTGAAATTCTACTCTATCTCTCCACTTAAAAATATAATTTTAAACTTACCTGATTCACAGCTTTAGCTCACCTAAGAATGAGGTGTGTTTTGGGTTTTTTGATGGGATATTTATACTTGATTTTCCATTACACGATATTTTCACTTATATTGGTAAAATAAAAATTAGCTTCAAAATTGGTTATCTATTAACCTGGGCCATCCTTTGAGTAAGGTCACCCTGTCCTGATCCACTTTGTGTAAACTTCCTTTAGCAGCAGAACCAAAATACGTCACTTCATTGTATATTGTGTTAAAGAATATGAGTGTGTGAGGCTGATTTACTAAAGAAATTGAGAATTTTCACTCAATAATTGTGTGAATATATATTGTGTCACAAGGGGAAATCTCTAAAAAACTTACATATCTCAGCACAATCATTTTACATAGTTACATAGTTATTCTGGCTAAGAAAAAGACAAAAGTCCATCCAATTCAACCATAAAGAAAAAAAAAAGCTATAATCCTATACCCACAGTTGATCCAGAGGAAGGCAAAAAAACCCAGCAAAGCATGATCCAGTTTGCTCCTGCGGGGGAAAAAAATTCCTTCCTGATCCCCCGAGAGGCTATCAAATATTCCCTGGATCAACTTTACCTATAAATGTTAGTAGCCAGTTATATTCTGTGTATCTAGGAAAGAATCAAGGTCTTTTTTTAAAGCAATCCACTGAACTGGTCAGGACCAACTCTTGAGGGAGTCTATTTCACATTTTCACAGCTCTTACTGTGAAGAAACCTTTCCTTATTTGGAGATTAAATTTCTTTTCTTCCAGACATAAAGAGTGCCCCCTTGTCCTCTGTGATGACCTCAGGGTGAATAACTCTACACTGAGTTCACTATATGAACCACTGATGTATTTATACATGTTGATCATATGCCCCCTTAATCTCCTCTTCTTAAGAGAAAATAAATTCAGTTCCTCTAATCTTTCCTCATAGCTGATCTCCTCCATGTCTCATATCAGTTTGGTTGCCCTTCTCTGCACTTTCTCCAGTTCCCCAATGTTCTTTTTGTGAATCTGTGCCCAAAATTGAACTGTATATTTCAGGTATTACTAATGATTTGTATCGGGGTAATATGATATCTCTCTCTCTGGAGTCTATACCTCTTTTAATACAAGAGAGGATTTTGCTCTCTTTAGAAACTGCAGCTTGGCATTGCATGCCATTATTAAGCTTGTGATCTACCAAAACTCCCAGATCCTTCTCCACCATTGATTCCCCCAGTGTTACCCCCCCTAGTATGTATGATGCATGCATATTCTTAGCCCCCAAGTGCATAACCTTACATTTATCAACATTAAACCTCATTTGCCACATAGTTGCCCAATTAAACAGTGCATTGATGTTGGCTTGTAAGTTGGAGACATCCTGTAAGGACGTTATTCTACTGCAAAGGTGAAAAGGTATTTTTAACCCCAGACCGTATATTGTTTATAAATATATTAAAAAGTAAAAACTCTTCCATAACCTATGGTTTTCTGCACACATTCTACTTGAAGAAAAAACTACATAAATATAAGTCAGTGACTACTTAGCAGGTAAAACCTAAAAATGAAACAAAAAAAAAAAAGACACAACGAAATGTAACACTCCGTATTAAATGGGTAATATTGGTGTAAATGTTTGCTCAAGGATAGGCTCTAATTGACTCTAACTACCCTACATAAAAATATAAACGTTATAAAACTCAACAGCAAAAAAAAGCTGGCAAAAATAACAAAGTGATTTGAAAGGCTTATATATTTTTTTAAATAACAAACGTTATACTTGCTTTGTGCAACGGTTTTGCACAGAGCAGCCATGATCCTCCTCTTCTCGGGTACCCCACCAGCACTCTTCTCTCCTCCCCCTTTCTGAGTGCCTGCTTGCTCCAGAACCACTGCATAGATACACAGAGCGCAATTCAACCCCTCCCCACTCCCTCCTCACTGGCTGTGAATGATAACATTGGGAGCCAATAGCTCCCACTGCTGTATCTCAGCCAATGAGAAGGTAGAGACCTGAGAGAGCTGGTGCCCTCGCTCACATTGCTGTGTCAAAATCAGGCTCAGGTAAGCATTGGGGGGCGCTGAGGGGGAAGCTGCACACTGAAGGTTTTTTTACCTTCATGCATAGAAAAAACTTTAGCCATTAGAATCACTTTAATGGTATGAATGCCCATCTTCCCACTAGACTTTCACTGGGATAATGATCTTGCATAAAAAGCCAAAAAGGTTACAAAGGTTATTGAGCCTTTTAACTCCTGGTAAATTCAATCTGATATCTTAACTCTCCTAAACTGAGACATCATTAGGATTATTGGTATGACTAGTAGAAAAGTTTGTAGAGACACATATCCAAAATTAAAATTACCTTTCAAAATATTTTGTTTTTATTGATCTAGAGGGGAGGGGCAGGAACATGGCGACGGCCAGACGCTAGGAGCAGCAGCTCCCTATGCCTGCAGTTAAAGATGAAGAGTGATACCTGAAAATCCCCTCTTACCTGTTTTTCTCTGACTGGGCCCTCCATGTGGTGTGTGGCAGATCGAAGAGGGGAGACTGTCACCCCACTCGACGAGCCGGAATCCCACTTGGTGGGTAGAGCGGACAAGGCTGTGTATGCTGGGAGGGCCCACGTGATAGGAAGAGAGCACCCTGGGAGCCACTGTGTGCAGGAAAGGAGAATGGTGTGAGGCTCGGGAGAGCAGTGGATGTCGCCCCAGTGGCAGAGGTGGAGCACACCGTTTACTACAGTTGAATGACGACGAGACAGGGTACAGGACACTTGCAGCCCCGTTATCCACGGAGGGTGACCTCTCCATACTATTCAGGACCAGAGACACCCGGTGAGTGAAACACCCGCTCCTGAGACGAGATAGCAGAGAGGACGAGTAAGAGTTGAGGTCTGCCTAAAGTGGGGGTGAGTTACCACGAGCAGTGGCAAGTCTTTCTTCTCATCCTTTGATTTCATCAATACAGCGCCTGAGCATGGGAGGAGTGGATGTTAAGGCGACATAGGAGGCTCTAAGGGGTCCTGGGGACAGTAAAAGAAAAGAAAGGAACAAGAAAAAGTTAGGAGTCACCCAGTGGGTATTGAAGAAAAGGAGTGAGAGGCTGAATTCTTTCTGAAACCTTTTCTTTCTGATGTGTTATACCTTGTATAGGAGGAGAAAGGAGGTGAGCATTTGCGTGGATTTTTGGAATTCATTTGCAATTTACTAAGGGAAGTGGAATCAGTGTTAAAGTGACTGGGAATTGTAATAATATGAAGAACAGATCTGTTAAAGGGGGAGGGACAAAAACATCCCAATTGAGTACAATAAGGAAATATATGCCTCCACAGGAAAAAAGTTTGTAAGGTCATACACCTGAGAGACAACGCAATGTAAAGGGGAGGCTCGACCTGGGAAATAATAGTGGAGATCAAATCAGAATATCATCAGTAGCATCAAACCTGGATCAGATTAAAGAGCTAAACAATATGGAAATTGGAACAGATTCTAGAGATATAAGATCAAGTTTACAAATACCTATGAAAACGGAAATGGCAAAGATGTTTGTGACACTAGAGTGAAATGGCCGTATTACATAAGGATTTGGGACAAGTTTTATCTCGACGAAGAGGCAGAGGAAAAATTAGAGATACAAGAGCAAGTAATTAAGAAGTTAGAAACGCAGGTAGAAGACATGCGTAAGGAGCAAATGAAGTTGGCATAAAGACTAGAAGATCCAAAAAATAGGGACAGAAGAAACAACGTGAGGATCCGGGGCCTGCCAGAAGTAACATCAGGAGAAGATCTAGTGGAAAAAATTAGGAAAATATTCAACCCAATAATGGGTAAGCCATTGAGAGAACAATTGAAGATCAATAGTGTAGGATTAAATGACCCCAGGGAGTAGCTCCAGAAGTTCCTAGAGATGTAATTGTGTGTTTTCATCACTATGAAGACAAAGCTAACATTTGGAAAAAGTTGCGTGGAGTTCCAGAAGTAAAATATGGAGGAGTGGGATTGCAAATTTTTGTGGACATAGCATCATAAACTCTAACTAGAAGGAGAGTTTTGAAACCACTACTGAATTTGATGCGCAAGGGGAACGTCCGATATACTGTAGCTGGGGATTCCCAGCATGCTTGATCGGATGGAAGGGCGTACAATCGGCAAGGCTAAGGTTCCCAGAAGATCTAAAACCCTTTTGTGAAAAACTGGACTTGCAGATAGTAGATATTCCAGGATGGTCTGAAGGGACCAAGGAGAGTATAGAATTAAGGAAAAACAGGTGGCAACGGGTTACTAAATAGAGAATAGGACAGAGAGATAGTGGTCTAGTGCTCTCTTGAGTGTTGTGTTTTTGTTTTGTTTTTTTTACTCCTATAAATGGTATGAAGGTCGGATACAGTAGGGAGACAGAGGGAGGGGAGAGGGAAAAGAAAATAAAGAAGGAAGGAAAGGGAGATGTAAAGGAAGAAAAAAAGGAGATTTAAAAGAAGGGCATCGGGATGCTTAATATGACAAGAGTCATTTTAAAGTCAGGAGATACTGGTCTGGATAGGCGTAGGTGATCTGAGTCCTATCCCGAAGAGGAATCAAAAGGTGGAAATTGGCCACAACTGATTCTTGGGCTAGAACATGGGAGGGGAGTAGGGAGGGGGGATGGGATGGCTGGAGGGAGAAGGAAGGTAAAGGTCACCCAGAGGAAATTTTCACCCTGCTCCAATTTGTATATATCTGTCCCCTTTTTGAGTTTTCATATAGATGGAGAACAGACGAGGAGAAGGAATAAATGTGTGTAATTTCATGACATACAATGTGAAAGGATTGAATACCCCAACTAAAAGGCATAAGAATCTTAGAGAAATCCATCAACATTTGACGGATGATGTGTTCCTACAGGAGACACATTTATCTCAGGATACAAATGTCAAGATATTTTCCAAACTTTATCCTACTTGGTTTTATGAGGACTCGCCTATTAAACATGCAAAAGTGGTGGCAATTGTGATAGCAAAAAATGTCAGCTTTACTTTGGAAGATAGAGTGGTAGACCCAGGAGGTCGATTTCTGTTCCTGAGAGGGAAGCTACAAGGAGTAGAATGCACATTAGTAAACATCTACTTCCTAATAAGAATCTGATGGTCTAGCTGGAGGGTGGTTTGAAAAGCCTCATGGATTTTAAGAAGGGTTCAGTTGATTGTGGTACAAGATCTTAATTTCTGTACGGATCTGTGGATGGATACATCATCACGGGTGTGGAGGGACGGAAGTAGTAGTCTAAAATCGATTAAAAAAGGCTTTATCAGTGTCAAATGATGGACATATGGCAAATTAAACATCCAAGAGATAAGGACTACACGTTCTTCTCTTCGGCGCATGGGATGTACTCAAGGCTGGACTATATAATGATAGAACATAGACATCTGGAGTCTTTGGTAAATTCTAATATTGCATTAATGTCACTATCAGATCACACACCTGTTACAATGAGATTAAAGTGGGGAAAGGAGGGGAACAGAACTAATATGTGGAAATTAAATGAAACACTTATAGTGGAATTGGAGACGGAGATAAGACTAAGGAAGGAGATAGAGCATTATTTTAACTGAAGAGATACCTGTGGCGACAGTATGGGAAGCACATAAGGAGTATATTACGGACATTTTGATCTCGATAGGGGCCAAAAAAAAAGAAAGGGAAAATAAAATAAAACTGTTAACTAAGTAATTATATGATCTAGAACAAGCACATAAAAAGAAAATGGATGCGGAGATACAACAGAAGATAATTTTGAAAGAGAGGAATTGAAGGATATTATGGAACAGGAAACAAGAAGTGTCAAGGCTATGGTAGTGAGTTCTGTAGAACCACAGCTTGGGGTTCCCTAGGTCGCGGAATCAAAACCCCAGACTGCTTGTTCACCAGGGCCCCTGATGGTGGGGATGGACTTGCAGCAGGTTGGGACCAGGTCACGGCCCCCAGGTACACCCAGCTGAGGTGGAGGAGACCGCTAGAGGGAGCAGGGTGCAAGGGAGAAGACACAGGGAATCCAATGGGCAAGCCGAGGTCAGGACAGGCACAAAACTAGCAAGGTCAGGAACGAAGCCGGGGTCGGTACACAGATAGACAACACAGGATACACAGCAGAAAAACACAGGAGCTCCAACAACATGAAGTTTCTCAGGCAATGTGGCCTAGTCTGAGCACATCTTAAATAGATAGGCAGACAAGGAGGTGGGACAGGAAGTGATGGAAGGGAAGAACATAAAACCCAGGGAATAGCAGACGATGCCCACAGGTGAGCACAGACAAACACACATGTGCAGGAATCAAGAGCAGCAAAGAGGTAAGAGTAAACATACAAGAGGCTGCAAGCTAACTTGTGACAAAGAGTCTTTAATAGGATGATTAAAGAAAGATATCAGTGGGGGAATAGACCAGGAAAATATTCAATGAGAAGGGTAAGAGAAAAGAAATCAAGGAATTGTATAGAGAAAATTTAAGATGAGAACGGAGAAATGGTATATTCAACCATTGATATTGCTAAAATGTTTCAAAAATATTACAGCAAGCTATGTGATCTAAAACCTAGCAACCCGAAAGAACTAGAGGGTGAAAGAAAGGGAAAAAAGGCAGTTATATGTAAAAGAGGCCGGATTGCCCAGGCTAGAAGAGGAAAGGTTGCTAGTCCTGGAAAAAAACTATTTCGCAAGAAGAAATTAATGTGGCTCTGAGAAGTACAGCTACAGGAAAGAGCCTAGGTCCGGATGGTTAAATCGAGATAATATAGGAAGTTTCAAGGACAGCTTGTGCCCAAAATGTGCCTGTGTATGAATGCATTGGGAGAGGGGATGGAAATGAGGGAAGAGTCACTGCAGGCATATATTACAATTATACCGAAAGAGGGGAAAGATCCATCCCATGCTAGTTATAGACCAATATCACTCTTAAATATAGACACGGGCGGTGGAGAACATGTATCCATTGGAACGTCTTTTTAGTCCAGAAATAATACGTAATCATATAACTTCTTGTATTTACAAGATCTTTAATAATATATTGGGATTTATTTCTACACCATTCCTGGGGAAGTGGGGAAAAATAGCTTGGAATAAAAGTGGAGGAGCAAGAAAAAAAGAAAATATTCAAATTGATACACTGTGCTTTAACCGTTTCAATACAGTGCAATTTTACACCTTCCTGCCCAGGCCATTTTTCAGGTTTCAGAGCTCTCACACTTTGAATGACAATTGCGCGGACATACAACATTGTACCCAAACTAAAATTTTATCATTTTCTTCACACAACTAGAGCTTTCTTTTGGTGGTATTTAATCACCGCTGGGGTTTTTATTTTTTCTAAATTAACAAAAAAAGACCAAAAATTTTGAAAAAAAAACAAATTTTTCTTTGTTTCTGTTATAAAAGTTTACAAATAAATAATTGTTCTTTATAAATTTAGGCCGAGATGTATTCTGCTACATGTCTTTGGTGAAAATAACCCAAATTAGGATGTCTTTTTTAGTTTGTAGGAAAGTTATAGAGTTCACAAACTATGGTATAGATCTGAATATCAATCAATCCTGAAGTACTGACAGCCAATCTAATTTCTTGAGGTCCAAGAATGTCAGAATAGTACAGATATCCCCAAATGACCCCTTTTTGCAGAGTAGACAGTCCGACGTACTTCAGAAGAGGCATGGCGAGTTTTTTGAAGTTGTATTTTTTTGTCATAATTTTTCGGAAAATGTAAAAATTAAAAAAATTATTTTTTTTTATTTTTTTATTATATTTAATTTTTTATTACATTTTTTTTTATTTTTTTAAGATTTTTTTTTTCATATTTTACTATGACCAAAGTAGTACAATGTTACCATAGTAACATTGTACTACTTTGGGGAAGTGATCAGTATTTTTTTTTTTTACACAATTTGCTTATAGCAAAGAATTACTTTGCTATAAGCAAGCATTTACCTGAATTAAATCGATTCATTCGGCTTTTTTTTTTTTTTTTTGTGCTTAGCTTTGATTTGGTCACAGCTAATCACATGACATGTGCATGTGATTAGCTGTGACCATTCACAGCTAGGCACTAGTATACAATGGATGGCATCATGAATGAAGCCATCCATTGTATATAACTGTCATGTGACCTGCTGTGATTGGTCACAGCAGGTCACATGGTACCAGCAACGGGAGCCGGTACTCGGATCTGTCATCGGCCGTGTCCGAGGTGCACGGCCGGTGACAGATCGCACTGCTGCGCCACTCTGCATTAGCGCAAACGGCGCATGTGCGGGAGCACGCCAAATGGCGTGCACCCGGAGTGCAGAGACACTTCTGAAGCCGCCAAACGGTCATTGGCCGGGCGGCTAATGGTTAAATATGAATATAGTAGAAATGAACTCCAAATGCTTAATAAGATGGTACTGTACACCTTGTGTGGCACATAAGCAATGACCACAGAGTTCACTCTATGGGGTGTGGGAAGGAAGGAACTATGGCACATATATGGTGGGAGTGCCCTAAAATTCAAGAGCTCTGGCAAGGAATAATACAACAAATGCAGGAGATAACGGTAATTATAATACCAAACAACCCTTGGGCCTGTGTATTTCACAATGTGGATTTTACAGTGAAGCAATATAAGAATATGAAATTATTTCACTTAATAAACACAGCTAAATGATTGATTACTAGGTTTTGGCAGAGAAGAGAAATTCCCAAAATAAAAGATTGGATCAACAGAGCGGAATACATATACAAGATGGAGGAACTATACCATATTGGAAAGGATAAAATTAAAAAATGTAGAAAAACCTGGGAAAATGGATAAGTTATAAAACAACTTAGAGTTATTTAGATTTGATAGGAACGTTAGGGGGAAAGATCTAAGGTTTCCTTTTGCTCTATTGAGTATTTTTTTAGAGATGGAGTAGGAGGTGGTGGATGGATGATAGACGTTAATAGAGGATCAGGGTGACTTGGGGGTGGTGATGTGTTGAGGGTGGAGGTAAGGGAAGGAGGAAGGGTAGGGTTTTTTGTAAAAATTTTGATATTGAAAATGTATGATTGTATTATCTGAAATAATTGTGTTTCATAAATTCAATAAAATAGATAATAATAATAAAAAAAAAATATTTTGTTAAAACTTTCCAAATCTAAAACAGACCAATTAATTCCTAAGTATTTATGGCCGTGGTACAACCAAGGTATAAAATGTTGGGTAAGAAAAGGCCTATGGGCAACATACACTATATTGCCAAAAGAATTGGGACGCCTGCTTTTACACACACATGAACTTTAATGGCATCCCAGTCTTAGTCCATATGGTTCAATATTGAGTTGGCCCACTCTGTGTAGCTATAGCAGCTTCGGCTCTTCTGGGAATGCTGTCAACAAGGTTTATGAGTGTGTCTATGGGAATGCTTGACCATTTTTCCAGAAGCGCATTTGTCGATGAGAAGGCCTGGCTCGCAGTCTCTACTCTAATTCATCTCAAAAGTGTTCTATCGGGCTGAGGGCCAGTCAAGTTCCTCCACCCCAAACTCGCTCCTCCATGTGTTTATGGACCTTGCTTTGAGCACTGGTGCGCAGTCATGTTGGAACAGGAAGGGACCATCCCTAAACTGTTCCCACAAAGTTGGGAGCATGGAATTGTCCAAAATGTCTTGTCCAAAGGTCTTATTTTCTAATTAGAAGATTTGAGCCAAGGCTTATAGTGGTAGTAAACACCGCTTGCTCACTTGTCTCTACAGGTAAGCTTATAATAAAGGAAGATTATCTCCTAAATCTCCGAAAAGCAACCCTGCACCATAATCCACCCTCCAACAAACTTTACACTTGGCACAATGCAGTCAGGCAAGTACCTTTCTCCTGGCAACTGCCAGACCCAGACATGTCCATCCAATTGGCAGACAGAGAAGCGTAATTCATCACTCCAAAGAACACATCTCTACTGCTCTAGAGTCCAGTGGCGGCATGCTTTACACCTAATTTAAAAACGCGATTTTTGTGAGGTACTATGGTGTATTTTGTGCATATATGTCTTAATATAGTGAATCAATAAAATTAAAAATAACATTAAAAAACCAATATAAATTTATAAGTGAAACGTGCAAAATTAATGTGCTTGTGTGTATACTTACTGATTAAATAAATAAATAAATAAATAAAATAAAATGAAATGATATTAGTGGGTCCCCTACACCATACACATACTCATACAAGTGTGTCACTATAATCAAAATCAAATACAAACGTGTCGCACTCCACTAATAAAATGGGAAATATGCAAAAAAGGTAAATCAATAAATATAATTTTAAATATTTTTAAATGACATAAGTGAGTCCAACTTTAGTTTGCAATCCTGCTATAGCCGCATGCTTATTTCAAACCAACCGTGACTTATAATTGGATGGATAGAGTTATTCCTCTTCCCTCTAGGGCAGTGGTTCTCAACCTTTCTAATGCCGCGACCCCTTAATACAGTTCCTCATGTTGTGGTGACCCCCAACCATAAAATTATTTTCGTTGCTACTTCATAACTGTAATTTTGCAGTGGGAGGACTAGTGCCACATCATTGGTGTCAGTGGAAGGAGTAGTGCCCCATCGTTGGTGTCAGTGGGAGGAATAGTGCCCCATCGTTGGTGTCAGTGGGAGGAATAGTGCCCCATCGTTGGTGTCAGTGGGAGGAATAGTGCCCCATCGTTGGTGTCAGTGGGAGGAATAGTGCCCCATCGTTGGTGTCAGTGGGAGGAATAGTGCCCCATCGTTGGTGTCAGTGGGAGGAATAGTGCCCCATCGTTGGTGTCAGTGGGAGGAATAGTGCCCCATCGTTGGTGTCAGTGGGAGGAATAGTGCCCCATCGTTGGTGTCATTGGGAGGAATAGTGCCCCATCGTTGGTGTCAGTGGGGGGAATAGTGCCCCATCGTTGGTGTCAGTGGGGGAATAGTGCCCCATCATTGGTGTCAGTGGGGGGAATAGTGCCCCATCATTGGTGTCAGTGGGAGGAATAGAGCCCCATCATTGGTGTCAGTGGGAGGAATAGTGCCCCATCATTGGTGTCAGTGGGAGGAATAGTGCCCCATCATTGGTGTCAGTGGGGGGAATAGTGCCCCATCATTGGTGTCAGTGGGGGGAATAGTGCCCCATCATTGGTGTCAGTGGGGGGAATAGTGCCCCATCATTGGTGTCAGTGGGGGGAATAGTGCCCCATCATTGGTGTCAGTGGGGGGAATAGTGCCCCATCATTGGTGTCAGTGGGGGGAATAGTGCCCCATCATTGGTGTCAGTGGGGGGAATAGTGCCCCATCATTGGTGTCAGTGGGGGGAATAGTGCCCCATCATTGGTGTCAGTGGGAGGAATAGTGCCCCATCATTGGTGTCAGTGGGAGGAATAGTGACCCATCATTGATGTCAGTGTGGTGGAGGGGGAAATAGTGCCCCATCATTGGGGTCAGGGGGGGAATAGTGCCCCATCATTGGTGTCAGTGGGGGGGGGAAATAGTATCCCATCGTTGGTGTCGGTGGGGGGAGGAATAGTGCCCCATTCTTGGTGTCAGTGGGGGGAGGAATAGTGCCCCATCATTGGTGTCAGTCGGGGAGGAATAGTGCCCCATCGTTGGTGTCAGTGGGGGGAGGAATAGTGCCCCATCGTTGGTATTAGTGACACAAATGATGGGGCACTATTCCTCCCACTGACACCAATGATACTTACCTTGCTGACCCCTGCTCCAGCCTGGGCTCGCTCTCTCACTTACCTGTCAGCTGTCTTCCTTCTCTGGCCTCTCTCCTCTTCACTTACTCCGGCAGCTCCCTCGATCTTCTTAGATCTACGCGCGCTGCCGCTCGGCTCCTCCTCCCCAAGCTCCACCTCCTCGCCGGTGATTGGCCGCCTGTGTGCCTCTCTTGAGCTACAGTTCCGGTGGCCAATCAGCGGCGAGGAGGCGGAGCTGTTGAGTGATCCCGGAGGTGTGGCCAGGTGACAGGGGCAGCGTATCATCCCGCCCACACATCGACTGAGTCAGAGGAGCGGCGTCTCGGTTCCTAAGACCATCGGAAATATGTGTTTTCCGATGGTCTTAGGCGACCCCTGGGAAATGGTCGTTCGACCCCCAAAGGGGTCGCGACCCCCAGGTTGAGAACCGCTGCTCTAGGGGGTCTCTTTACTTCTTTCTGATTTATCTCTCACAGTTCATCATGACAGGGTCCATAGATAGTGGCTTCCCAGGGCTCTCCGTATAGAAGAAAAACGAGTTGGTGTCTCCTGAAATCAAGAACAGCAGCAGCACAGCACCACACTGGAGCGTACGAGGTCCCTGTATCAGAAAGGAGTAAAGAGACCCCCTAGAGGGAAGAGGAATAACTCCATCCATCCAACTCCAGGAAATAGGGCTCTAGGAAACAGCGAGACCCCCTGATGGAAAAAGGGAAATACTCCACTCATCCATCCATCTGGGACAGGGATACAGATATCCACTCATCTCCAAGTCCATTTAAAGAGACACCATCTGTTTTTTACCTCACTTAAGGGCTTGGTCATATAAGTTAGGTGAGAGCACACTGGTGAAGAAGCACTAAAGATAAATATTTTGTGGACTTTTTTATATATAATTTTTATATATTTTTTCTATATATATTTCACTAGTGGAAAACACACTATAAGTCACGGTTGGTTTGAAATAAGCACGCAGCTATAACAGGATTGGACTCACTTATGTCATTAAAAAATATTTAAAATTATATTCATTGATTTAATTTATGTATATATCTTTTTTGCATATTTCACATTTTATTAGTGGAGCGCAACACGTTTGTATTTGATTTTGGCATGCTTTACACCACTGCATTCTACTCTTTGCATTGCACTTGGTGATGTAAGACTTGGATGCAGCTGCTCGGACATGGCAACCCATTCCATGAAGCTCTCTATGTACAGATAAAAGTAGAGTTCCACTGACTTAAAAAACGATTAATCCAGCCTCCTACCACATGCTATGGGTGTACTGCATGGGTAAGTCACCGCGTTAACGGAAGCTCCTCCCCACGTACCGACGCGTTGCGTCACACTCAGCACGTGACTTCATCAGGGTGAACAAAATGGTGCTAGTACCAAAAATTCTATATAAATTTGATATACTCCCCATATATATACTGATGATAAACTTTGGGATTTAAAAAAAAATAATACTTAAGTATATATGGGTAAATAAAAAAACTAGAGTAAAATATGAAGGCCTGTGTAAAGATAAATTAGATGGGGGTTTAAATGTGCCGGATTTTAAGAGATATTATTATTCTGTATTATTATCACGAGTAGTGGAGTGGGTATATAATGCACAAGGGAAAAGTTGGGCAAAAATTGAAAGTACACTAAGTGAGAATCAGATAAAATTATTTGGATTCCAAAACAGTTTCGGATGTTTTCTGAAAACACAAGAACTTCAACACGGAATGTATTTAGGGTATGGGATGCAATTCATAACCGTTAATATTACTTCCCACCATTAATATCACTTATGAACAAATTTTTTCCCACCAGGGAAAGATGATATATCAGGAAAATGGATAAAAGATAGGAATGCACAGTTAAAGGATATTATGAAAAAGGGGGAAATATGTTCTTTTCAAGAACTGAAACATAGAAAGGATTTATTTTACATAAGAAAAAATATGAGCGAGAGGAATGGGGAGAAGGAACATAGAAGTAGCAATAGAGGAGCAAGAAGAGAAAGAATAAGAGAAAAGCGAGGGTAAGGTTGGTGGTTGTGGGTGGAGGTTGGGGGGGGGAAGGAAATATGTAAACTTATGTATTGTAAAATGAGATATATGGAATGATATATTGTGGGTTTTCTTATCTGTTTGCAAACAAAATTAATAAAAATCTAACAAAGGAGAAGGGTACAAAAGAATTTCCAAGGCATTAGATATACCATGGAATACAGTGAAGACCGTCATCATCAAGTGGAGAAAATATGGCGCAACAGTGGCATTACCAACAACTGGATGCCCCTCCAAAGTTAGATAAAATTATTTGGATTCCACAACAGTTTCAGATGTTTTCTGAAAGCACAAGCACTTTAACATGGAATGTATTTAGGGTATGGGATGCAATTCATAAGCAAATGGGATGGGATTATAACTCACTGTTAACATCACTTGTGGGAACAAATTTGATTCTCACCAGGGAAAGATGATATATCAGGAAAATGGATAAAATATAGGAATGCACAGCTAAACGATATTATGAAAAAGGGGGAAATATGTTCTTTTCAAGAATTGAAACATAAAAAGGATTTATTTTACATTTTAGATGAGTGGTGATATTACCAATTAAGACACTTTGTGGTGACACTTCCACAACCAGTAAGAGCAGTAGAGGATCTTTATCCACTTGAACAGATGCTGAGTTCGGGTGTTATACAGAAACATGGTACTTCTCGTATATGTATGGTACTTACTAAAATATCTGTACCTATTTCTCCACCGTTTTTAGAGAAATGGGAGAAGGCGCTTGGAATACAACTAAATGAACAGCAAAAAGGGAAAATATTTAAATTAGCACATAGGGTGGTGGATATGATTTACTGCCTCCCTGGGTACCTGTGTGAGAGGAACCCTAAAGAAAGTGAAAAATCAACATTTCTACTGGCTGAATCAACAGGTGATAAATATGTCATTTTTGCTTTTGCACATAGTTCTACCTTAAATTGGCACGATCAGGCAATAATCATCTAATGTTTGCAGACACCTTTAAAACAGCTTTATTTGAATATCTAATTTAGTTGTATAAATACTAACAATAGTTAATGATAAACTTATGTTTATAAAATATTGGTCAGGACACTCTAACCAGACAGATATGCCAATGTTAACCTAAGTTAATGGATAACTGAATAAAAGGTTTGGGATTCATATGACCGATGGCTATTATAACATAATATAACACTTCCGGTCTGCCGTCATCTTGGCCTACGTCACTTCCGGTATTTGGAACGCACGCCGACTTTTGCGGTTCAAGCGGTCATTTTAGAAGTGGAAAGCTGGTCATCTTCTACAGTGATTCTTAAAGCGTGAGATCCCTATATTTACAATTTGGAAACTTGTTCCTTTGAAGCCTTTGAGGCTATTAAACAAGGCCTGTTATTTTATTGAAACATGTGAGTGTCCTTATTCTATGGATTTATATGGTATTGAGTGGCAGTATTACACTATGTAGCCTTTCTTTCCTTGCACATTATTGAGGATTCCATGGAGAAGTAGAGTGGAGTCGATTGCTGTATCTAAGCAGGGTGAAGAAGGCGATTTGAGTTCCTCCTGAGGGGCTATAGGATCCCTTATATCCTATGAGGCTTATTACTCACCTCCATCTGGTGAGTGCAGTCAATATTATTTTTCATGTGGTGATTAGGTGGAAGCACATTTTGGAACATTGTCTTGAAAATCCTTTTGGGAAAATAAGGACTTATGTTTGAAATATTATATTATATATATATATATATATTTTTGCACAGACATTTATTTATTTGTGATTATTTTTATTTATTTAATTTTTGCACTGTTTTTTGTGTTATAACATAATATAGAAATAAGTACTATATATATATATATATATATTGTAGAAAGAAAATAGAACGTTGATAATACTTTAAGTAACATTTCACTAGGAAACCTTTGGTGAGATGGAGATATTAATATCATTTTCATAATTTAAATACTTCATCATCGGATCAGTTTTTGCTCTTTAGTCCTACATCAGTGCTACATCAATTTATCCAAATAATAACTTTTTCTCTATAAGATTTTTAACTGGTTAAATAATATTTTCATGGCAATGAAAAGTAAAAAAAAACAAATTTAAAAGAATACAAGATTTTGCAAGCTCCCTTCCAACTTTTAAAAATGTATTGAGAAATAAATTAGGCACAGTATAAAAAAAATAAATGCACGTACTCTATAAAATGTATTCCTTCTTGTTTTCCTACTGATTGCCACAAAACGAAACAAAAACGTATAATTCTAAGCTTTGTGAGGAATCTTTTTTTACTTATAAAAGTTATTATATTTAACGTATGTGGTTAAGGCAGTTGTGTTTGTGGGATAAACACTGTTTAGCTTTCTCTTATTTTCTAATTAGAATATTGGAGACCAGGCTTCTAGTGATAGTAAACACCGCTTGCTCACTTGTCTCTATAGGTAAGCTTATAATAAAGGAGGATTATCTCCTAAATGTACACCGTTTAGGAGATATTTACTAATTATGCAGCGGGTGATGTCACCGAGCATGCGCACTGCTCACTTAAGAGACACATGCTGTCCCTTCACATCTCTGTGCTGTAGCTGTGACTCTTGTGCACATGCGGAAATGTGGCATCATCATGGCTCAACTATTCAAACAGCTGGAGCCTGTGAACCCTGAAAGAAGACGGGGGAAGACATAAGCCTAGTCAGCAGGGACAGCTCTGCTGGAAGGCTTCGTTTTCACATAAGTCTCTCATAATGTGATAGTTTCAATGCATACTAGCAAACATGCTCTTAACCACTTCCATACAGGGCACTTTCCCCCTGTTCCTGCCCAGGCCACTTTTCAGCTTTCAGCGCTGACACACTTTGAATGACTATTGTGCAGTAATGCAACACTGTACCCAAACTAAATTTTTATTGTTTTGTTCACACAAATACAACATTCTTTTGGTGGCATTGATCACCACTGAGATTTTTTATTTTTTCTAAATGAATGAAAAAAGACTGGAAATTTAAAAAAAAAACAACAAGCTTTTCTTTGTTTCAGTTATAAAATTTTGCAAATAAATAAATGTTCTTCATAAATTTAGGACAAAATGTATTCTGCTACATTTATTTGGTGAAAATAACCAAAATCAGTGTATATTATTTAGTCTGTAGGAAAGTTATAGAGTCCACAAACTCTGGTATATATCTGAAAATCGATCAGTCCTTCTGGACTGATGGACAATCTAATTTCTTGATACCCAAAAATGCCAGGACAGTACAGATATACCAAAAATTACCCCTTTTTGGAAAGTAGACAGGTTGAGGTATTTAGTACGAGGCATAGTGAGTTTTTTGAAGATGTAATTTTTTGTCATAATTTTTTTTAAATCAAAGGAATTAAAAAAAACCTTTTCACAATTTTGTTTTTACATACTGTCACCAGTGCAGTACAGCATCATCATATAACTGGTGTGGTGGTGATCAGGGACACTGACTGGTTACAGTACAAAAAAAAAAAAATATATATATAAATATATATTTTCTTATTTTTTATTAAATTTTTTCCCCTTTCGTCTTTGAGGACAGCACCTTGAGAGATCTCGGCTCCTCCCCACCTGAGGAAACACCTCCACCCAAAATAAAAGTTCTCCACTCCCCTCCGACCTCATTTCAGGTGTTTCCTCCGGTGGGGAGACATGGGAGGAGGCACAAGGTGCTGTAAGGTAGACAGGCAGGGGAGCCGAGGGTCGGAGAGCCAGCTGAGAGGCTCTGGGCAGCCGAGAGTGAAGGCCAGAGCGTCCAGCTGTGATCCTCCCTGGGCAGGCTGCTGTGCGGTGAGCGTGCACCCTGCGGGACAGGAGACAGCACGTACCTGCTCTCGCCCCCCCAACCCCTCCGGCGAGTTGGGGCGTCGGGGCGGCCGCGGTGAGGTCTGGAGAGGATCAGGGAGGAGTCCCACTCCTTCCCATGCTGGCGGGCAGTGGACCTTGCCGGGCTGGACGTCGGGGGATGGCGGCTTTCGGCAGAAAGGGCGGGGTTTCTCCCTGAACCGCCGGGACAGGTCAGAAGCGGTGGATGCGCTAGGACAGAGGTGGGACTACCCGCTGTGCTACGCTTTTCCCGCGGTCCCTTTGCTCCCCCTGGTGTTAAGAAAATTCAGGGCAGAAAGAATCTCGCTCATCTTGATTGCCCCTTTTTGGCTGCAGCGAGCGTGGTTTGCTACCCTAAAAAGCTGATCCACACACCTGCCCTGGGAGCTACCGCCAAGGAAGGATCTGCTGACGCAGGGGCCGGTCCTATGCCCCAGGTTGGAGAGACTGAGGCTAACGACCTGGTTTCTGAGCGGCAGCTCCATTAGCGAAGGGGTTTTCAACCAGGTTGGTGGCAACGTTGCTGGCTAGTAGAAAGGAGGAGACTCAGGCCATTTATAGCAGAGTTTGGGGTTGCTTTACGGCCTGGTGCGATAGGGCGTCAGTAGCGACCCATAGCATAGTTTCGGCATTGGAGTTCCTGCAAGCAGGGGTGGACAAGGGACTTTCAGTCAGCATGCTCAAGGGCCAGGTTTCGGCCCTCAGCGTATTCTTAGAGACGCCCTTAGCCAGGGAGGCACTGATAGGGAGACTTTTTAAGGCCCTGGCGAGGCAGAGACCTCCAAGGTCCGGGCCTTTTCCAAGGTGGGACTTAGCCAAGGTGCTTGGAGTACTGATTAAGGCCCCGTTCGAGCCCCCGGAGTCCTGCCCAATAAGAGACCTTACTATTAAGACAGCCTTTTTAGTGGCGATTACCACAGCAAGGAGGGTATGTGAGCTGGAGGCCCTTTCAGTCAGAGCCCCCTATCTACAGATTTTTCTGGATAGAGTGGTATTAAGGCCGGATCCATCCTTCATTCCGAAGGTGGCCCAGAGATTCCAGAGGGAACAGGATATAGTGCTACCCTCATTTTTTCCTGACCCGGTTGGGGAAGTTCAGGAGAAACTAAATTTTTTGGATGTTAGAAGGTGCGTGCTCCTGTACCTTGAAAAGACAAAAGGGTTTAGGAGCACGGAATCTTTTTTTGTTTCTTTCGCAGGGGCTAAGAGGGGCAAGAAAGCTTCTAGAAGGACACTGGCCAGATGGTTAAAACTGGCAATTACAGGGGCATACCAAGTGGAAGGCCTAGAGGCCCCGGAGGGGATGAGGGCGCATTCCACCCGAGCGGTAGCGACTACCCAGGCGGAGCTAGCAGGGGCTTCCCCAGGACAAATCTGCAGGGCAGCTACCTGGTCCAGCTATCACACGTTTGTAAGGCATTACAGACTCGACCTGGTCTCGGTGCAGGAACAGGCCTTTGGGCGTAAGGTCTTGCAAGCAGTTAGCCCGCCCGAGGGGTGAGTACTCGGTTATCCTCTCAAGGTGCTGTCCTGAAAGACGAAAGGGGAAAAATCAAGTTACACTTACGGTAACGTCTTTTCCAGTAGTCTTTCAGGACAGCACCGATTGCCCACCCAGTGCTGATATTTGGTTACGTGAGCATGTCTTATTACGGTCATGTTGTCTCATGTTGTGTCTCCCCAGGTGACCGGAGGTACGATTTAAGAACTGAGGTCGGAGGGGAGTGGAGAACTTTTATTTTGGGTGGAGGTGTTTCCTCAGGTGGGGAGGAGCCGAGGTCTCTCAAGGTGCTGTCCTGAAAGACTACTGGAAAAGACGTTACCGTAAGTGTAACTTGATTTTTTCTTTTTCTATGATTTTTTTTTTTAATAATGCATTGTGACCAGAGTAATAAAATGTTACCATAGCAACATTGTACTACTCTGGGGATGTGATTAATAATTTTTTTTTACACATTATGATTGCTTGTAGCAATAAATTTCATTGCTATAAACAAGCATTTTACTGAATTAAATAATTCTTTCAGTTTGTTTTGTTGTGATTTGCTGTGATTGGCCACAGCTAATCACATGACAGAGATGGACTCTTTTTGGCTCAGTCTTTACCATGTAACCACGGTGACCAATCACAGCTAGCAGCACAATTGTATACTATTGATGGCATGAAAGGAAGCCATCCACTGTTTACAATTGTAATGTGACCTGCTATGGTTGGTAACAGTGGTCAAATGATACTGGCAACGGGCCAGTACACAGATCGAATCTTGCTGCAGCTCAGCCCAGCCCCGTGGGTGTGCAAGATGCGGCTATCTGAGAGGATATCATTGTACTATAGGCTGGGCAGGAACCAGTTAACTTGCAGGGGGAAGTCGTTTTTTAAGGGCCTTTACTACCACTTTAATGCCTATCTCCAGGTTTCTTTTAACTTTATTTCATTCATTTGGACCAAGCTGATCCAAACAAACTGTTTCCTTCACTAATACATGCCCCTGCTGTCAGCACTCTATAAACCACATATAGCACCCTCCTAGTTAGGTGCTAGGATTGGTATAGTTAGATTAAGCATAGCTGTGTTTCTCTGCTTACTAGAGAAGCTGTCAGGTAAAGTCAGTGTGGCATTCTGAGTAACAGAGTGCTGTGTTTGATTAGTTAGGTCTGCTCATGCTGCTCTGGTGCTGTTGGAGTTCTGCCCACCTTCAAGAAGCTACGAGAGCCTTCAAGAACATGGGAAGGGGCTAGGCAAATGAACAGCATGAATGTGGATACAGCCCTGGCCAATTGCAAGGGAAAGCAATCCAATTCCATGCTGGGAGTGGTATTTACTGTATGTTCTAGGAGCACATGGGCTTGGGGTCTATCCAAGGAGTGGATTACATGAGCCAGGCTGGAGACAGGTTGCCTTGCCTGGTAACTGCTGCCATGTGGTCTCAGGTGGGTCGACCTGAGGGCCTGAAGTTGGAAAGTGTGACTTTGGTTCTTCAGTACGCTGACTGAGGGGATCTGTCCGGCAAAGCTCTGTCTGGTATCACTGGAGGGTTTCACCTGGAAAATTGGAGGGATGCAACCATTCTGTCCGTGAGCTTCGTGAATACTGACATTGAGGAATTTGGGGACTCACTTGTTACCTCCCCTGGAGCTTATTAGTCAGAGTGGGTCTAGAAAAAGGGAACAGTGGCTAGTGTTCCTGAGAGTATTGTCCAAGTGCTGCTACTGCAAAGGACTTTGCTCAGCTATGTTACGTTTGGGCTGTCGTAGTCTGTCGTAACGGGCTTATACTTGAGGAGCTCAGCCCTATATCCACTACTACTTCTGAAGGGACTTTTCTCACTCCTAAAACGACTTGCTGCTATATGTTACAAGGAAGTCTGCTATCTACTGTCAGCCAAGACTTCTACAGTGTTCTACTAAGAGATCAGCTAGATGTCCTTAGTGTGAATAGTTCTGATTTGGAGTATCCTACTACAATTCCCCATCCCTAGTTCTACAATAAACTCCATAAGCAAAACATAACCCCTAGACTGGTCATTGAAGACAACGAGCTGAAGTGTGTGTGAGTGTATTTGGCTGAAGAAATACACTGTGCCTGGCTGCTAGGCGAGTAAAGGGGAGCCTGCGGACATCATACAAGTGGTCCTCGCGAGGGTAGTGCTACATGTATGTAACACTAGCTACATACAGTATACAGTGCTATGTACCAGCAGCTGTACAGAGACTTCCTGTCCTGTTCCCAGAACAAAATCAGTCATTCACGGGAAGCCTTGTAATTTATTAATCAACAAAAGGTTTCTTTGTTTGGCGGATGAAGGTGGAAAAGTGGGTGGATGATGTCACTGTCTCCATCTCAGCAAATCACAGAAAGCCTTGTATTCTTTCATAATATTACAAAGTGGAGTCTGGGGATGTTATGCAAAAAGGCAGGTGGAACCTCTGTGTAGCACCGTCCTAGTTTAGCTAGGGGGAGATAGACCATAATGGCTAGTTAGGAGCTTATTAGCAGCTCAGATGAGATAGCCAAAGGGGTCAAAAGGGACCTCAGCCAATCCCAATAGGAGGCTTGTCAAGGGGCAGGGACTCTCTTAAAAGTGGAAGAGCCTGCTCAGTAGCTGGAGTGTGGTGGTGAGAGAAAAGTGTGGAGCAGGAAGATGTGAGGCTGGAGGAGGAAGGCTGCCAGGAGGCCTAGTGGGATGAGGCCTGCCTGTGAGCCTGGAGCTGGAAAGGAGGAAAACTCGAGACTCACTGGCCCCCCGAGAGAGGACCACCTGTATGGCAGGGTAGGAGCAGCCCAGCTGATCCCCTGCTCAGGAGAAAGTCTCTAGACTGCTGGATGAGGAAGATTTCATCTAGGGTCTGGGGTAGTATAACTGGAGCTTCTGGCTAGCACTCAAACAGAGACTGTGACAGAGAAAAGAATCCGTGAATAGTTCAGGAAGTTGTCCTCAGATTTCGGTTCCCTTGGGCATCCTATACACCCCTTATTCTATCCAAGTTCTAATCCCCTGAAAAAAATAACAGAAATCAGTCCATGAGCATTTGTTTTGTCTACGGATGAGAGTTTGTGTGAAGCATTGCTAAATGACTGGCTGTGCCAGACTATAGGGGGACCCAAATTCATCAGCAATCCCTAAGGGGGAAGTGCTACATTTGTGAACCCTGAATGGCAGTGCTAGTGGAGGACATAAGCAGGCAGTGAGATACAGATAGGCTGGAGGGGATGAACAGGAGGACATAGAAGATTACATCTGCTGTTGTAGATTTTAAACAGATGCGATTCTTTTTGCTTCCATTTTACCAAATGATGACCACATATATAATAGAGGATTTATTTTAAAAATTGGATGTCAAGAGCAGACAACAGTTCTTTACTTGGTGGAGTGAGAGTGAAGACAAGGAATGGGAGAGATGGAGCCTGGAGGAGCGGCAACCCTACATAGTGTGATTGCCTTTCTGTGATTAGAGAGGCAAAAAAGCCATGAGTGTGGTTTCAGGTTTAGGTGGAGGGATAATTATGTGTTTTGAAAAAGGAAGATTAATTTAATCACTAAAGTATGCAATGTTTCAGGGTAGAGATTAGAAACAATGAATATTGTACAAGCACTTTGGATAGATTTTGTAATGGTTCTATATATGATTTTCTTTGCACTCAGGAAACTTAGTAAATGTGTTACTAAATCCAGGACCTTGCATTCACTATATCTGGTCTCCCATAGTACACAGAACATGGAATAGAGAAGTCCTCTTGTTGGTGGGACTTTAAAGGCACAGGTTTGTCAATTAATGAACTAATAAATCAGCAGTTAAAAAATAACAATCAATTCTTATTTTATACAATCTTAACCCCTTCACGCCGGCGCCTCCCGGCCCTTTAAGAGTCTCAGAAGCCGGGAGGCGGGTGGGCAGGGTTTAGGGATCATGTGACCGCCATGACGTGTCATCACGGCGGTCACATGATCAGGAAAGGTCCCGATCGAAAGAGAAGACTGGGACCTTTCCTTGAGTATCGGACATGTGTGCTGGGAGCGTGTGCTCTCAGCACATTTTTTTTTTTATTGAATGTAAATGTGCGGCCGCTCAGCGTCTAGGCCCAGACGTCGGAAGGCCGCACATTTGTGTGCGGCCGGCGTGAAGAGGTTAAAAAAAGACATACCAGGTTGCAATACAAAAATTGTGGCGGTATTATCAAGAAATGATGACTTAGTACTGGTAATGGAAGGTTAGTCATGAATATGTTACCACTGACGCGTTTCCAGACCAATCGTGGTCTCTTCTTCAGAGCTGTTCAAAAAGGCATGACGCCTGCAATAAACATACATATCAGTATCGGTATACACTAAACTAAGCATGTGCAGAGTGACTCCACATGATATGTCTTATCAGGAGATAAGAGGGGGACACTGGAAGAAGGGTGGATCAAAAAAGACAGGATCAAACAGCGTTTTTACACAATGCAGAGGTTTAACCCCTTAGGTTCCACAGTGAGTATAACAAGCATACTATACTGCATATACGGACTGATTTTACTGTTGTGAGTTTAGTAATACTTTAAAGTCTTTATCTTTGTTTGTTGAAGTGCATCACATTTATGCTGATTTGGTTTATTTGGTTGGTAGTGTTTAATTACTAATAACCTCTGCATGTTTATATAAATATTTAGATAATACATTTATAATACTGTATATATACATTCCTTGTAAAGAAGGAAGCAGAGCGATTTTTTTACCTATCCACTTTTCAACAGAGTTTTGCTGAAAATCTTTGGCAAGACAGAACAACTGATTTTTAGTTTGTGTTTTAAAGAATTTTAGTGTGGCATTTTAATAGGGTGTACTGGGGTTGATTTTCTAAAATGGGTGAGTGCAAATTTGGTGCAGCTCTGCATAGAAACCAATCAGCTTCCAGTTTTTTTTCAAAGAATAATTGAACAAGCTGAAGTTAGAAGCGGATTGACTACCATGCACAGATGCACCAGATTTAGCACTCTCCAGTTTTAGTAAATCAACCCCAATGTAGTCAGTTGACCCCCATTGTCCCTACCCTGGGTTAATCGAACCTCATTATTGTCACAAAGGCTGCCACCCTCTATATGAATGTGCTGCTTTAGCACAATCAGGGGCGGACTGACCATTTGGAAACTTGAGCACTGCCTGAGGGCCCGGGGTCAGTAGGGGGCCCCATGAGATGCCCCTGGTACCTTTTTCATAGGCTTTTTTGAGTTTGGGCAAGGACACAGGGGCCCCATGATCCGCTATTGCCCGGGGGCCCCATGAGTTGTCAGTCTGCCCCTGGACACAATGCATATCCATGTGCAATTTAGCATACATTTAATGTGCGTGAGTTAATGTACTGCAATGGAACAGCACAGTGTGTAGGGAACTTTTAATAGAAACTTTCAGTTTTTACACACCTAAAGATATTATTGAAATGTTTACCTTTAAGAAATTTTAGATGTAGCTTTCCAATGGTTGAATAAAGTTCCATATTTTTAACTTTAGTAATTCTCTTTTTCCAGTATTGAATTTATTTATACCAGTAAGTGTGGGCAAAAAACATGCTAATAAATGTCGGAATCCGTTATGTATTATGTAGTTTTCAGTCAATCTGAACAGACCTATAGCCTTGCAATGATAGAAAGGTACAGGAGAACATAATAATTGCATTGTGCTAAACAGAAGAAGAACTTGAATAAATATGGAACAAGTATGTCTACAGAACAAAAAAGGATTGTTTTGTACTTATTTTCAAATAATTTTCTTTACATTCACTGAAGGACACGGTGGACATTTTTAGATCATGGCCACTACATTATAGAACCACCTGCAGGAATAGGACAACAGATATAGAAAAACTCCTGCTGGTGGCTGACCCCCCTTTCATTCCTATCTTTTCAAGGCAATGCAATTAGAGAGTACAATTGTAGTACAACTTCAATAAACTCAACATGCCTCTTGCTAAACACCTTGGACTGTCTACTTTCAGAAAATTGGTGACTTGTGGGTTATATGTGTACTGTCCTGACATTTTTGGACCTCAAGAAATGAGATCCATCAGGATTTGGGTTATTTTCACAAAGAAATGTAGAATACATTTTTGCCTAAATGTATGAAGAAAGATTATTTATTTGCAAAATTTTATAACAGAAACAAAGAAAAATGCTTTTTTTCAAACTTTTTTGGACTATTTTTGTTTATTTAACAGGAAATAAAAAAACCCAGTGATGATTAAATACCACCAAAAAAAGCTCTATTTGTGTTAAAAAAATGACTAGAATTTGGGTAAAATGGGTACAGTGTTGCATAACAGCACATTTATCATGCAAAGTGTGACAGCGCTGGAAGCTGAAAATTGGCCTGGGCAGGAAAGGGGTGAAAGTTCTCAGCATTGAAATAGTTAAAGTGATTGTAATTTTTTTTATTTAATCTAAATAACAAACATGTTTCACTTACCTGCTTTGTGGAATGGTATTGACTGACTGGACCCTTAACTCCTCTTCTGGAGTCCCTTTATGGTGTTGTCCACTTGTTTCTCTTGCGAGTGCCCCCTCAGCAAGCCATGTGCTGAAGGGGCACCAGCACAGATGTTCTCCCGAGATTGGCCAAAGACTCACACAACACAGCTCAACCCCCCCCCCCCCCCAAGGAGAGAGACCAGTGCACGCAGGACAGCGCAGGGCCGTGGCAGGTCTCAGATAAGTGTTTTGGGATGGCTGGGGGGAACAGGTAGTGTAAGGTTTTTATTTTAATGCAGAAAATGCATTCAGGTAAAGAACATTTGTATTGAGAACCACTTTACGTCTGCTGCTGTGTGTAATACTGAGTTGATATGTGTTTAGTTTTGGTTACAATATTTCAGGAGATTAAAGAAAGATAATCTTCAATTAATAAAAAATGAGTCTCCAGGTAAAGTTTTTTTGTTGCTTTAGATTTGGCCTCTGCTCAGAAATAATAGGGTGGATTTACTACAGGCAAATAGACTGTGCACTTTGGAAGAGCAGTTGCACTCATTTCCCCCGGAGCTTAGTGATTCACTTTGAACAAAACACCCGATCAATAAAAATAACATTTTTGCTTGCACATGATAGGATGTTAGAAATAAACAGAGCTTCACCATATTCACTAAGCTCTGGAGAAAAATGTGTGCAACTGCATTCCTAAAGTGCACAGTCTATTTGCCTTTATTAAATCCACCCCAATATGTTTTCATGCAACTGTTTATCACATCCCTGTTAAACCTAAAATTTGAATTGGATTTGGAGAGCTCCCCACATTGACTAAGTGTACAGGAAGTTGATTCTGTTATGCAAATGACATTTTCTAAATTTTTGGCCTTATACTGGCAATACTTGGTTGTTTCAATGCAATCAATGAGTGTAAACTTTGTACAACTTAATACATCTTTGGTGCCTGGAACTCCTCTACAGAGGGCCTTCACCGGCTCGGGAAGTGAATAGATAAAAGGTGTTCCGTGCCTTGCAGTTGAACAAGGCTCTTCTCATGACATTATCGCAGTCAACATCCAGGGACCTTGTCAAGTGCTTCTTCTGAAATGTTTTCCAGTCTTGACATAAGGACGTGTGGGTGAGGCTCAAAACAACTGCAAATAGCAGGAGAATGGAGGATTTTGGAAATATTATGGAAGTCATGATCTGAAAAAGGAGACCAAAGAAAATGATGATATTCTAAGTGGTTTTCATAAAACATAAAAAAGAAAAATGAAAACAAAATTCTTCTTAACCATCATTCTGCCTTTCTTATGCTCACCTTAAATGACAGTGCCAGTGAACAGAGATCTGTACAGAGAACAGACACACACCACCACACCCCTCCCCACAACTGCTGACACACAAAAGTTCTCACAAATTCCTGTAACATCTCCTGAGGGGCCCCACGAGGGACTGCGGGCTCCAGAGGCTGCAGATTTTACTGTGGCAGTTTGAGCAGGATGAGCAGAGGGGAGCTGGATGGGGAATCTGTCATTGTCAGTATAGGGGAGGGGGTTAATGTGGTGGATGGTGATAGTAATTCCCTGGGGGGTCATGTGTCATTACTAGGAGGAGGGCAACCGGAAGGTAGGGGTCATCTGTCATTGCCTGGTGGGGAAGGGGTATCTGTCATTACCTACTGGGGGATGGGCTATCTGTCATTACTTGGTGGGCGAGGGGGTGTCTGTCATTACCTGGTGGGAGAGGGGGGTCATCTGTAATTGCCTGGTGGGGGAGGGGGTCATCTATCATTACCTTGTGGGGGAGGGTGGGTCACCTGTTGTTATTACCTGGTGGGGGAGGGGTATCTGTCATTACCTGGTGGGGGATCATCTGTTATCAGCTGGTAGGGGAGGTGGTTATCTGTTATTGCCTGGTGGAGAGAAAATCTGTCATTACTTGGTGGGGGAGGGGTCGTCTGTCATTACCTGGTGGTGGGGAGGAGGGTCATCTGTCATTACCCAGGCGGATAATCTGTCATTTCCTGGTGGGGGGGGTCACCTGTCATTACCTGGTGTGGGAAGAGGGTATTCTGTCATAACCCAGGGGGGGGGGCATCTGTCATTACCTGATGGGAGGGGCAGGTCATCTGTCATTACCTGGTGGGGGAGAGGGGGACTCTGTCATTACGTGGTGGGGGAGGGGGTATCTGTCATTACTAGGTGGGGGATCATCTGTTATTAGATGGTGGGAGAAGGGAGTCATCTGGCATTATCTGGTGGGGGAGGGGTCATCTGTTATTACCTGGTAGGGGAGGGGTCATCTGTTATTACCTGGCGAGGGAGAGGGTGGTCATTTGTTATTACCTGCTGGAGAGTTATCTGTCATTACTTGCATTACTTGGTGGAGGAGGGGTCATCTGTCATTACCTGTTGGGGAGATGAATGGTCATCTGTAATTACCTGGTGGGGGGAGGAGGGGTCATCTGTCATTACCTGGTGGGGGAGGGGGGGGGGTAATCTGTCATTACCTGGTGGGGGGATGAGTGGTCATCTGTAATTACCTTGTGGGGGAGAAGGGGGTCATCTGTCATTTCCTGGGGTGGGAGGGGGGTCATCTGTCATTACCTGGTGGGGGGAGGAGGGGTCACCTGTCATTACCTTGTGGGGAGGGAAGGATCATCTGTCATTACCTGGTGGGGGAGGGGGTGTCTGTCATTACCTGGTGGGGGGAGGGGGTATTTGTCATTACCTGGTGGGGAGGGGGGGCATCTGTCATTACCTGGTGGGGAGGGGATCATCTGGCATTACCTCCTGCACCTCCATATCACTGCAGCCTGGCCATGAGAGATGTAACTGGGTGTTATTTAATAACAAATAAAGCAAAGGTGTTTAAAAAGAAAAAAAAAAGGTGTGATATCCACAGTGGCACACCCTCTGAATAGCCCCCCACCCAGCCCAGTACAGTACCCCCCTCCCGCCCCTGCTCGTGCACACAAGGTGGGGGCAGGCAGGCCACACTGTGAGCTGTTGGGTGAAAGCGGTGGGCTTGTATGTGGATCTGGACGTCAGAGGGCCTGCGGAGTTTCCTCTTTCACATACAAACCTTCCACTTTCACCCGACAGCTCAGAGTGTGGCCTGCCTGCCCCCACCTTTTGTGCACGTGCAGACAGCAGTAGGGGCAAGAGAATAGAGAGACAGCCACCATACAGCTATCATATCTTGGCACACAGTGGGAGGAAGTGGGGGGGTTCCAGGTCATCTTTTGCATTGGGGTCCAAAAGCTTCAAGCTACACCTCTGAGCATGTGAAATGCTTTTTTTCCCGTGATTTTACCTGTAAATGTTTAAGGTTGGTGGAAGGGTCACTTTAAGGTGTTGCTAGCTCCTCCTTGCCTTAATTCATCAGAAGATGCTGCCTGCTAGAAGACAACACGTCCTGTTAAGGAGACAGGTCACACCAGTCATCTATAGGTTGGGTGACAAGTCTCAATGTCCCTGTTATTTCTGCAGGTCCTACTGATTCCTCCTCTTGGCACACTGGAACACAAAGACTCTGAAGCCAAGTTTTGATGTCAGCAGGACTTCAAAGAGAATATTTTATTGAATAGTGGAAAGTAAGAGAAAAAAGGGATGCTCTAAAAGGGTGGGGGAAAAGGTTACAAAAAATGACTTAATCAGAGATGGGCTTTAACCACTTGACCTCTGGAAGATTTACCCCTCTTAATGACCAGGCTGTTTTTTTCTTTTCGGCACTGCACTATTTCAGCTGGTAATTGCGCAGTCATGCAATGCTGTACCCAAACAAAATTTATGTTCTTTTTTCACACAAATAGAGCTTTCTTTTGGTGGTATTTGATCACCAATGGATTTTTTTATTTTTTATGATATAAACAAAAAAAGACCGAACATTTTGAAAAAAAACTATATATTTTACTTTCGGTTATAAAAAATATATAGTAAACTCACAGTCAGTTAATATTTATAACTCCCTTTGAATGTACTATATATTTTTTATAACCGAAAGTAAAAAATGTTTTTTTCAAAATGTTTGGTCTTTTTTCGGTTATTTAAGGTGAAAATGTATTCTGCCACATGTCTTTGATAAAAAAATCCCAAATACATGTATATGAACTAGTTTGTGTGAACGTTATAGCTAGAGATGAGCGAATCGAAGTATCCGAAGTGGAATTCGAGTCGAATATCGGAAAAATTTCGATTCGTGCCGAATCCGAAAAACAGCCTAATTCGGACGCGCGAATCGAAATTTTTCCGAAAATGGCGGCTGACATGTGCGGCGACGGAGCGGGGATGTCGGGGAAGGCGCGCAGACAAGGCGCGCTGCCCCATAATGCATTCCTCAACGACATGTGATCGCATCAGCCAATCAGCAGCCAGCCAGCCAGCACTGTGTAATGGTCGAGGTATATATAGCGGCCATTTTGGAAATCTTCATTTGCCTGCAGTCATTGAACAGAGGCAGACCGCTCTGTACTAGGGACAGGGACAGAGTTAGGGCCACAGAAACGAGAATTGGGGACAGAGAGAAGTTACTTAGGGACAGAGAACCATTACTCAGGGACACAGACTTGTTAATGAGGGCCACAGAATCGTTATTTAGGGACAAAGAAACGCTAGTTAGGGCCACAGAATTCATACTCAGGGACAGACAGAATTGTTACTCAGTGCCAGAGAATTGTTACTTAGGGCCACAGAAACGTTATTAGGGCCACAGAATTTTTACTCAGGGACAGACAGAATTGTTACTGAGTGCCAGAGAATTGTTACTCAGGGACAGACAGAATTGTTACTGAGTGCCAGAGAATTCTTACTCAGGGCCACAGAATTCATTCTCAGGGACAGACAGAATTGTTACTCAGGGACAGACAGAATTGTTACTGAGTGCCAGAGAATTGTTACTCAGGGACAGACAGAATTGTTACTGAGTGCCAGAGAATTGTTACTCAGGGACAGACAGAATTGTTACTGAGTGCCAGAGAATTGTTACTCAGGGACAGACAGAATTGTTACTGAGTGCCAGAGAATTGTTACTCTCACAGACACAAAATTGTTACTTGCACAGACACAGAATTGTTACTTGCACAGACACACAATTGTTACTCAGGGCCACAGAATTCATACTCAGGGACAGACAGAATTGTTACTGAGTGCCAGAGAATTCTTACTCAGGGCCACAGAATTCATACTCAGGGACAGACAGAATTGTTACTCAGGGACAGACAGAATTGTTACTGAGTGCCAGAGAATTGTTACTCAGGGACAGACAGAATTGTTACTGAGTGCCAGAGAATTCTTACTCAGGGACAGACAGAATTGTTACTGAGTGCCAGAGAATTGTTACTCTCACAGACACAAAATTGTTACTTGCACAGACACAGAATTGTTACTCGCACAGAGACAGAATTGTTACTCAGGGCCACAGAATTCATACTCAGGGACAGACAGAATTGTTACTGAGTGCCAGAGAATTGTTACTCAGGGACAGACAGAATTGTTACTGAGTGCCAGAGAATTGTTACTCTCACAGACACAAAATTGTTACTTGCACAGACACAGAATTGTTACTTGCACAGACACACAATTGTTACTCAGGGCCACAGAATTCATACTCAGGGACAGACAGAATTGTTACTGAGTGCCAGAGAATTCTTACTCAGGGCCACAGAATTCATACTCAGGGACAGACAGAATTGTTACTCAGGGACAGACAGAATTGTTACTGAGTGCCAGAGAATTGTTACTCAGGGACAGACAGAATTGTTACTGAGTGCCAGAGAATTGTTACTCTCACAGACACAAAATTGTTACTTGCACAGACACAGAATTGTTACTTGCACAGACACACAATTGTTACTCAGGGCCACAGAATTCATACTCAGGGACAGACAGAATTGTTACTGAGTGCCAGAGAATTGTTACTCAGGGACAGACAGAATTGTTACTGAGTGCCAGAGAATTCTTACTCAGGGCCACAGAATTCATTCTCAGGGACAGACAGAATTGTTACTCAGGGACAGACAGAATTGTTACTGAGTGCCAGAGAATTGTTACTCAGGGACAGACAGAATTGTTACTGAGTGCCAGAGAATTGTTACTCAGGGACAGACAGAATTGTTACTGAGTGCCAGAGAATTGTTACTCAGGGACAGACAGAATTGTTACTGAGTGCCAGAGAATTGTTACTCTCACAGACACAAAATTGTTACTTGCACAGACACAGAATTGTTACTTGCACAGACACACAATTGTTACTCAGGGCCACAGAATTCATACTCAGGGACAGACAGAATTGTTACTGAGTGCCAGAGAATTCTTACTCAGGGCCACAGAATTCATACTCAGGGACAGACAGAATTGTTACTCAGGGACAGACAGAATTGTTACTGAGTGCCAGAGAATTGTTACTCAGGGACAGACAGAATTGTTACTGAGTGCCAGAGAATTCTTACTCAGGGACAGACAGAATTGTTACTGAGTGCCAGAGAATTGTTACTCTCACAGACACAAAATTGTTACTTGCACAGACACAGAATTGTTACTCGCACAGAGACAGAATTGTTACTCGCACAGAGACAGAATTGTTACTCAGGGCCACAGAATTCATACTCAGGGACAGACAGAATTGTTACTGAGTGCCAGAGAATTGTTACTCAGGGACAGACAGAATTGTTACTGAGTGCCAGAGAATTGTTACTCTCACAGACACAAAATTGTTACTTGCACAGACACAGAATTGTTACTTGCACAGACACACAATTGTTACTCAGGGCCACAGAATTCATACTCAGGGACAGACAGAATTGTTACTGAGTGCCAGAGAATTGTTACTCAGGGACAGACAGAATTGTTACTGAGTGCCAGAGAATTGTTACTCTCACAGACACAAAATTGTTACTTGCACAGACACAGAATTGTTACTCGCACAGAGACAGAATTGTTACTCAGGGCCACAGAATTCATACTCAGGGACAGACAGAATTGTTACTGAGTGCCAGAGAATTGTTACTCAGGGAAGACAGAATTGTTACTGAGTGCCAGAGAATTGTTACTCAGGGACAGACAGAATTGTTACTGAGTGCCAGGGAATTGTTACTCTCACAGACACAAAATTGTTACTTGCACAGACACAGAATTGTTACTCGCACAGAGACAGAATTGTTACTCAGGGCCACAGAATTCATACTCAGGGACAGACAGAATTGTTACTGAGTGCCAGAGAATTGTTACTCAGGGACAGACAGAATTGTTACTGAGTGCCAGAGAATTGTTACTCTCACAGACACAAAATTGTTACTTGCACAGACACAGAATTGTTACTTGCACAGACACACAATTGTTACTGAGTGCCAGAGAATTGTTACTCAGGGACAGACAGAATTGTTACTGAGTGCCAGAGAATTGTTACTCAGGGACAGTCAGAATTGTTACTGAGTGCCAGAGAATTGTTACTCAGGGACAGACAGAATTGTTACTGAGTGCCAGAGAATTGTTACTCGCACAGACACAAAATTGTTACTTGCACAGACACAAAATTGTTACTTGCACAGACACAGAATTGTTACTCGCGCAGACACAGAATTGTTACTCAGGGCCACAGAATTCATACTCAGGGACAGACAGAATTGTTACTGAGTGCCAGAGAATTGTTACTCAGGGACAGACAGAATTGTTACTGAGTGCCAGAGAATTGTTACTCAGGGACAGACAGAATTGTTACTGAGTGCCAGAGAATTGTTACTCAGGGACAGACAGAATTGTTACTGAGTGCCAGAGAATTGTTACTCGCACAGACACAAAATTGTTACTTGCACAGACACAGAATTGTTACTCGCACAGACACAGAATTGTTACTCGCACAGACACAGAATTGTTACTCAGGGCCACAGAATTCATACTCAGGGACAGACAGAATTGTTACTGAGTGCCAGAGAATTGTTACTCAGGGACACCTAATCGTTGAATTAAATAGTATGTCAGACAACATGCAGAGGAGTGGCAGAGGAGGCAATGTTTTAGGAGCGAGCAGACGTGGCAGCAGAGGAAGGGGTCGAGGCAGCAGTATTCGCAGCCAGAGGCCAGTGCTCCCGGTGTCATCCAGCGGTCGTGTCTCCACCGACAACCCTGCCGTCATTGATTGGTTGGCTCGGTCGTCTTCCTCTTCCCAGGTCACCTCTGACACCTACAGCCAACGGTCGGTGGGTACGTCAGACACAACCGTTAGTTGGCATGGCCCGGGACCAAGCCCACTGAAATCACGTGTCCTCTACCTGCCCCTGTCCTTTGCTGTTCCCTCACCAAGCGAAGTATCGCATGCTGTGGGCTCAGCCCCACTGTACAGTGAGGAAGAGCTAACAGAGGGCGGTCAGGAACGGGGGGAGACATCGGCCTTTTCAGCAGCCAAGCGAACAAGTACTGGCGAGGAGAGTGGCTCGGTAGCCGGTCTAGAGACAGGTCTGTCTCCTGACCCAGACGCAGCCGAGGGGGCTAGTAGTGAGGCGGAGACCCTACTTGATGATGAGGAGGTTGATCGCACTTGGCAGCCTCGTCGTCATCAGGCAATTTCTTCCGCATCATCAGGAGAAGAGGGTGGCAGCTTGGCAGCGAGCAAAACAGTCGGTGGGTTGCCCAGGAGACAGCAGCAGGGTCGCATCAGTGTCAGTGGAGCCAAACGTCCACGGAGTAGAGCACCAGCTCCACTGCAGCCTACCACCACGGCCAGTAGTGGTGCCGGTGCGCACGGAGGAAGTAGCAGTCAGCCAGTGAAGAGTAGCGGGGGCAAAGTTTCCTACTCGGTGGTGTGGCAATTTTTCCTCAAGCCGCCCGAGGAAGTAAACGTAGCCGTATGTCGACTATGTGGCCAGAAATGCAAGCGTGGCCAGGGGGCCCATGTTGGGACTACAGCGTTGCGTCAGCATATGCAGCGTCACCATTCGGTGGCCTGGGAAAACCGTGATAAACATACGGCGGTTCTGCCTGCCCCAGCCCCCGCTCCATCACCCGCTCCGTTACTTGCTCCGTCACCCGACGTCGTCAATCGCCCTCTATCAGCCAGTCAAGGCTCCAACACCTCTGCTGAGGGGAGTTGTCGCTCGTTGGCATCTTCCGCTCGTTCAGATGCTCCTTCTCCTGCTACTCCTCTTCTCGGATTCCGTCAACAGTCTTTCTTGGAATCCGTATCCAAGAGACAACAGTTTGCGAGCACGCACCCGACGGTGCAAAAGCTGAACGTCCTCCTGTCCAAGTTGCTGGTGCTGCAGTCCCTCCCTTTCCAACTGGTGGACTCAGCACCTTTCCGAGAAATGATGGCTTGTGCCGCGCCGCGGTGGAGAGTGCCAAGCCGTCATTTCTTTGCCCAAAAGGCAGTGCCAGCCCTGCATTCACATGTAGAAGAGATGGTGGGCCAGTCTTTGAGCATGTCGGTCTCTGCCAAAGTGCACGGCAGCGCCGACGTGTGGAGCTGTAACTACGGTCAGGGACAGTACATGTCATTTACGGCCCACTGGGTGAACGTGGTGCCGGCACAGCCGCACCAGCAACTTGGACAGGTCACGACGCTTTTGCCTCCACGTTTGCACGTCCTTGGTCCAGCAAGCATGTCCGCCTCTACCACCTCTTTTTCCGCCGTGTCCTCAGCCGCCACCCCCGTGCCAAGTCCCATTACCCGACCGGCATATCACATGTGCAGGGCGCAACGGTGTCACGCTGTGCTGCACCTGGTATGCCTTGGCGAACGTAGTCACACAGGGGAGGAACTGCTGAGTGTAATGAACAGAGAAATCGACAGATGGCTGTCTCCGCGCAAACTAAAAATCGGAACCATGTTGACTGACAACGGAAAGAACATGGTGTCTGCTCTGCGTCAAGGAAGGTTGTGCCATGCGCCATGCATGGCTCACGTGTTCAATCTGGTTGTCAAGCGGTTCCTAAAATCCACCATCCCACTGCAAGACATCCTTAAAATGTCACGTAAACTGTGCATGCATTTCAGCCATTCCTACACCGCAAAGAACACCCTCATTGAGCTGCAGCGGCAGAACGGAATTCCACAGCATCGCCTGATCTGCGACGTTGCAACAAGGTGGAATTCAACCCTACACATGTTAGACCGCCTTTACGAGCAGCGAAAGGCCATCACCGATTTCCTGATGTTACAAGCGGATAAAGGTACTCCCCTGTGTAACTTAGATGTCAGCCATTGGCAGCTCATGCGTGACACCTGCCGCTTGCTCAGGCCCTTTGAGGAGGCCACGCTATTCGTGAGTCGGCAGGACTATGGGATGAACGACGTCATTCCTCTGTTGCACGTCCTGGAACAAATGCTGTTAACAATGGCTGGTCAGGGTGCGGTAGACGTGGCGCACAGATCTCAACGCCACATGACCCCTGTGGGGGCAGGACAGGAAGAAGAGGAGGAGGTAGAGGAGGACATTTGTGCTCAGGAATTATTGAGTGAAATGGGTGGTTTTTCCACTCAGCGGACAGGAGTGGAGGAGCAGGAGCATCTGGTAGAGGAGGAGGAGGAGGAGACAGAGGACCCAGACGCACCGTGGCAGTATGCTGTGGAGATGGAGGCAGGGAGTCCCTCGCATTCCTTGGCACAAATGGCCCATAGCATGCTCGGTTGCTTGCGTAGCGACAGCCGAATAATAACCATCAGACAGAGGGATGACTTTTGGCTGTCCACCTTGTTGGACCCTCGCTACCGGTCCAAAATGGTGGCCTTTTTCACACCTGCTGAGAGGGAGGCCAAAATTACGTACTATAAAAACCACCTATGTAGTCAGTTGGTCTCTGCCTTTGTGCGCCATCGTCCATCCTCAGACACTGTGGGCCCTGTGCGCTCGCGTTCCGCTGGCATGGCAGCAGGGGAGGGGTGGGGTGGTAGGAGCAGCGGCAGCTCCACCAGCAGCGGCTGCCTCAGTCTGCAGTCGATGATGAGTAGCTTTCTTCACCAGCGCAGTGAGGAAACTACTAACCAGCCGCAGCAGCAGCAGCAGCATCAGGTGGACCTGGAGCAGGAGCTCAAACAACAGGCTTGGGCCTACTTGGACAGCACCCTGCCAACCGAGGTAGACAATCCCCTTGACTACTGGGCAACGAAACTTGACCTTTGGCCCCAACTAGCTGAATTTGCCCTTGAAAGGCTGTCATGCCCGGCCAGTAGCGTGGCATCGGAGCGCGTGTTTAGTGCGGCAGGAGGTATTGTAACTCCGCGGAGGACACGACTGTCCACCCAAAGTGTGGAGAGACTCACGTTTGTGAAAATGAATCAGGCGTGGATTAGTCTGGATTTCAAACCACCAGTTCCTGACACAACTGACTAAATCCGCCATGAATCATGCCTCAAACATGTGCCACTTTCAGGTCTCCTCACACTGCTGGTGTGTTGAATTTTTTGACATAGGGTGCTGGCAGATTACGGGCCTCCTATAGCTGCTGCCAGGCCCCTAATCTGCCATAGGCCCCTATATACCACCTCCTCCTGCTGCTGCCAGGTCCAGAGTCTCTCATGGGTCCCTGTACGGCCTCCCATTGCTGCTGTCTCCATCGCCACACTCTGCTGCCATGTGCCACTTTCAGGTCTCTTCACACTGCTGGTGTGTTAAATTTTTTGACATAGGGTGCAGGCAGATTACGGGCCTCACATAGCTGCTGCCAGGCCCCTAATCTGCCATGGGCCCCTATATACCACCTCCTCCTGCTGCTGCCAGGTCCAGAGTCTCTCATGGGTCCCTGTACGGCCTCCCATTGCTGCTGTCTCCATCGCCACACTCTGCTGCCATGTGCCACTTTCAGGTCTCTTCACACTGCTGGTGTGTTAAATTTTTTGACATAGGGTGCAGGCAGATTACGGGCCTCACATAGCTGCTGCCAGGCCCCTAATCTGCCATAGGCCCCTATATACCGCCTCCTCATGCTGCTGCCAAGTCCAGAGTCTCTCATGGGTCCCTGTACGGCCTCCCATTGCTGCTGTCTCCATCGCCACACTCTGCTGCCATGTGCCACTTTCAGGTCTCTTCACACTGCTGGTGTGTTAAATTTTTTGACATAGGGTGCAGGCAGATTACGGGCCTCACATAGCTGCTGCCAGGCCCCTAATCTGCCATGGGCCCCTATATACCGCCTCCTCATGCTGCTGCCAAGTCCAGAGTCTCTCATGGGTCCCTGTACGGCCTCCCATTGCTGCTGTCTCCATCGCCACACTCTGCTGCCATGTGCCACTTTCAGGTCTCTTCACACTGCTGGTGTGTTAAATTTTTTGACATAGGGTGCAGGCAGATTACGGGCCTCACATAGCTGCTGCCAGGCCCCTAATCTGCCATGGGCCCCTATATACCGCCTCCTCATGCTGCTGCCAAGTCTAGAGTCTCTCATGGGTCCCTGTACGGCCTCCCATTGCTGCTGTCTCCATCGCCACACTCTGCTGCCATGTGCCACTTTCAGGTCTCTTCACACTGCTGGTGTGTTAAATTTTTTGACATAGGGTGCAGGCAGATTACGGGCCTCACATAGCTGCTGCCAGGCCCCTAATCTGCCATGGGCCCCTATAAACCGCCTCCTCATGCTGCTGCCAAGTCTAGAGTCTCTCATGGGTCCCTGTACGGCCTCCCATTGCTGCTGTCTCCATCGCCACACTCTGCTGCCATGTGCCACTTTCAGGTCTCTTCACACTGCTGGTGTGTTTAATTTTTTGACATAGGGTGCTGCAAGATAACGGGCCTCACATAGCTGCTGCCAGGCCCCTAATCTGCCATGGGCCCCTATATACCGCCTCCTCATGCTGCTGCCAAGTCCAGAGTCTCTCATGGGTCCCTGTACGGCCTCCCATTGCTGCTGTCTCCATCGCCACACTCTGCTGCCATGTGCCACTTTCAGGTCTCTTCACACTGCTGGTGTGTTTAATTTTTTGACATAGGGTGCTGCAAGATAACGGGCCTCACATAGCTGCTGCCAGGCCCCTAATCTGCCATGGGCCCCTATATACCGCCTCCTCATGCTGCTGCCAAGTCCATAGTCTGTCATGGTCCCTGTACGGCCTCCCATTGCTGCTGTCTCCATCGCCACACTCTGCTGCCATGTGCCACTTTCAGGTCTCTTCACACTGCTGGTGTGTTAAATTTTTTGACATAGGGTGCAGGCAGATTACGGGCCTCACATAGCTGCTGCCAGGCCCCTAATCTGCCATGGGCCCCTATATACCGCCTCCTCATGCTGCTGCCAAGTCCAGAGTCTGTCATGGTCCCTGTACGGCCTCCCATTGCTGCTGTCTCCATCGCCACACTCTGCTGCCATGTGCCACTTTCAGGTCTCTTCACACTGCTGGTGTGTTAAATTTTTTGACATAGGGTGCAGGCAGATTACGGGCCTCACATAGCTGCTGCCAGGCCCCTAATCTGCCATGGGCCCCTATATACCACCTCCTCCTGCTGCTGCCAGGTCCAGAGTCTCTCATGGGTCCCTGTACGGCCTCCCATTGCTGCTGTCTCCATCGCCACACTCTGCTGCCATGTGCCACTTTCAGGTCTCTTCACACTGCTGGTGTGTTAAATTTTTTGACATAGGGTGCTGCAAGATAACGGGCCTCACATAGCTGCTGCCAGGCCCCTAATCTGCCATGGGCCCCTATATACCGCCTCCTCATGCTGCTGCCAAGTCCATAGTCTGTCATGGTCCCTGTACGGCCTCCCATTGCTGCTGTCTCCATCGCCACACTCTGCTGCCATGTGCCACTTTCAGGTCTCTTCACACTGCTGGTGTGTTAAATTTTTTGACATAGGGTGCAGGCAGATTACGGGCCTCACATAGCTGCTGCCAGGCCCCTAATCTGCCATGGGCCCCTATATACCGCCTCCTCATGCTGCTGCCAAGTCCAGAGTCTGTCATGGTCCCTGTACGGCCTCCCATTGCTGCTGTCTCCATCGCCACACTCTGCTGCCATGTGCCACTTTCAGGTCTCTTCACACTGCTGGTGTGTTAAATTTTTTGACATAGGGTGCAGGCAGATTACGGGCCTCACATAGCTGCTGCCAGGCCCCTAATCTGCCATGGGCCCCTATATACCACCTCCTCCTGCTGCTGCCAGGTCCAGAGTCTCTCATGGGTCCCTGTACGGCCTCCCATTGCTGCTGTCTCCATCGCCACACTCTGCTGCCATGTGCCACTTTCAGGTCTCTTCACACTGCTGGTGTGTTAAATTTTTTGACATAGGGTGCTGCAAGATAACGGGCCTCACATAGCTGCTGCCAGGCCCCTAATCAGCCATGGGCCCCTATACCGCCTCCTCCTGCTGCTGCCAGGTCCAGAGTCTCTCATGCCATGTGCCACTTTCAGGTCTCTTCACACTGCTGGTGTGTTAAATTTTTTGACATAGGGTGCAGGCAGATTACGGGCCTCACATAGCTGCTGCCAGGCCCCTAATCTGCCATGGGCCCCTATATACCGCCTCCTCATGCTGCTGCCAAGTCCAGAGTCTGTCATGGTCCCTGTACGGCCTCCCATTGCTGCTGTCTCCATCGCCACACTCTGCTGCCATGTGCCACTTTCAGGTCTCTTCACACTGCTGGTGTGTTAAATTTTTTGACATAGGGTGCAGGCAGATTACGGGCCTCACATAGCTGCTGCCAGGCCCCTAATCTGCCATGGGCCCCTATATACCGCCTCCTCATGCTGCTGCCAAGTCCAGAGTCTGTCATGGTCCCTGTACGGCCTCCCATTGCTGCTGTCTCCATCGCCACACTCTGCTGCCATGTGCCACTTTCAGGTCTCTTCACACTGCTGGTGTGTTAAATTTTTTGACATAGGGTGCAGGCAGATTACGGGCCTCACATAGCTGCTGCCAGGCCCCTAATCTGCCATGGGCCCCTATATACCGCCTCCTCATGCTGCTGCCAAGTCCAGAGTCTGTCATGGTCCCTGTACGGCCTCCCATTGCTGCTGTCTCCATCGCCACACTCTGCTGCCATGTGCCACTTTCAGGTCTCTTCACACTGCTGGTGTGTTAAATTTTTTGACATAGGGTGCAGGCAGATTACGGGCCTCACATAGCTGCTGCCAGGCCCCTAATCTGCCATAGGCCCCTATATACCGCCTCCTCATGCTGCTGCCAAGTCCAGAGTCTGTCATGGTCCCTGTACGGCCTCCCATTGCTGCTGTCTCCATCGCCACACTCTGCTGCCATGTGCCACTTTCAGGTCTCTTCACACTGCTGGTGTGTTAAATTTTTTGACATAGGGTGCAGGCAGATTACGGGCCTCACATAGCTGCTGCCAGGCCCCTAATCTGCCATGGGCCCCTATATACCACCTCCTCCTGCTGCTGCCAGGTCCAGAGTCTCTCATGGGTCCCTGTACGGCCTCCCATTGCTGCTGTCTCCATCGCCACACTCTGCTGCCATGTGCCACTTTCAGGTATCTTCACACTGCTGGTGTGTTAAATTTTTTGACATAGGGTGCTGCAAGATAACGGGCCTCACATAGCTGCTGCCAGGCCCCTAATCAGCCATGGGCCCCTATACCGCCTCCTCCTGCTGCTGCCAGGTCCAGAGTCTCTCATGCCATGTGCCACTTTCAGGTCTCTTCACACTGCTGGTGTGTTTAATTTTTTGACATAGGGTGCAGGCAGATTACGGGCCTCACATAGCTGCTGCCAGGCCCCTAATCTGCCATGGGCCCCTATATACCGCCTCCTCATGCTGCTGCCAGGTCCAGAGTCTCTCATGGGTCCCTGTACGGCCTCCCATTGCTGCTTTCTCCATCGCCACACTCTGCCATGTGCCACTTTCAGGTCTCCTCACACACTGCTGGTGTGTTGAATTTTTTGACATAGGGTGCTGGCAGATTACGGGCCTCCCATAGCTGCTGCCAGGCCCCTAATCTGCCATGGGCCCCTATATACCGCCTCCTCATGCTGCTGCCAAGTCCAGAGTCTGTCATGGGTCCCTGTACGGCCTCCCATTGCTGCTGTCTCCATCGCCACACTCTGCCATGTGCCACTTTCAGGTCTCCTCACACACTGCTGGTGTGTAGAATTTTTTGACATAGGGTGCTGGCAGATTACGGGCCTCCCATAGCTGCTGCCAGGCCCCTAATCTGCCATGGGCCCCTATATACCGCCTCCTCATGCTGCTGCCAAGTCCAGAGTCTGTCATGGGTCCCTGTACGGCCTCCCATTGCTGCTGTCTCCATCGCCACACTCTGCCATGTGCCACTTTCAGGTCTCCTCACACTGCTGGTGTGTTGAATTTTTTGACATAGGGTGCTGGCAGATTACGGGCCTCCTATAGCTGCTGCCAGGCCCCTAATCTGCCATGGGCCCCTATATACCGCCTCCTCATGCTGCTGCCAAGTTCAGAGTCTGTCATGGGTCCCTGTACGGCCTCCCATTGCTGCTGTCTCCATCGCCACACTCTGCCATGTGCCACTTTCAGGTCTCCTCACACTGCTGGTGTGTTGAATTTTTTGACATAGGGTGCTGGCAGATTACGGGCCTCCTATAGCTGCTGCCAGGCCCCTAATCTGCCATAAGCCCCTATATACCGCCTCCTCATGCTGCTGCCAAGTCCAGAGTCTGTCATGGGTCCCTGTACGGCCTCCCATTGCTGCTGTCTCCATCGCCACACTCTGCCATGTGCCACTTTCAGGTCTCCTCACACACTGCTGGTGTGTTGAATTTTTTGACATAGGGTGCTGGCAGATTACGGGCCTCCTATAGCTGCTGCCAGGCCCCTAATCTGCCGTAGGCCCCTATATACCGCCTCCTCATGCTGCTGCCAGGTCCAGAGTCTCTCATGGGTCCCTGTACGGCCTCCCATTGCTGCTGTCTCCATCGCCACACTCTGCCATGTGCCACTTTCAGGTCTCCTCACACTGCTGGTGTGTTCCATTTTTTGTCATAGGGTGCTGGCAGATTATGGGCCTCCCATAACTGCTGCCAGGCCCCTAATCTGCCATGGGCCCCTATACCGACTCCTCATGCTGTGACGTTGCAACAAGGTGGAATTCAACCCTACATATGTTAGACCGCCTTTACGAACAGCAAAAGGCCATCACAGATTTCCTGATGTTAAAAGCAGATAAAGGTACTCCCTGTGTAACTTAGATGTCAGCCATTGGCAGCTCATGCGTGACACCTGCGCTTGCTCAGGCCCTTTGAGGAGGCCACGCTATTCGTGAGTCGGCAGGACTATGGGATGAACGACGTCATTCCTCTGTTGCACGTCCTGGAACAAATGCTGTTAACAATGGCTGGTCAGGGTGCGGTAGACGTGGCGCACAGATCTCAACGCCACATGGCCCCTGTGGGGGCAGGACTGGAAGAAGAGGAGGAGGTAGAGGAGGACATTGGTGCTCAGGAATTATTGAGTGAAATGGGTGGTTTTTCCACTCAGCGGACAGGAGTGGAGGAGCAGGAGCATCTGGTAGAGGAGGAGGAAGAGGAGACAGAGGACCTAGACGCACCGTGGCAGTATGCTGTGGAGATGGAGGCAGGGAGTCCCTCGCATTCCTTGGCACAAATGGCCCATAGCATGCTCGGTTGCTTGCGTAGCGACAGCCGAATAATAACCATCAGACAGAGGGATGACTTTTGGCTGTCCACCTTGTTGGACCCTCGCTACCGTTCAAAAATGGTGGCCTTTTTCACACCTGCTGAGAGGGAGGCCAAAATAACGTACTATAAAAAACACCTATGTAGTCAGCTGGTCTCTGCCTGTCTGCGCCAACGTCCATCCTCAGACACTGTGGGCCCTGTGCGCTCGTGTTCCGCTGCCATGGCAGCAGGGGAGGGGTGGGGTGGTAGGAGCAGTGGCAGCTCCACCAGCAGCGGCTGCCTCAGTCTGCAGTCGATGATGAGTAGCTTTCTTCACCAGCGCAGTGAGGAAACTACTAACCAGCCGCAGCAGCAGCAGCAGCATCAGGTGGACCTGGAGCAGGACCTCAAACAACAGGCTTAGGCCTACTTGGACAGCACCCTGCCAACCGAGGTAGACAATCCCCTTGACTACTGGGCAACGAAACTTGACCTTTGGCCCCAACTAGCTGAATTTGCCCTTGAAAGGCTGTCATGCCCGGCCAGTAGCGTGGCATCGGAGCGCGTGTTTAGTGCGGCAGGAGGTATTGCAACTCCGCGGAGGACACGACTGTCCACCCAAAGTGTGGAGAGACTCACGTTTGTGAAAATGAATCAGGCGTGGATTAGTCTGGATTTCAAACCACCAGTTCCTGACACAACTGACTAAATCCGCCATGAATCATGCCCCAAACATGTGCCACTTTCAGGTCTCCTCACACTGCTGGTGTGTTCCATTTTTTGTCATAGGGTGCTGGCAGATTACGGGCCTCCCATAGCTGCTGCCAGGCCCCTAATCTGCCATGGGCCCCTATACCGCCTCCTCATGCTGCTGCCAAGTCCAGAGTCTCTCATGGGTCCCTGTACGGCCTCCCATTGCTGCTGCCTCCATCGCCACACTCTGCCATGTGCCACTTTCAGGTCTCCTCACACTGCTGGTGTGTTCCATTTTTTGTCATAGGGTGCTGGCAGATTACGGGCCTCCCATAGCTGCTGCCAGGCCCCTAATCTGCCATGGGCCCCTATACCGCCTCCTCATGCTGCTGCCAGGTCCAGAGTCTCTCATGGGTCCCTGTACGGCCTCCCATTGCTGCTGTCTCCATCGCCACACTCTGCCATGTGCCACTTTCAGGTCTCCTCACACTGCTGGTGGGTTCCATTTTTTGTCATAGGGTGCTGGCAGATTACGGGCCTCCCATAGCTGCTGCCAGGCCCGTAATCTGCCATGGGCCCCCGTACCGACTCCTCATGCTGCTGCCAGGCCCGTAATCTGTCATGGGCCACTGTTGTCGCTTGTTGGCATATTCCGCTCGTTCAGATGCTCCTTCTCCTGCTACTCCTCTTCACGGATTCCGTCAGCAGTCTTTCTTGGAATCCGTTTCCAAGAGACAACAGTTTGCGAGCACGCACCCGACGGTGCAGAAGCTGAACGTCCTCCTGTCCAAGTTGCTGCTGCCAGGCTCGTAATCTGTCATGCGCCCCTGTACCGCCTCCTCATGCTGCTGCCAGGTCCAGAGTGTGTCATGGGCCCCCGTACCGACTCCTCATGCTGCTGCCAGGCCCGTAATCTGTCATGGGCCCCTGTACCGCCTCCCCATGCTGCTGCCAGGTCCAGAGTGTGTCATGGGTCCCTGTACGGCCTCCCATTGCTGCTGCCAGGCCCGTAATCTGCCATGGGCCCCTGTACCGACTCCTCATGCTGCTGCCAGGCCCGTAATCTGTCATGGGCCCCTGTACCGCCTCCTCATGCTGCTGCCAGGTCCAGAGTGTGTCATGGGTCCCTGTACGGCCTCCCATTGCTGCTGTCTCTATCGCCACACTCTGCCATGTGCCACTTTCAGGTCTCCTCACACTGCTGGTGGTTTCCATTTTTGTCATAGGGTGCTGTATGGCCTCCCATTGCTGCTGCCTCCACCGCCACACTGTGGCTCCACACTCTGGTTTTGGCCCCGTGACTGCCCAAATGAGTGAAGTGTGCGGTGATTCTAAGATCGACGGCACTCATCTGCATGTCATACTGACTGACAGTATTATTTCTCTTCCCCAGCAGACTCCAAGGGCATTTAAATTAAAGGTACAGTGTTCTGCACTAATATTAAGTCTCTCTGAAGCCTAGAAACACCCTTTTTTAAGTTAAATTCACAGCGAATTTATTCGACTCGAATCGAATATTGTCCACGAATTCGCCGAATCAGTCGAATCGAATTTTTCATTTCTTCGCTCATCTCTAGTTATAGCGTCTACAAACTATTGTATATATGCTGGAATTTATGCAGCTTTTACTTTCTGACTACATATCATGTTTCTTGAGGTGCTAAAATGACAGTGCAGTACAAAACCCCTCAAATGACCTGAATTTTCTAAATTTTTGGAAAGTAGATACCTCAAGGAATTTGCTGAGAGGCATGTTGAGTCTATGGAACATTTTATTTTTTGCCACAAATGTTTGGAAAATGACAATTTTTTTTTGTCAGTTAAATGATACTATATATTGTTCACGCATGCCATGGGTATATGTGGAATAAGATCCCAAAACACATTCTGCTACTTTTTCTGAGTATGACGATACCACATGCGAGAGACTTTTTGACAGCCTAGCCACGTACACCCCCCAAAATCCAATGACTACCTCCAGGCTTTCAAAGGGCATATTTCCTCATATTACTTCCTCACTACCTATTATAGTTTCAGAGGACCTAAAATACCAAGATAGTACAAACACCCCCTCCCCAAATGACCCCTTTTTCAAAAGTAGATGTCCCAAGGAATTCGATAAGAGACATGGTGAGTATTTTGCAGATATCATTTTTGTCACAGGGTTTTGAAAAAAAAACCAAACAAATACATTTTCAATTTCTTTCTTAGATTTCCAGAAACTTGTGGCAACAAATTAGATCTACAAAATACTCACTATACCTCTTAGCAAATACCACGGAGTGTCTACTTTCAAAAAAGGGGTCATTTGGATTTGTGGGGGGGAGGTTCTTCTACTATACTGGCATTTCAGAGCCAACATTAGAAGCTTATGCCAGACATCACCCACTTTTCTAACCACTTGAAGACTAAGCCTTTTCTGACACTTTTTGTTTACTTGGAAAAACAGTTGTTTTTGCTAGAAAATTACTTTGAACCACCAAACATTATATATATTTTTTTAAAGCAGAGTATAAAACGGTGGGGGTTGACATTTTTCATGTCACACAGTATTTGCGCAACAATTTTTCAAACGCAATTTTTTAAAAAAAATACACTATTTAGAATTTGAATGCACAAAAACACAATATATTGCCCAGTTGTTTGATAAAATATAATATGATGTTATACCGAATAAATACCAAACATGATATGCTTCAAAATTGCGCACGCCTGTGCAATGGCGACAAACGTACATTTTTAATATTCATAGGTGACGCTTTAAAAGCCTTTACAGGTCACTACTTTAGATTTACATAGGAGATCTAGTGCTAGAATTACTGCTCTCTATCTGATGTTCGCGTTGACACCTCACATGCATGATGCAACCTCTGTTTACATACCGCCACTTGCGCTGCCGCTTGCGTTTGCCTATGCACACGAGCACGGGGTTGGAGGTGAATCTTTTTTTAAATGATCTATTTTGATTTTTTTTCTATTATTTTTACACTGTCCCTTCCATTTATTTTATTGTTATTACTGGAAATGTAAATATCCCCTGTGACAGCAATAGGCAGTGACAGTTACTCTTTTCTGAGAAATCTGGTATCTATTAGACTCTAGATCTCTCCTCTGCCCTTAAAACATCTGATCACACCAAGATTGGTGTGATCAGATGCTTTCCCAATTTTAAAATTGCACTGTTTATATCTGGCAAAAAAAAATGACGAAATGCTCATAGCTTCTGGTCTCTTAGACCATAGAGATGCTTTGAGGCATTCCAGTCTCCGATCAGCTCTATTTTCAGCCAGTAGAACTACCTGCTGCATTTTTGGGTTTCCCGGTGGGACAGGAGAGCCCAGCAAAACCTTGGAAAGCGACAGGAGGGGAAGGAGAGTCACTTACTGCTACTTGTAAAAGCGATCCAGTGGCTAATTAGCGCTATAATTGTTTTCACATGACAGTCAACCGCCAGCAGAAAAAAACAATACCAGGATGATGCCTGTAGCTGCAGGCATCATCCTGGCATAACCGCTCAAAGTCCAGCAACGTACCAGTATGTTGCTGGTCCATGTTGGGCATATATGTAACAGCAGAGAACATGGGCATATGATGAACCAAGTCTGTGGGCCAATATGACAGCAATTCATTCTTTTTTGTAATGCCCAAGTTGAGGGTTAGGCCCAAAAACGTTTTAAATTGGGAAGCTGTGATAGGTTTCCATGCAAGTTGTCTGGCAAGAGCTGAATTTGGGTGGGCGGCAGTGTATTGTTGTGTGTACAAATTGCTTTGGCCCACAATCAATTGATACAAATCTTCTGTGAAAAACAGCAGAGGGGCTAAACGGTAGTGTTGGCAGCGAACGGGGCTGATTCTGCTAACACTGCATTTTTGGGGACACTATACAAAGGAGGCACTAGTATAGTTCTGTTCGTGATCAATATCTTCATCCGTACAAACACTATACTAGTAATGGCGGTGATCAGCACCCTTTAGCGTTAGGAGTGCGATAGTGTGCGGGAAATCTAATGCTAGCTGACCCTGACTGGGAAGGGAGCCTTACAGACCATGACACTATGTGATGTCACTAGTGCAGTAATACAGTGATCAGCATATTTGGTACATTTACTAGGGATGTACTGTTTAATGACAAGCCTTCCAGTTAGCTGTACTAGGGATTCATCCACATAAATATTTTTTTGGGGAGTAAACGTATTTTTTTGGGGAGTTGAATACAGTTTATATTGGTGTCACTTAGTCACTATGTTTCTCTTTTATCCCTATTTGGGATCACTATCATATGGTTCATATTTTTTCTTTAGTCTAACATCAGTTGGTTTGTGTTTGATATATATTCATTTGTGGTAAATTTGTGTTTTTTTCACTTATAATCACCTCATCAATCACTTATGGGCACTTTGAGTTTCTTTTTTTGGTAGATTTCCGGATTATACCTGGTTGGCATCTACTTATACAGTAAGTACACCCTAGATGTTACATTTTGGGGGGTTCCCGGTATATATTTATTCATGTAGATTTCATCTTTATGCAGTTTTATTCATATGTTCTTTCTGTGATGTTTCATGTGTAAGCGCAGCACCACATTATTGTATAATATATTGCCTGGCACACAGGTGATATTGACCAACAATGTAATTTAGCAGATCATCAGTAAAACATAATTGAAAAGAGTAAATTGGGGTAACATTTTCTGCTTGTATCTGAGGGTCTGGCTGTGCTGTAAAAGGGGAAATTGTAGGTTCTGCCGAGTTAGTGGGAAGCCATGTGGGATATAAAAGAACGTCTGGGAGGCTAGTATGGGCCATACCTCATTGTTGTGAATGGGACACCACGCTACTAGTGCCTGGCCTATCATCTGGGAATGTGACCCTTCTTTTACTTGCCACTGCACCAGGATTTGCAGCGCTACTGGTGTATGCCTGCCTATCTTCTGGGAGTGCTTCGCTGCTTATACTCACCACTGGTGGATGCCTGCTCCTCCTCAGGTCTCCTGAACCTCTTTGGGCCCTCTCCTCCTCAGAATCCATTGCTGATCCACTGCTTTCAACTGGCTCATACTCAGAATCTGAGTCTGACAGAGAGAGTTCCCCACTACTCTCGTCCATCATAATCAGCATCTGGAAAGCCTCCTTGCTGGTGTATAATTTTTTAGACATGTTGATACTGCACTGCTGATGTTGATTTTGATGTTCACTGATACGCTGTGACAGATGTGGATTTGACACTTGTCCACTGTGACAGATGTTGATCACGGATACAGATGTAGATTTGATACTCGTACACTGTGACAGATGTTGATCACTGGTACAGATGTGGATTTGACACTGGTACACTGTGACATATATTGATCATTTGTACAGATGTGGATTTGATACTGGTACACTGTGACAGATGTTGATCACTGGTATTGATGTGGATTTGACACAGGTACTGTGTGACAGATGTTGATCACTGGTACAGATGGGGATTTGACACTGGTATTATGTGACAGATGTTGATCACTGGTACAAATGTGGATTTGACACTGGTATTCTGTGACAGATGTTGATCACTGGCACAAATGTGGATTTGACACTGATACACTGTGATAGATATTGATCACTGGTACTGATGTGGATTTGACACAGGTACTGTGTGACTGATGTTAATCACTAATTCAGATGTGGATTTTACACTGGTACACTGTGACAGATGGGGATCACTGGTACAGATGTGAATTTGACACTGGTACACTGTGACATATATTGATCATTTGTACAGATGTGGATTTGATACTGGTACACTGTGACAGATGTTGATCACTGATACAGATGTGGATTTGAAACCGGTACTCTGTGACAGATGTTGATCACTGGTACTGATGTGGATTTGACACTGGTACACTGTGACAGATGTTGATCACTGGTAGAGATGTGGATTTGACACTGGTACACTGTGACAGATGTTGATCACTGGTACTGATGTGGATTTGACACTGGTACACTGTGACAGATGTTAATCACTGGTACTGATGTGGATTTGACACTGGTTTTCTGTGACAATTTTGATCACTGGTACAGATGTGGATATGGCACTGGTACTCTGTGACAGATGTTGATCACTGGTACAGATGTGGGTTTGACACTGGTACACTGACAGATATGGATCACTGGTACAGATGTGGGTTTTACATTGCTACATTGACAGATGTTAATCATTGGTACAGATGTGGATGATCACTGGTACACTGTGACAGATGTTGATCACTGGTAAAAATGTAGATGACCACTGGTACACTGGCAGATGTGGATCACTGGTACACTGACAGATGTGGATGATCACTGTGACAGATGTTGATCACTGATACTGATGTGGATTTGACACTGGTACATTGTGACAGATATTGATCACTGGTACGAATGTGAATATGACACTGGTACACTGTGACAGATATTGATCACTGGTACAGATGTGTATATGACACTGGTACTCTGTGACAGATGTTGATCACTGGTACAGATGTGGATTTGACACTGGTACACTGACTTATGTTTTTCCCTGGTACAGAAATGGATGAAGAGTATGTAGACTGTGACAGATGTGGATCACTGGTACAGATCTGGATTACCACTGGTACACTGTGACAGATGTTGGTAACTAGTACAGATGTGGATGACCACTGGTACACTGTGACAGATGTTGGTAACTAGTACAGATGTGGATGACCACTAGTACACTGCGACAGGTGTGGATCACTGGTACAGATATGGATGACCACTAGTACACTGTGACAGATGTTAATCACTGGTACTGATGTGGATTTGACACTGGTTTTCTGTGACAATTTTGATCACTGGTACAGATGTGGATATGGCACTGGTACTCTGTGACAGATGTTGATCACTGGTACAGATGTGGGTTTGACACTGGTACACGGACAGATATGGATCACTGGTACAGATGTGGGTTTTACAGTGCTACACTGACAGATGTTAATCATTGGTACAGATGTGGATGATCACTGGTACACTGTGACAGATGTTGATCACTGGTAAAAATGTAGATGACCACTGGTACACTGGCAGATGTGGATCACTGGTACACTGACAGATGTGGATGATCACTGTGACAGATGTTGATCACTGATACTGATGTGGATTTGACACTGGTACACTGTGACAGATATTGATCACTGGTACAAATGTGAATATGACACTGGTACACTGTGACAGATATTGATCACTGGTACAGATGTGTATATGACACTGGTACTCTGTGACAGATGTTGATCACTGGTACAGATGTGGATTTGACACTGGTACACTGACAGATGTTTTTCCCTGGTACAGAAATGGATGAAGTGTATGTAGACTGTGACAGATGTGGATCACTGGTACAGATCTGGATTACTACTGGTATACTGTGACAGATGTTGGTAACTAGTACAGATGTGGATGACCACTAGTACACTGTGACAGATGTGGTTCACTGGTAAAAATGTAGATGACCACTGGTACACTGGCAGATGTGGATCACTGGTACACTGACAGATGTGGATGATCATTGTGACAGATGTTGATCACTGATACTGATGTGGATTTGACACTGGTACAGTGTGACAGATATTGATCACTGGTACAAATGTGAATATGACACTGGTACACTGTGACAGATATTGATCACTGGTACAGATGTGTATATGACACTGGTACTCTGTGACAGATGTTGATCACTAGTACAGATGTGGATTTGACACTGGTACACTGACAGATGTTTTTCCCTGGTACAGAAGTGGATGAAGTGTATGTACACTGTGACAGATGTGGATCACTGGTACAGATCTGGATTACCACTGGTACACTGTGACAGATGTTGGTAACTAGTACAGATGTGGATGACCACTAGTACACTGTGACAGATGTTGGTAACTAGTACAGATGTGGATGACCACTAGTACACTGCGACAAGTGTGGATCACTGGTACAGATATGGATGACCACTAGTACACTGTGACAGATGTGGTTCACTGGTAAAAATGTAGATGACCACTGGTACACTGGCAGATGTGGATCACTGGTACACTGACAGATGTGGATGATCATTGTGACAGATGTTTTTGACACTGTGACAGATGTGTGGTGGACACTGTCTGGATGATCAGTGTAGTGTAGTCCTTGAAAACTGCATGTGATCAGAAGGGCCAATTGCAGAGCCCTTCTGCTGAGCGGTGTTGTGTATATATGTGAGTGCATACATGGAGCAGTAATAAAGCTATTTTGAAAAAAGGATAAGGCACTATATATTTATTTTTTTGATAACCCACAATATGGAGGCATAAAGAGGAGAGGTGAAGGAAGTTCACAGACCCCTGGAGGACAGAGGGAGAAAACCCCATCCATTCATAACACAAACGGGGATCAGCAAACCCAGGAGATCCCCAGTGCAATATTACAGCTAATTACCCATCGACTTGGTATAGGATTAAAGCATGAAAATTCTCATCTTGTCCACATAAGAACACAACAGTTATTTGAGCCTAACTTAACGGTTTGGCTAAAATTGAGGTGAGCGAATAAATTATTATACAGTACAGTATTTATATAGTGCCAGAAAGGTTTGCTCAGCGCTGTACATTATAGTGGGGGACAGAACATGAGACAATACAGTAACAAAACAAAACACGAGGGGTTCAAGGGCCCTGCTCTTTCGAATTTACAATCTAGGAATAAGCTAGACATATTCTTATTACAATCACGGAGTGGATTATTTAGAATTTTTTTGATTTATTGATTTGGACAGTATATTGCGAATTGAACACTGAATTTATTATATAATTTTATATGTAATTTTTTTTTATCTACATGTTATTATATTAATTTTTGAGTATATTGATTATTTATAATAATTTATTTAAGCACATAATACACTTTAAATATACAATAAGGTTTATCACAGGTATTTAATGATTTAATTAATGTTTTTTTAAACACATATTTACTTATTCACAAAATTATTATTTATATATTCAAAGTGGAGCGCGACACATATTTAAAATATATATTAGTTATAATCGCACAGTTATATGGCTATGTGTAAAAAGTGTCAGTGAACCACAACACTAGTAATTATTTTATTTTAATTTATATAATACACTATAGAAGCTCGCAAGCATACATATTTATTATTTTCGACATGGTGCAACTGGTGTGGAAGTGACCTGGTATACTGTATCTGGTGTGATGGAGATTAGGGAGAATTTGACTGGTGTGGTGGTGATCAGGGTCAATATGACTGTTGTGCCAGTGATCAGGAAGAAATTGACTGGTGTCAATCACTGGTGTGACAGTGATCAGGGACAATATGACTGTTGTGCTGGTGATCAGGGACAATATGATTGGTGTGGCAGTGATCAGGGACAATATGACTGTTGTGCTGGTGATCAGGGACAGTATGATTGGCGTGGCAGTGATCAGGGACACTGTGAGTAGTGTGGTGATGATTAGAGACACTATGGGTGGGTGGCGGTGATTGGGGACACTGACTGGTGTGGATTAGGGACATTGAGTGGCAGCACTGGTTTGGTGATACCACGGGGGTTCATCTTCACAAATTAATATTAGCAGTAGGAGTCAGTGAATGATGAACTCCATATAACAATGCAGGAACATATTCGTACGGAGCCATAAAACACTGTGTCCCAGCTCACCATCATTGTATACAGGATTTATATCCAGTGCAAAAGAATTCCATGAGTGGTACAGCTGACCCCCGAGGGTGACCTACAGGGGCTGATTTACTAAATCTGGAGAGAACAAAATCTAGTGCAGCCTTGCATAGAAACCAATCATCTTCCATTTTTTTTGGTTCAAGCTTATTTGAACAAGCTGAAGTCAGAAGCTGATTGGCTACCATGCACAGCTGCACCAGATTTTGCACTCTCCTGTTTTAGTAAATGAGCCCATTGTGTTGGACAGGACAATGTGGGTCAGAGAATTTTGAATTTTGAAATGTAAATGTGAATGCACTGGAATATCATCTAGGTGCCATTTCAGCGATTCAGGAGATTGGGAGGGGAAAAACAAAGAAAAGCAGAATGGAGAACTAAATATGAGAGGATCTGTAGTAAGGCAGGTTTAGAGAAAATAAACCACAGGAACACAGGTATTCAACACTGCCAGAAGTGTGACATTCTAAGGAGATGCCTGGCAGACCCCTTGGCTTTCGTATGTTGAGTTCCAGACCTTAAAAATGTGTAGAGATCAAGATTTCTGGCTTTCCTGTTCTGAATGCTTGTTATAGGTATTTGACTCAGGAAGTACTAAAGTTAACTGTTTACTGGGATTAGACTAACGTTGCAGTTATCGTTTGTACCTGTGCTATTCTTTTTCTTAAAGTAAACCTGTGATTTGCCCATGCAGGGAAAAGCAACAGGTTTACTTTAATAGCAACGCCGGACTATATCTATCATGGGGATCTTATCAAGCTATTCTCAACTCATCCGTGGCTTTTTCACCACTAGATATTCTCTGGACTATCATTTTATTGTGCATTTATACTGTGCATTTATATAGTGGAGTGAAGGTGTGTGTTATACGCCATTACTGCATTTTTGTTGGGAATTTTATACACATTTCATTTGGCCTATACAATTTGATGAATTCCAAGAAACTTTGCACCATTTGTTCTATATATATTGGTGCAGTTATATATATCGTTTTTAGCGCTGCACTATTTATGTTTATGTCGCTTTTCAGGTTCTGTGGTTTTCCTTTTTAGTGTATCAGCTGCTGTATTGGTTAGCGCTCACTGAACCCCTTGCTATTATATCTACACACAATTACCTGACAGTTCGAGCTGCTTTCTAATGTCTAAATACAATATGGATATATTCGAGATCAGATCTAAGAGAGCTAATATCTCAGAGGATGTATTCTCAGTTAACGATAGTATAGATGACCTAAAAGGTCTCTTCTTACACCTTCAAAACATTACCTCGTCCGAGATAAGAACATTATGGGATATCTCCTTTCTGGAGAAGTACATCAAAGAAAATATGGTCCATAGATTTCTGAGATGGGATGTACCCCCAGAAATTGATGATATTAATAGTGAGTCTGAATGGCTCCAGTTCTTTAACAATATGGGATTAGATCTTTTAAAATTTCTTATTGTCAGAAAGTAGAAAAAGCTCACACACTTAGACAAAGAAATTAATAAGATCAGAGAGAAACTGATACCATATAAAAACACAGAGGAATATATTGATGAATCTAATAAATTTAAAAACTATTTAGATGAGATAGAAAGGGACCAAAAAACAAAAAAAAAAAAAATACTTTAGAGACTCTAAAGATTATCGAGAGAAGTGTATTTTTAAATGGCAATCTTCTAAGAATGACCCTAATAATACCATCCCTAGTGCTAATGCGGCCCCTAGAAAGCAACCTAGTGGTGCACGTAATAGATATGTACCTAATGCTCCATCAGAGAGACAGTGATTATGGATCTCCAAGAAAACCAGAGCAGTATGAAAGAGTACCTATCCCAGTATATAATCGTTTTGAACATCTACATCAGGCTCCCGATAGCGATATGAATAATATAGGACTGAGGGATATGAGGTGGCATCCACTACATAAAAATAAAAATAATAATAAAAATAAAAAAAGAGGCCCCAACAAGAAATCCAACAAAGGATCTCAAAACTGGAATAATGATCATCCTAATGGCCGTACCTCTAACTATAACCACAATCAGGATGTGTATAGACCTTATTATCACACACCTAAGAGAGACTGGGGAACCCCCCGTAATGTCCATTATGATAGGCCTCCATATAATTCCCCGTATTATCATGTAAGAAATAGACATGATAGTTATGATGAATATCCAGCTCATGACACTCAGTCCGAATCATTCCAACAGTCTCGTTTTTTAGGGGAAGGAACCACACGAAAAAGAAGCATCCGTACAGAGGAAGCAGAGGAGGGAAGAGGATCAATAGATCCCAAAAAGAGGAAATTATAACAGATAAGGGTATCTTCAATTTAAGTGGTACTACCTTATCCCAACAAGAACTTAAGGTTCTGAATAAAGGTTTAAAATATGCTCCTAAGGCTAAGTTAAATATGTTTCAGATGTATATAGATATACATAAGTTTACTAGGAGATTGGCGATCAAATGTTTTTTTCTCAATAAATCATTAGCTACTGATCAATCTAGTACCCAACCATCAGCATCTCATCTAAGGAATGCTTCCCTCTTTAACCCCCCTCCCCAAACCCAGTCACATATTAATACCTTTAAAGAAATGGTACTCAGAGATATGGAATCCATCAAAATAAATATAACCAAATGGGCGTAGATATGGGACGAAAATCTCTACTTGAAAAGAAAGATCTAGTCATAAGACCCACTGATAAGGGTGGAGGGGTAATTTTACTTAAAAAGACAGACTACATAAAAGAAATTCAAAGAATACTAGACGATAAAGCAACTTACCAGTTATTACCTAAGGATCCACTTGCCACATATAAACGGTCTCTGAAACAACTGATAAATAAAGGTTTTGAGAATAACATTATTAATACAAAGTAAAGAGACTTCTTGTGTCCTAAGGCCCCGAGACTCCCGGTTATTTATTGTCTTCCTGAGGTACACAAGAATCCTGTGCATCCACCAGGGAGACCGATCATAAGTGGAATAGGATCCTTGTGTTCCAGGATTGGTCAATTTATAGATCATCACCTACAGCCCTTAGTTTCAACGACTCCTTCCTATCTGAAGGATACAAAGCAGATTTTAAACGAAATCAAGAATCTTACATGGAATTCCAGGCACACAACTTTTTTGGTAACTGCAGACGTAGCCTCTTTGTACAGTAACATTAACCACGAAGATGGCAGGTCTGCAGTTGAATATTATCTTAACACCACTACCAACATCTCTAGGAAACTCAAGTCATATATCCTAGAATTACTTGATTTTGCCATGCATACCAACTATTTCTTTTTTAATAATAGGTTCTATCTGCAAAAAAGAGGTGTAGCAATGGGAGCGAAGTTTGCTCCCAGCCTGGCCAACCTATTTATGGCCAGGTGGGAGGAAGATATAACATATTCTCGTGATTGGCCTGAACTTCTATTTTATAAAAGATACATCGACGATATACTCCTCCTTTGGCAAGGAGAAGAACAGACCCTAATTAATTTTTTTGGGTCTCTAAATAATAACAATCTTAACATCCAACTCACCTTTAATTACAGTACTACTAAAATTGACTTTCTAGATGTAACACTGATTAACAATGGAGGCTCTGTAATATCAGAAGCCTTTTTTAAGAGCACAGATAGAAATAGTTACATCCCGGTGGATAGCTGCCATCATCCCTCATGGCTGGCCAATATCCCCAAGGGCCAGTTCATGAGGGTAAGGAGAATATGTACAGACATTAATACTTACCACCAGAAAGCCACTATCCTAAAGGAAAGATTTATAGAAAAAGGATATAATACTGAAATACTAGACACCGAGATGCCTCGTGTGGCAGATATGAATAGGGATACGATGTTAACCACCTCCGCCCGACGCAAGAATGACAAATTCTGTCCCTTTGTTACATCCTTTTCTATTCAATTTAAACAGGTCAGTAAGATCATTAAGAAAAATTGGGACATTCTCAAAGCTGATCCAATCTTAGCCAAAGCATTACCAGACAAACCTGAAATAGTCTTTAGGAAGACTCCCACATTAAGAGATAAAATTCCACCAAATGTCATAGACCCTCCACCCAGAACTACATTCTTTGGTAATATGATGGGTTTTTACCCATGTAACAAGTGCGTTATATGCAAACTAAATGGCATACGCAAAAAGAAGATCGAAACTTTCACCTCTACCACAACCCGAAAAACATATGACATCTCTATGTTCATCACCTGTCACAGTCGCTATGCGGTATACCTCCTGGAGTGCCCATGCAAGCGGCAATATATTGGTCGTACTACCCGGAGATTAAGAGACAGGTTCAGGGAGCACGTTAACAATATCAAAAAAGGCCCGGAAAGAGCATCCACTGTCAAGACATTTCAGATACCATCATAACCGAGACCCCACCTCTCTGAAGTTTTCAGGGATTGATGTAGTGCATAATCACTGGCGGGGTAAAAATAAACTAAGACAAGTCTCCCAAATGGAGACGAGGTGGATATATGAGATGAAAACCCTATCCCTTCTTGGCCATAATGTAGAAGTGGATATAAACTGCTATATTGACAATAGCTAGCACTTATGGGTTCACTTCTTCATTTAGCCCTATTGCCTAATTCTGATTTTTAGCTTATATCATGAATTACTAAGGATTCACTATAACATTATAGATTATAATTACAGATCTTATTGATTATATTTTATTATTTTTACTAATTTTTATCGCATAGTTTATTGCATTTTTTATACATTTGGGGCATTTTATTGAATTTGAATTGAATTTGGTGAACGCTCATGTAATGGGGACATGTATTGTTATCCATTCACTATATCTGATCCCTGATAGCTTTGAACAATCAACATCCAGCCTCTCTGACAGTCCCTAAAAGCATTGTGATTGATGCGTTTTCTATTTAGCTAATAATTTATATTGTATTCAAACAAAACCGATTGGCAACCTAGAGCATATGTAACTACCCCAAACAGTGAACTTGTAACCAATGGCGTTATATTATGCGCCTTATAAGTTGTCAATTTATGATTAATTTTAAACAAATTTTAATTCTTCTTATACATCTATGTTTGACTATCAGAGACTCCTTTTGGATCTATGTGGTTCTTCATTGTTACCAGTAATATATATACATTTTCTATATATGTGAAATATTATTTAATTGTAATGTTTTTATTTAAGCAATGTATAATTTTAAACTTATCCACATAGACAATGGCCCACTCATTAAACTGCACATGCTCACCTTCCCTTTACCCCTCATTATGTATGCCTGTTGATGGAGAGAGGAAGACATTTGGAGCTACACAGGGTGGATGAAGCATTTCCTATATTTCCTATCACCATGTGACATCTCTGGTTATCTAAGCAAGCTGTTTGCAAAGTATTGTCACTGTCAATTGGAGGAAGGAGTGTGAGTCATATGCCTCCCTATATCTGGAAGTGGCATTTTTTTTATATGCTCCTGGCAAGTGAATGGAGCAACAGGGGAGAGAAAGGAAAGCTAAAGCTGTGCTGCCAGGTCTGGAGTATCCTATTAGAATTAATTGTGATTGAAGTGTTACTAAACCCACAACAGTATAATCAGTCTGTATATGCAGTAAAGTATGCTTGTTATACTCACTGTGGAACCTAAGGGGTTAATCCTCTGCATTGTGTAAAAATGCTGTTTGATCCTCCCCTTCTTCCACTGTCCCCCTCTTATTTCCTGATAAGACATATCGTGTGGAGACACTCCACACATGCTCAGTTTGGTGTGTATTGCTAGAGATTTTTTTTTGTTCTTGGGAAAGTGCATGTGATCAGCACAGGGCCAATCAGCACTGTACAGACAGAGGTCAAAGGTTCTACATCCCCCTAGAGCAGAAAGGAAACTCCTCCTACAAGCTTTAACTAGTGCTCTGCTGAACACTCATAGAAGTCACAAGACTGCTCTAACTGCTGATGAGAAAAGGTATTTAGCAGTTTATATTTACAAAAATAATTGCATTTCCATGTTCTGTGTACTGCGAGAGACCAGATATAGTGAACGCAGGGTCCTGGGTTTACTAACACTTCAAGTCAGACCAGTACACGGATTCTGATTGGTTGCCATGGGTTACAGCAGGTTTTAAGAACTCTTCATTGAGTAGAGAATATATATTTCTTTCTATTTAATAAGTGTGCTGGATTTAAGCTGCAGATAACACAAAAAAAACTATATGAAAGATGTTTAAGGCTACTTTATTGTGCAGAATGTCATGTGATTATACATTTGACCCTTTGAAACACTTAGAGATATGTTAAGGGGAGAGTGTTAGTAGCAAAATTACTCTGTATTGTTTCTTTCTGCTTTACTGCATCATATGCTTTTTGTAAACTTATGACAAACGTTTATTAGCAGGTTCCTCTACGGACAAAATGAACAGGCACACTATTTTCGCAGGTTACACATATTTTACTCCGTTGATAACGTCCGTTATAGTCGCACCTGGTAGCTTTTCTGCACTCAGTTAGGTCATATGCATTTGGACTGGTTTTATTCACTGGACCCTTGACACCTTTGCAGATCTCCTTGACTGTTCCAGCGACTGCATGGATGAAGGTATTGAAGTCCTTGCATTGCCCATCTACAATAAATATAGTATCGCTCATGGCTCTGGTGCAGTTGAATTCAGTATAAGGGGCACTGGTGATATGCTTTTGTTGAAACCTGGCCCAGGTCTCTGCCCCTCTGCATTGAGGCAGGCCAAAGAGAATTCCACAGACCAACAAAAGTTTGGTTACTGAAAACATCTTGTCAAGCATTTTCTGCAAATAAATGATAAATAAATAAGCAAAGTAATAAATATCTATAGGTTAAGCTCACATTTATTAAAAAAAATGGTGTAAATCTCCCTTCTGCACAACAGTCCCTGTAGCAGTAAACTAAACATAATCTAGTACCTCTGTGATCAGTGTATAATAGCCGGGGGGCCTGGAGCTCCTATAACCTCAACTTAATTTCCACAATCTTGTACAATTTTTATTTTTAGCTACTTCTTCACAATAAGGTCCTAATGCATCTACTATCAGCAAAACGATGTCCACCAAGGCCAAACCTTTATAGGGTGATAATGAATTGGTGCGCATAGCATATTGTAGGTGTACTTCATTTGACTGAAGGGTGTGTTTTTTTTTAAAGGAGTATGTACTGTACAGCACAGGAATATCTAACATGTAGCCCCAGAATATCCCCTCAGTGGTGTCAGTGTGATTAAGAGTTGCCTCCTCATTGCTGTCAGTGGGATGAGGAGTGCCCCCTATTGGTGTTAGTGAGATGAAGAGTGCCCCCCTCATTGGTGTGCATGGGATGAAGAGTGCCCCCCTTATTTATGTGCATGGGATGAAGAGTGCCCCGCTCATTGGTGTTTGTTGGATGAAGAGTGTCCCCCTCATTGGTGTCTGTGGGATTAGGAGTGCCCTCCTCCATGGTTTGAGTGGGATAAAGTGTACCCTCCCCGTTGGTGTGAAAGAAGGTTACCCCATTATTGGGGTGAATGGTAATAATGCCTCCTTTATTGGTGTGAGTGGTAGGAAGAATGCCCCCTCATTAATATCAGTGGGATGAGGAGTGTCCCTCTTGCTGGTGTGAGTAGGACAAAAAGTATACCTGTTGTCAGTGTGCGTAGGATGAAGAGGTCTCCCTCAATGATTTGAGTGCCCCCTTGCTAGTGTCAGTGGGGTTAGGAGTGCCTCCTCACTGGTGTGAGTGGGATAAAGAGTACCCCCTTCATTGGTGTCAGTGGAATTTGAGGTGCCCCTTAAAGTGGGTCAGTGAGATGAGGAGTGTGCCACTTGTTGGTGTGAGTGAAATGAAAAGTTTCCCTCTCACTGGTGGGATAAAAAGTGCTTTTGGTGACTGTGAGATGAAGAGTTCCTCTTTTGGTGGTGTCAGTGGGATGAAAAGTGCCCCCCTCTGTGTCAGCGAAAAGAGTAGCCATGAGTCTGCTTTAAAGAAGTAATAAAAACTCAAAATAAACATTTATTATGTAAATGTTAGGCAGCTTACCAATTCTTAGATGTGATGGCTGTATTAGTTTCCTTTTGTAGGTTTTCTTTCTTCTATTTTATCTGGTGATCCGGCCAACAAGCCTGATAATAAGTATAAGTCCAACCCTTATAGCCTTATTCAATATAGCGCTAATCTGGGGGGAAAAAATATCCATATACAAAATAAGATATATACACATACATAAATACACACAATAAAATACGATAAAAAAAAACATTGACCACCTATGACATGGAAGTGTACCACCTAAGAGTCTCAATATAAACATCCGCACAGTGTCCATTAATGAACCCCAGTCCACATTATCTTTAGTTCCTGGTTCACACACTTCAAACTTCTTATATTCTTTTTTTCCACCACTGTGACTTGAGTAGAGTGCAGCCATACACCACCTTATGGACATACATTCACCAGCTACAGTTGCCCAAAAACCAACCAGTTTCAGCTAAAATGGCATGAAATCCAATATGGATGGATGGACGGATGGAAGTTTCCCAGCATATCCTCCTTTAGCTTTCACCCCACTTCAACCCCGAGGACATCATATTGCGTCCTATGGGTAGGAAGTGGTTAAAGGTATTATAAACCTTTCTACCTGCACCTTGTGTTTTTCACAACATAAGCTGTGCATTGATTATGAAGTTTCATGGTGTCATTTGTTGCACACAGCTATACTAGAATAAATCTTTACATTCCTTTGTTAGCAAGTTCTATTTGTGCTCAAACATGTGGCATATGGCATGGCAGTGCACAGGTTAATGCATGATCTCTGTCTGTAGTCTAAGAACTGACACTTTCTGTGAAGAAACTATATATCCCACAATCCCTGGGTCTCTCAGTCTAGAGTTCTGTAGGTGAAAACTAGTAATTAGGCCTGAAATAGGCACAAGCAGGCAGAGCAATGAAAGGAAGAGATGTGTTTTCATTGCATTAGCACACCCACATTTGTGGTGCAACAGAGAGGAAATGGAAAGGTATTGATTGGCTGTTGTGTGCCATGGAACAGGAAGCTGTCTTGTTACTTTGGCGAAAAGGGACAAGCTAGGCGATTTAATACATGGACAAGGGAGACTAGACCAGCCATGGCACTACAAACTGTAGCCACAGCATGTGAGCCCAGCATTACATGGTAAGATAAACAAATGCACAAGAAATATAACTACACTAATACTTAGTTAAAGTGGTAGTAAACCTACTTTGTTAACTTGTACCTACAGGTAAGTTTATAATAAAGCTCACCTGTGGGTAAATGAATATCTCCTAAATGTGCACTGCTTAGGAGATAATCAGGAATTTTGTTAGCTAGCACATGTGCTCTGAAGGAACGGCATACACGTGTTGTTCCTTCAGAGCACTGTGCCGTGGCCCATGACTCCTGTGTGCATGCACGTGATTGACATCATCAGCCAGTCAGATTGCAGGAGCTTGCAAACTCCAAAGGAAGACCAGGTGAACATGGAGGATGTTACAGTGGTGACAGAGCGCTGCTGGAGGGCTTAGTTTTAAAGTAAGTTCTACATAATGTGCTAGTATGCAATGCATACTAGTGCATTATGCCATTGCCTTGCAGCAAATTTTTTTATTTATTTATGCAGTTTACTACCACTTTAAAACAAAAACCCATTTGAAAGTCTAATTTTAAAGCATTGCATTTGTAAAATTTTGAATGTTGTAGACTGTGGCCATTTCACAGTATCCATTTAGTAGACATAATCACACTTTTTTTTAAAATTTCCCTCAAAAAATGAGGACTGAATTGTGTATGTTTGCATTAAAATACATTTAATGCATTTTTTAATGAAAAATATAGTTTTTTTTCAAACAAATATAGGTTTGATAAAAAGGTTGTACAAATAATGTGTGACAAAACATTTGCACCTACCACCTTTTTATTCTACAGGTTCTCTGCTTTTAGCAAATATATATTCTTTTGGGGGTATTCTTCAAACCACAAATGCACATTTTTGCATGTGTGTAATGAAAAAAAAAAAAAAAAAACTCCAGCAATTAAAGGAAAAGTAAGAAATGTTCATACCACCTATAAGACCAGCCTTTCTCAACCGTTTTCAACACAGAGGAACCCTTGAAATAACTTTCTGGTCTCAAAGAACCCCTGTTAAAAATGACGATATCTACAACTCATGATACATTAGTGTGATGGTCAATGGGAAGAATGCTCCTTACATTTGTGGACATTGGGCAGAATTAGCCCCTTATAGATAGCTAAAGAGATCAGTGGTGTCAATGGGAACTTATCTGACAGGCAGAAACTGCTCTTTGCTCAAGGAACCCCTGGTAACTCCCAGAGGAATCCTGGTTAAAAAACCCTGTATTAGATAGTTGTCTTCTTATTCTGGTGACAGTGGAACAATTTGAGATTTTTCATCATTTTCTGTTGCTATGAAAACAGCCTTCAGGACAAATAGTGAAGGTGAATCTGCTTAGACAGCAATAGAAACTTGACAGGGGTTCTAATGCTTCCCTCCTCTATCCAAACTAAAATAGAGAAATATTTTGTCTATGCATATACATTAACTAATTGCTGGCTGGAAGCGTTCAATGAACACAGGGAATACTTGTGCAATACAAAGTAATTTGACTTTTTTTTTTTTTTTTATTTCAGATGCTTATGTAGTGCCATCAATTTACATAGTGCTTCACATATTTATATAATGCACATTCCCATCAGTCCCTGCCCTCAAGGAGCTTACAATCTAAGGTCCCTAACTCACATTCATACATACACATACTAGGGCCATATTAGACAGGAGCCGAGGGAGGGTTATAACCCCTGTCATTTTTGAAAATGATTTTTTTGCCATCTGTGTCCCCAGTGGAAGATTTCCGCTCTATTATTTTTCTGGGGGCAAACCCAAGTTTGGGATTTTCTTTTCATTTCATTTTCAATGATAATCTTAAACAGGACACATAGAGGGGGTGAATTTCCCTAATGGTGGAACAGATAGCAATAACAACCTAATAGGTGTCCTAATCCCTCTCCACTCTATCCAAAACTACAAAAAAGTGTTTTTCCTGTAGTTTTGCTTAAAGGAAATACAAGTAAATCTTTCTAAATGTCAAATATTGAAAGAAAATGGTATAACAAATCACACACATATATAAATACCCTTCTTCCACCAATTAGAAAGACATTGTTGTAGAAGAAGGGTATTTATTTATGTGTGTGATTTTTTTTTTTTATACTATTTTCATTCATTTGACATTTATAAAGATATTTTGTATATACCTAATTTAACTTAGTTGTTTTTGGTACACCACAGGTGTCCTGAGAAAGCAGCTTCCCTTTGACTGGTATTCTAGTCACTGTTTTCTTTTGTATTAATACATCTGCTGCAGGGAACGCACTGACTTAGTAAATTGGCATATTCAATGGTTTAAACCATTTTACCTCTTTATTAGTAATACAATCTGACAGGAGTTCTAGTTCTCCTCCACTGTAGCCACCCCGCTGGATATCGCATGAGATATAATACCGCATGGTTTCATAAGATAAATACTGCCTATTTCAAAGAAATACCACATGCCTTATTTTAGTAGCATTTTTTGTGAATGCCAAAAAACTTTAAGAAAAACGCTATAAGGGATTTAAGGGTAAAGAGGAAAATACTGCTTTGTGAATGGAGTCCATTGCATGTCTAGCCATAGTAATCACTTTTACCCAATTTGTTCTCTGCCTTAACAGGTTCACTTTGGCTTTTCCAATAATACTACAAGCAGACAGTTAAATACACATTTGAAAACACAAGTTTATTGATTTAGCACATCTGCCACACTGAACAGCCAGACAGATTACAGTTTCTGTGGTTTCTGAACTGAAACCCTCCAACTATCCCAAAAGGGAGAATTATTCTGCATAACTCACTGAGGATAAAGGGGGGGGGGAATTTATTTGAGATACCGTCAATTTATTAATTTAGAGAAAAGCGACTGTGTTTGTGTAAAGTATCTAATCAACTGATACCCACCTCTCCACAAGGTGTTTGCCATCTAAAGGCCATGCCACAGTAGTGATCCTGTCACTGGCAGTAACTGGTTAGTGACAGTATTGCTATGCAACTTTAACCACTTCAATACCGGACACTTTCACCCACTTCCTGCGCAGGCCAATTTTTAGCTTTCAGTGCTGTTGCACTTTGAGTGACAATTGCACAATCATGCAACACTGTACCCAAATGAAATTTTTTGCCTTTCTTTTAGACAGCTAGAGCTTTCATTTGATGGTATTTAATCAACACTGGGTTTTTTTTCATTCATCATTCCCCTGTTTATCAGTGTACATGTCCCCTGTCACAGGAAGCTGGTTATCGGCTTTCCTTTCCACATGCTGTTACAGTGCTGAGGAAAGGAAGTGCAGATAACCGGCATTTGTTTATATGTGATAAGCTGTGATTGGACACAGCTGATCATATGGTAAGAGCCAATGTCATAGACTCTTTACCCTGTATTGTGATGCGCTGTCTCTGTGGGAAAGTTAGGCTTCCATTGATGTGAGCGCATATTGATATTCAAATTTGGAGGGCACGTTTGCAAGAAAAAGCACTTGTTGGAATAGATGAATTGACTTTGGGACTATCACTATATATATATTATTATTATACCCATTTAATATACTATTTATTTTTTGTTTGTTGAATAATGTTCTTTTTATTTAAATCACATTAATAGTGGTATTCAATTTATGAATAATTAAGTAATTTTAGTAATATGAATTATTTTGTGGAGCCCGACACTATTGCACTTTAAGTTTTGGATATATATTACATATTATATGAGTGTGTGTATCAATGTCAGCGAACCATAGCATTAAAAATTATTTAATTTCACTATCACATTAGATTTTAGTGGCTCACAAGCACTTTATTATTTGTATACTGTCCAAACTTTAGCTTTCCCTTCATTTTTGTGCCTACTAAAATGGTCATCAAGGCAAAGAGTGAAGATGAATCTGCACTGACAATAATACAGACTTGACAGGAGTTCTAATCTTTCCATCCTCTAACCAAATGAAAAAAAAATACATGTTTTGCCTATACATACACACTAACCCAATGCTGGCTGGAAGCATTCAATGAACATGGCAGATCCTTGTGTAGTCCTTGAAATTCTACTCTATCTCTCCACTTAAAAATATAATTTTAAACTTACCTGATTCACAGCTTTAGCTCACGTAAGAATGAGGTGTGTTTTGGGTTTTTTGATGGGATATTTATACTTGATTTTCCATTACACAATATTTTCACTTATATTGGTAAAATAAAAATTAGCTTCAAAATTGGTTATCTATTAACCTGGGCCATCCTTTGAGTAAGGTCACCCTGTCCTGATCCACTTTGTGTAAACTTCCTTTAGCAGCAGAACCAAAATACGTCACTTCATTGTATATTGTGTTAAAGAATATGAGTGTGTGAGGCTGATTTACTAAAGAAATTGAGAATTTTCACTCAATAATTGTGTGAATATATATTGTGTCACAAGGGGAAATCTCTAAAAAACGTACATATCTCAGCACAATCATTTTACATAGTTACATAGTTATTCTGGCTAAGAAAAAGACAAAAGTCCATCCAATTCAACCATAAAGAAAAAAAAAGCTATAATCCTATACCCACAGTTGATCCAGAGGAAGGCAAAAAAACCCAGGAAAGCATGATCCAGTTTGCTCCTGCGGGGGGAAAAAATTCCTTCTTGATCCCCCGAGAGGCTATCAAATATTCCCTGGATCAACTTTACCTATAAATGTTAGTAGCCAGTTATATTCTGTGTATCTAGAAAAGAATCAAGGTCTTTTTTTAAAGCAATCCACTGAATTGGTCAGGACCAACTCTTGAGGGAGTCTATTTCACATTTTCACAGCTCTTACTGTGAAGAAACCTTTCCTTATTTGGAGATTAAAATTCTTTTCTTCCAGACATAAAGAGTGCCCCCTTGTCCTCTGTGATGACCTCAGGGTGAATAACTCTACACCGAGTTCACTATATGAACCACTGATGTATTTATACATGTTGATCATATGCCCCCTTAATCTCCTCTTCTCAAGAGAAAATAAATTCAGTTCCTCTAATCTTTCCTCATAGCTGAGCTCCTCCATGTCTCATATCAGTTTGGTTGCCCTTCTCTGCACTTTCTCCAGTTCCCCAATGTTCTTTTTGTGAATTGATGCCCAAAATTGAACTGTATATTTCAGGTATTACTAATGATTTGTACCGGGGTAATATGATATCTCTCTCTCTCTGGAGTCTATACCTCTTTTAATACAAGAGAGGATTTTGCTCTCTCTAGAAACTGCAGCTTGGCATTGCATGCCATTATTAAGCTTTTGATCTACCAAAACTCCCAGATCCTTCTCCACCATTGATTCCCCCAGTTGTACCCCCCTGGTATGTATGATGCATGCATATTCTTAGCCCCCAAGTGCATAACCTTACATTTATCAACATTAAACCTCATTTGCCACATAGTTGCCCAATTAAACAGTGCATTGATGTTGGCTTGTAAGTTGGAGACATCCTGTAAGGACGTTATTCTACTGCAAAGGTGAAAAGGTATTTTTAACCCCAGACCGTATATTGTTTATAAATATATTAAAAAGTAAAAACTCTTCCATAATCTATGCTTTTCTGCACACATTCTACTTGAAGAAAAAAACTACATAAATATACCGTATTTTTCGCACCATAAGACGCACTTTTTTCCCCCCAAAAAAGGGGGGAAAATGTCAGTGCGTCTTATGGAGCGAATATGGAGCGGCCGGACCGGTATTTCCACTGCCGCCGTGTCAGAATACCGGGCCGGCCGCTCAGCTCTACAGCGGGACCTTATAGAGATGACAGCTGACCTTGGGGAGGGGGGGGAGCGGGTACCTGAATTGGACAGGTACCCGCTCCCACTTCCGTGGAGTTGTTCTTTCATCTTACCCGTTCCTCTATCCAGCGGCGCGATCTTCCCGGCTTCTGTAGTGTGGACATGACAGCCGGGTGCCAAGTGCGCATGCCCAGGAAGCGGTGCTTTTTGTGAATGGTAAGGCGGCACCTGGGACACATGACAGATCCCAGAAGCCGCCGGACCAATCACAAAGCGCAAGTGCTTACCGCTCATGCGCACTGGGCACCCGGCTGTCACGCCGAGAACAGAAGCCGGGAAGACAGCGCGCGGCTGGATAGAGGAACAGGTAAGATGAAAGAACAACTCCGCGGAAGTGGGAGCGGATATCTGTCAAATTCAGGTACCCGCTCCCCACCTCCCCAAAGGTCAGCAGTCATCCCCTGTACTATCCACAGTCTCTGGTCATCCCTGTGCTCTCAGCAGTCTCTGGTCATCCCTGTACTGTGTCCGCAGTCTCTGGTCATCCCTGTACTGTGTCTGCAGTCTCTGGTCATCTCCTGTACTGTGTCCGCAGTCTCTGGTCATCCCTGTACTGTGTCCGCAGTCTCTGGTCATCCCTGTACTGTGTCCGCAGTCTCTGGTCATCCCCTGCACTGTGTCCGCAGTCTCTGGTCATCCCCTGCACTGTGTCCGCAGTCTCTGGTCATCCCCTGCACTGTGTCCGCAGTCTCTGGTCATCCCCTGCACTGTGTCCGCAGTCTCTGGTCATCCCCTGCACTGTGTCCGCAGTCTCTGGTCATCCCCTGCACTGTGTCCGCAGTCTCTGGTCATCCCCTGCAGTGTGTCCGCAGTCTCTGGTCATCCCCTGCACTGTGTCCGCAGTCTCTGGTCATCCCCTGCATTGTGTCCGCAGTCTCTGGTCATCCCCTGCACTGTGTCCGCAGTCTCTGGTCATCCCCTGCATTGTGTCCGCAGTCTCTGGTCATCCCCTGCACTGTGTCCGCAGTCTCTGGTCATCCCCTGCACTGTGTCTGCAGTCTCTGGTCATCTCCTGCACTGTGTCCGCAGTCTCTGGTCATCTCCTGCACTGTGGCCGCAGTCTCTGGTCATCTCCTGCACTGTGGCCGCAGTCTCTGGTCATCTCCTGCACTGTGGCCGCAGTCTCTGGTCATCTCCTGCACTGTGGCCGCAGTCTCTGGTCATCTCCTGTACTATGTCCGCAGTCTCTGGTCATCTCCTGTACTGTGGCCGCAGTCTCTGGTCATCCCCTGAACTGTGTCCGCAGTCTCTGGTCATCTCCTGTACTGTGTCTGCAGTCCATTAGTTCAGAATTTTTTTTTCCTGTTTTCTGCCTCTAAAACCTAGGTGCGTCTTATGGTCAGGTGCGTCTTATGGAGCGAAAAATACGGTAAGTCAGTGACTACTTAGCAGGTAAAACCTAAAAATGAAACAAAAAAAAAAGACACAATGAAATGTAACACTCCATATTAAATGGGTAATATTGGTGTAAATGTTTGCTCAAGGATAGGCTCTAATTGACTCTAACTACCCTACATAAAAATATAAACGTTATAAAACGCAACAGCAAAAAAAAGCTGGCAAAAATAACAAAGAGATTTGAAAGGCTTATATATTTTTTTAAATAACAAACGTTATACTTGCTTTGTGCAACGGTTTTGCACAGAGCAGCCCTGATCCTCCTCTTCTCGGGTACCCCACCAGCACTCTTCTCTCCTCCCCCTTTCTGAGTGCCTGCTTGCTCCAGAACCACTGCATAGATACACAGAGCGCGATTCAACCCCTCCCCACTCCCTCCTCACTGGCTGTGAATGATAACATTGGGAGCCAATAGCTCCCACTGCTGTATCTTAGCCAATGAGAAGGTAGAGACCTGAGAGAGCTGGTGCCCTCGCTCACATTGCTGTATCAAAATCAGGCTCAGGTAAGCATTGGGGGGCGCTGAGGGGGAAGCTGCACTGAAGGGAAATGTATGTCTTTTAGGTCTGTCATTTTGTTTTTCCCACTCCATTTTGTACCAACATGTTGATTAATTGTTTTGTATTATAACCAGAATGAGTTAATGAAAATATGCTATGTCAGTTATGTATTACAGAACTATACTCACAACATTCTTCTATATTTTATCTTAGCTTAGCCTTGGTAGAGACGGAGATAGTATCCAATTATTTCTTTGTATTAACAAGCACCTGTTTCTGTTATGATACAATTAAATGTCAAATATTTCTGTTCCATGAGAAAATAATTGTTTGTTACTTATAACTAATTACAAATGCCTGAGAAAGATCATGTTCACAGCCTTGAAAAGTATCTAGCCAGATTCTATTGTATGTAGCAGATAAGTTTTTATGAAATAGACATTCCTTAAATTTTGCTTCTCATCATTATTCAGGATTGACGTAAATGCTTGTATTCTCACTTGCACGTTATATTGTACTATAAAAGAGAGCTTTCGTTGTGGAATAAATTAGAAGTTTTTTGGTTACTGACAAGACGGTCTCATGTGTGATTACTTGTAACCAATGCTTCTCCAGGCCTGAGGAGACAGAACGAGTGACAGAGAATTTAGACCAGGGGTCTAAAGGGTCAACAGAACCAACAGTTTTGGGGGCTCGTCCGGGATATCGGTATCATCCGCTCAGTGACCATCCACTTGTCCGGTAAGTAGAATTATTTTCTATATAACCTGTACAAGTTGGATATAAGGAAACTGGGAGGCTCTGATTAGTCCGATATCCATTTAAGCCAAAATGTGTTCAGGGAACACAACACTCCGGGAGTGTTAGAAATAGTCTCAGGGAGACTAAGAAATCTCAGGGAGATTGCCAATAAAGTGTTCAGGGAACACAACACTCCGGGAGTGTTAGAAATAGTCTCAGGGAGACTAAGCAATCTCAGGGAGATTGCCTATAGTCACTCATTCTGTGTCTAAAGTTTATTATTTTCTACATATAGAAGTATAAGTTAATTTGTTTTGTATGAGTAGTAAGTCTGAGGTGGTAAGTGTACAGACCGAAATCACTGAAGACCTATTGTCAGAAGGTGTAAGACGCACCACCCTCTCAGCTAGACCTTATTGGTTGTTGACCTGAGAAAGGTGAACGCATGGTGACACCAACTGGGAGGTCTATGTAATGACATGTACATTGTGTAAATGTGGGTTGCTGATACATTATAAAGGTCGTGATAGTAATAATCACGTTATTGTAGATGTTGTAAATAGACCTTATAATCAAGGTGAGGTATATACCAGAAGGGGTCAGTTGTATAAAATTAATTGTCATATACCAGTGCCGCATATGTTTATAGGCCAAACGTTGGGACAATTAAGATCCTTTGAAAGAAGATATTATCTGTAAATGACTTGCAAATATTGTGTCTGTGGGGTGATTTTTCAGAAAGACAGTCAGGGAAAGGACTCTGATCTCATTTTGACAGTATCCAACTTGAGAGATTGATTTTACCTATCACTGTGTGTATGTGTATGTCTGTTGTCTTTTTCTTCTGAGATGAAGTCAATCTCCCCGACGCGTCCGTACCTGAAACTGACTATAAAGACTGATTGCCAGGGGCTATGGACAACCTTTCATTGAGTCTCCGGGAGACTCAGATAAGGAAAGGTGATTTATGTAGACGGGGTCTACATTTTAAATACCTAGACAGGGTCTAGGTTAATTACAGAGTCTTAACTAGTCTGTTGGGGGTAATCAATTTTCTTTTCTTTGCTTCTACTATCAAATGTATAGAGTAATAAGATAATTTGTTTATGCAAATAAGTGAACCTGGTTGGTAAGTGAACGGGTCGAAGTTATTGAAATAGAGTCAATATTTAAGTTCTTATTGTCTATCTTTTGTTGAGAGTGATAAGTGGTTATGTGTCACTAGACCCGTTGCGTACTGTCAGCTCCGTACTGTCAGAATATATCCCTCCTTCTCCAAAGAGGACGTGAATTTTTCCTTGTAGCTATTGCAGCACAGCAGCAAATCCAACCCACAGCCTCATCCCCTGTCCCAGTCCAGGACACGGTGGAAGACCAACCAGAACCCCCACCCAAGGAATTCCTGATTCCACACAGGATGAGGGAACTTTTTTTTTTAGTGAAGGATTAAAAGAGATATCAGGATCCCTATTAGTAGACTTGGCAAATAAAGCAGGAATAGATAAAATTTTCAGTCCCGGACAGGCAGGTAGAACCAGATACAAAGTGGCAACACAGATCAAGGGATATTCATTTCTCACTGTAGGAGACATGTTAATAATTAAATGTTTAGAAATAGAGGACATTGACTGTGTTATAAAACATTGTTCTGTTGGTGTTTGACATTCCGTCTTTTTTACAGCCATACCGTCTGATGCTGAATGTTTTTCAGTAATTAATTTAGCAAATGCATTTTTTAGCGTCCTTGTTGATGCAGAGACACAGCCCATTTTTGTTTTCTGTTTAATGCCTCAGAGTTTTTTGTAGATTTTTCTGTAGTCTACACAACTGTTCTCCAGGGCACTCTGAGGGGGTGGACACCGGACTATGGGTCAGTCCTGCTGCAGTACGCGGATATCATCTGCCTCTGCAGTCTCACTAAGGGGGCCGGCCTGAGGGATGGGGAGAGTTTGTTGAAATGTCTTTTTGAAGGTGAATACAAAGTGTCAAAGAAAAAACTACAATGGTGTAAAATAAGTGTTGAATATCTGGGTTTTGTGTTTACAAAAGGAGGAAAGGAAAGTCAGTCCAAAGAGAGCTGTGGCTCTCCTGAAACTTGCCCGCCCACAAACCAAGAAAGACATGCTCTCCTTTCTTGGAGCCATTGGTTACTGCCGCCAGTGGATATCTGACTGTTCCTATTATGATAAGTCACAACCCAGAAAATGTCAGAAATTGTTAAGTGGTCAGATGACATGGTTGATGCATATGTGTATTTGAAAAATGCAATGGTAACTGCCCCAGGCCTTAGCCTTCCTGATTATGTAAAAATGTTTCATGTGTATGCAAGGGACAATTGTAAGACCATGGCTGGTGTACTCGCCCAAGAGCATGGAGGCAGACTTCGCCCTGTAGTTTTTTTTTTCTCAAAAATGGTGCCAGTTCAGGTCCAAGGCATGCCTGCGTGTCTCAAAGTGTTGGCATTTTACATTATGACTGTGGAGATGTCTATGTCATTCACCTTAGGACACCCCATGATATTGCACACTACACATAATGTAGCTATTTTATTAAGAAATATACACACTCAGCACATGTCCTCCCAACAACTCAGCGGATATGAGGTTATTTTGATGAGCAACCCCATGTTGCATATCAAGTATAACAACTCAGGTCCAGCCATGATCCTAAATGCACTGTTGGGTCTCAAATTGTCAAACGATCTAGGACCCGAGGCTCATGACTTCCTCAAATCCATTGAGGCTAATATTTCACCCAGACTAGATTTATTAAAGATTCCAATCCCAAATGCTGATGTTGTTTTCATAGATGGCTCCTGCACTAGGCCAAATGACCAATCTTTTTCAATCAGCCCAGGCTGCTGAATTGATTGTTTTCACTAAAGCATGTGAACTGTACAAAGATCAGTCTGTCACTATTTACACAGATTCTTAATATGCCTATGGAACAGTATATGACCATGGTGTATTATGGTTTCTCAGAGGCTACATAGGAGCGGAAGGGAAAAAGATTGCCCATTCCCAACTATTAGCCAATTTGCTCAAGGTTCTCACACTTCCCAAGGAACTTGCTGTCATACACTGCAGAGCACATACCAAAGGGGACGATGATATAACAAAAGGTAACGCTCTAGCAGCTTATGAAGAAAAAAAGGTAGCTCAGTAATAATTTGCTTTACTGCAGATGCCCACTTTATGCCCCATCCTCCCAGATGATTTTTAATTGATCACAACTTTGTAGCAGTCAGCTTCCACAAAGGAGTTCGAAGACTGGTGCTACCCTATTTTACAGAAGAATCCAAGGACTGGATTAATCTGCAAAGAGGGGAACCATGCATCCCACGGTGCACACCCTGATATACATTGCACACCCTGATATACAGTCATGGCCGAAATTGTTGGCACCCTTGATATTTTTCCTGAAAATCAAGTATTTCACACAAAAAAGGTATTGCATTAACACATGTTTTGCTATACACATGTTTATTCCCTTTGTATGTATTGGAACAAATATAAAACAGAGGCAGAAAAGCAAATATGACATAATGTCACACAAAACCCCAAAAATGGGCTGGACAAAAGTATTGGCACCCTTAACTTAATATTTGGTTGCACACCCTTTGGAAAACATAACTGAAATCAGTCGCTTCCTATAACCATCAATAAGCTTCTGACACCTCTCACCCGGAATTTTGGACCACTCTTCCTTTGCAAACAGCTCCAGGTCTCTCTTATTGGAAGGACACCTTTTCCCAACAGCAATTTTAAGATCTCTCCACAGGTGTTCAATGGGATTTAGATCTGGGCTCATTGCTGGCCACTTCAGAACTCTCCAGCGCTTCTTTGCCATCCATTTCTGAGTGCTTTTTGACGTATGTTTGGGGTCATTGTCCTGCTGGAAGACCCAGGATCTTGGACGCAAACCCAGCTTTCTGACACTGGGCCCTACAGTGCGACCCAAAATCCTTTGGTAATCCTCAGATTTCATGATGCCTTGCACACAGTCAAGGCACCCAGTGCCAGAGGCAGCAAAACAACCCCAAAACATCATTGAACCTCCACCATATTTTACCGTAGGTACTGTGTTTTGTTCTTTGTAGGCCTCATTCCGTTTTCGGTAAACAGTAGAATGATGTGCTTTACCGAAAAGCTCTATCTTGGTCTCATCTGTCCACAAGACGTTTTCCCAGAAGGCTTTTGGCTTACTCAAGTACATTTTGGCAAACTGTAGTCTTGCTTTTTTATGTCTCTGTGTCAGCAGTGGGGTCCTCCTGGGTCTCCTGCCATAGCGTTTCATTTCATTTAAATGTCGACGGATAGTTCGCGCTGACACTGATGCTCCCTGAGCCTGCAGGACAGCTTGAATGTCTTTGGAACATGTTTGGGGCTGCTTATCCACCATCCGGACTATTCTGCGTTGCAATCTTTCATCAATTTTCCTCATCCGTCCACGACCAGGGAGATTAGCTACAGTGCCATGGGTTGCAAACTTCTTGATAATGTTGCGCACTGTGGACAAAGGCAAATCTAGTTCTCTGGAGATGGACTTGTAACCTTGAGATTGTTGATATTTTGCCACAATTTTGGTTCTCAGGTCCTCAGACAGTTCTCGTCTCCTCTTTCTGTTGTCCATGCTTAGTGTGGCACAGACAGACACACAATGCAAAGGTTAAGTGAACGTCTCTCCTTTTTATCTGCTTTCAGGTGTGATTTCTATATTGCCCACACCTGTTACTTGCCCCAGGTGAGTTTACAGGAGCATCACATGCTTGTAACATTCTTATTTATCCGCAGTTGTGAAAGGGTGCCAATACTTTTGTCCAGCCCATTTTTGGAGGTTTGTGTGACATTATGTCGAATTTGCTTTCTTTCCTCCCTTTTTTTGTTTTGTCCCAATACACACAAAGGGAATAAACATGTGTATAGCAAAACATGTGTTAATGCAATACGTTTCGTGAGAAATACATGATTTCCTGGAGAAATATCAAGGGTGCCAACAATTTCGGCCATGACTGTACATTGCACAATACCATGGGATAGGACATATAGGATGGAAGGCAACCTTAAAACAACTCCAAAAAGATTTTTATATCACAGAAGTGGTGGAGTTAGTACAAGATTTTGTGAAAAGATGCATCACATGTATCAGGAGTAACCCAAACAACCCAAATAAAGCCATGCATCAATACCTGCCTTACCCCACAACACTTTTTTACACATCTTCAAATTGACTTTACACACATACCCCAAACAAAAGGGAGGACAACAACCAGCTTGTGTGGTCACAGATGTGTTTTCCCCGATGGCCAGAAATGTATTCCACAAAAAGAGAACGATATTATCTGCAAGTTTCCGTTTTTTTTACAGGAAAATACCTACCCATTCCAGGCCGGAGATCGTATTGTGGTGAAACAGCTGATGAGAAAAAGCAGGATTTCGTCTATGGACCAGAAACTACGGTTGTAGCAGTAACCAGAACAGCAGTCCTCACTGAACATAGTTCCATCTGGATCCATGCTTCCAGAGCGAAGCTGGTCAAGAAAGGCCCAGGACCAGACCCAAGGAAAAAAGGAAAGGAGGTACTAACGGGGGCAGAAAGCCCTGACCTCGAACAGGACAATCAAGGAAAGAGGGTACTAACGGGGGTAGAAAACCCTGACCCTGAAGAAGATGAACTGCTTCCCCAATTTTGGACCATGGTTCTGCCACTTTCTCCTGATCATACTGATTTTGTTGGCATCTAGCCATGGTGAAGTGGTGATAATACAGGACTCAGGCCACACTATATTGTGGTATAATTCATCAAATACTGAGGTTGCTACCTTTATTATTGATTACTGCCAAAGTGTACAATGTCCCCATAACTCCCACTTACTCTGGTTGTGTAATATGTATCATACTGCACATGATGTTAGCCATGTATATATAGATGCCATAGGGGTACCAAGAGGGGTTCCAGATGAATTTAAGGCAAAAAAACCAAGCAGCAGCAGGATTTGAGTCTATATTTCTCATTGTTACCGTCAACAAGAATGTTGATTGGATAAATTATATATATTACAATCAACAGAGGTTTGTCAACTACACCAGGGATGCATTGAAGGGGATAGCGGAGCAGTTGCAGGCTGATTCCACCATGACATTTCAAAACCGCATGGCCCTAGACATGATTCTTGCTGAAAAGGGGGGTACATGTGTATACATTGGTAAAACCGAAGGATGTTGTACCTACATACCTGATAATACTGGGCCTAATGGGAAGATCACGTTGGCCATAAAAAGTTGGAGGACCTTTCTGAAGAGCTAAAAACAAACTCAGGCATTGATAACCCTTGGGACCAGTACTTTGAATGGTTTCCTAGTTAGAAACAAGCATTAGTGCAATTTTTCATTATTATCGTTATTATCATGGTAATCATAGGTTTAGTTGTATGTTGTGTAATCCCTTGTTTCCGTAAAATGCTTAGCAAAGGCATTGAAAATGCCTCCATGCTCTCCATAAGTCTTGAACACACACGATTATTTGATAAAAAGCCCAATGACTATTCTGTTTATGTTGCGAAACACAAAGAGAGGAAGAAAGGTAGCCCAGTTATTTGACGGATGGGGGCGGCCCTTATGCCACCTGGGATTCCAAGGATGCTAGCATCGCCATACCCATTGTATGTAGCCAGAGAGTTGCCAAACCTCTGATGACGTCAAGGTAACTGTGGATTGAAGTAATAAAATCACCCAATAGGAATAGTTGATTTTAAGAGGGGATTGAAGGGAAATGTATGTCTTTTAGGTCTGTCATTTTGTTTTTCCCACTCCATTTTGTACCAACATGTTGATTAATTGTTTTGTATTATAACCAGAATGAGTTAATGAAAATATGCTATGTCAGTTATGTATTACAGAACTATACTCACAACATTCTTCTATATTTTATCTTAGCTTAGCCTTGGTAGAGACGGAGATAGTATCCAATTATTTCTTTGTATTAACAAGCACCTGTTTCTGTTATGATACAATTAAATGTCAAATATTTCTGTTCCATGAGAAAATAATTGTTTGTTACTTATAACTAATTACAAATGCCTGAGAAAGATCATGTTCACAGCCTTGAAAAGTATCTAGCCAGATTCTATTGTATGTAGCAGATAAGTTTTTATGAAATAGACATTCCTTAAATTTTGCTTCTCATCATTATTCAGGATTGACGTAAATGCTTGTATTCTCACTTGCACGTTATATTGTACTATAAAAGAGAGCTTTCGTTGTGGAATAAATTAGAAGTTTTTTGGTTACTGACAAGACGGTCTCATGTGTGATTACTTGTAACCAATGCTTCTCCAGGCCTGAGGAGACAGAACGAGTGACAGAGAATTTAGACCAGGGGTCTAAAGGGTCAACAGAACCAACATGCACACTGAAGGTTTTTTTACCTTCATGCATAGAAAAAACTTTAGCCTTTAGAATCACTTTAATGGTATGAATGCCCATCTTTCCACTAGACTTTCACTGGGATAATGATCCTGCATAAAAAGCCAAAAAGGTTACAAAGGTTATTGAGCCTTTTAACTCCTGGTAAATTCAATCTGATATCTTAACTCTCCTAAACTGAGACATCATTAGGATTATTGGTATGACCAGTAGAAAAGTTTGCAGAGACACATATCCAAAATTAAAATTACCTTTCAAAATATTTTGTTTTCATTGATCTAGAGGGGAGGGGCAGGAACATGGCGATGGCCGGACGCTAGGAGCAGGAGCTCCCTATGCCTGCAGTTAAAGATGAAGAGTGATACCTGAAAATCCCCTCTTACCTGTCTTTCTCTGACTGGGCCCTCCATGTGGTGTGTGGCAGATCGAAGAGGGGAGACTGTCACCCCACTCGACGAGCCGGAATCCCACTTGGTGGGTAGAGCGGACAAGGCTGTGTATGCTGGGAGGGCCCACGTGATTGGAAGAGAGCACCCTGGGAGCCACTGTGTGCAGGAAAGGAGAATGGTGTGAGGCTCGGGAGAGCAGTGGATGTCGCCCCAGTGGCAGAGGTGGAGCACACCGTTTACTACAGTTGAATGACGACGAGACAGGGTACAGGACGCTTGCAGCCCCTTTATCCACGGAGGGTGACCTCTCCATACTATTCAGGACCAGAGACACCCGGTGAGTGAAACACCTGCTCCTGAAACGAGATAGCAGAGAGGACGAGTAAGAGTTGAGGTCTCCCTAAAGTGGGGGTGAGTTACCACGAGCAGTGGCAAGTCTTTCTTCTCATCCTTTGATTTCATCAATACAGTGCCTGAGCATGGGAGGAGTGGATGTTAAGGCGACATAGGAGGCTCTAAGAAGTCCTGGGGACAGTAAAAGAAAAGAAAGGAACAAGAAAAAGTTAGGAGTCACCCAGTGGGTATTGAAGAAAAGGAGTGAGAGGCTGAATTCTTTCTGAAACCTTTTCTTTCTGATGTGTTATACCTTGTATAGGAGGAGAAAGGAAGTGAGCACTTGCCTGGATTTTTGGAATTCATTTGCAATTTACTAAGGGAAATGGAATCAGTGTTAAAGTGACTGGGAATTGTAATAATATGAAGAACAGATCTGTTAAAGGGGGAGGGACAAAAACGTCCCAATTGAGTACAATAAGGAAATATATGCCTCCACAGGAAAAACGTTTGTAAGGTCATACCCCTGAGAGACAACGCAATGTAAAGGGGAGGCTCGACCTGGGAAATAATAGCGGAGATCAAATCAGAATATCATCAGTAGCATCAAACCTGGATCAGATTAAAGAGCTAAACAATATGGAAATTGAAACAGATTCTAGAGATATAAGATCAAGTTTACAAATACCTAGAGAAAACGGAAATGGCAAAGATGTTTGTGAAACTAGAGTGAAATGGCCGTATTACATAAGGATTTGGGACAAGTTTTATCTCGACGAAGAGGCAGAGGAAAAATTAGAGATACAAGAGCAAGTAATTAAGAAATTAGAAACGCAGGTAGAAGACATGCGTAAGGAGCAAATGAAGTTGGCATAAAGACTAGAAGATCAAAAAAATAGGGACAGAAGAAACAACGTGAGGATCCGGGGCCTGCCAGAAGTAACATCAGGAGAAGATCTAGTGGAAAAAATTAGGAAAATATTCAACCCAATAATGGGTAAGCCATTGAGAGAACAATTGAAGATCAATAGTGTAGGATTAAATGACCCCAGGGAGTAGCTCCAGAAGTTCCTAGAGATGTAATTGTGTGTTTTCATCACTATGAAGACAAAGCTAACATTTGGAAAAAGTTGCGTGGAGTTCCAGAAGTAAAATATGGAGGAGTGGGATTGCAAATTTTTGTGGACATAGCATTATAAACTCTAACTAGAAGGAGAGTTTTGAAACCACTACTGAATTTTATGCGCAAGGGGAACATCCGATATACTGTAGCTGGGGATTCCCAGCATGCTTGATCGGATGGAAGGGCGTACAATCGGCAAGGCTAAGGTTCCCAGAAGATCTAAAACCCTTTTGTGAAAAACTGGACTTGCAGATAGTAGATATTCCAGGATGGTCTGAAGGGACCAAGGAGAGTATAGAATTAAGGAAAAACAGGTGGCAATGGGTTACTAAATAGAGAATAGGACAGAGAGGTAGTGGTCTAGTGCTCTCTTGAGTGTTGTGTTTTTGTTTTGTTTTTTTTACTCCTATAAATGGTATGAAGGTCGGATACAGTAGGGAGACAGAGGGAGGGGAGAGGGAAAAGAAAATAAAGAAGGAAGGAAAGGGAGATGTAAAGGAAGAAAAAAGGAGATTTAAAAGAAGGGCATCGGGATGCTTAATATGACAAGAGTCATTTTAAAGTCAGGAGATACTGGTCCGGATAGGCGTAGGTGATCTGAGTCCTATCCCGAAGAGGAATCAAAAGGTGGAAATTGGCCACAACTGATTCTTGGGCTAGAACATGGGAGGGGAGTAGGGAGGGGGGATGGGATGGCTGGAGGGAGAAGGAAGGTAAAGGTCACCCAGAGGAAATTTTCACCCTGCTCCAATTTGTATATATCTGTCCCCTTTTTGAGTTTTCATATAGATGGAGAACAGACGAGGAGAAGGAATGAATGTGTGTAATTTCATGACATACAATGTGAAAGGATTGAATACCCCAACTAAAAGGCATAAGAATCTTAGAGAAATCCATCAACATTTGACGGATGATGTGTTCCTACAGGAGACACATTTATCTCAGGATACAAATGTCACGTTATTTTCCAAACATTATCCTACTTGGTTTTATGAGGACTCTCCTATTAAACATGCAAAAGTGGTGGCAATTGTGATAGCAAAAAATGTCAGCTTTACTTTGGAAGACAGAGTGGTAGACCCAGGAGGTCGATTTCTGTTCCTGAGAGGGAAGCTACAAGGAGTAGAATGCACATTAGTAAACATCTACTTCCTAATAAGAATCTGATGGTCTAGCTGGAGGGTGGTTTGAAAAGCCTCATGGATTTTAAGAAGGGTTCAGTTGATTGTGGTACAAGATCTTAATTTCTGTATGGATCTGTGGATGGATACATCATCACGGGTGTGGAGGGACGGAGGTAGTAGTCTAAAATCGATTAAAAAAGGCTTTATCAGTGTCAAATGATGGACATATGGCAAATGAAACATCCAAGAGTAGAGATGAGCGAATCGAACTTGGCGAAGTGGAATTCGTTTCGAATATTAGGAAAAATTCGATTCGCATCGAATCCGAATTTTAGCAAACTTCGGATGCACGAATCGAATTTTCCCCGATCAGCCGGCAAAAGTGTCACTGCAGAGAGCTCCGCTATTTCTCTGACAGTTCTGACAGTTCATTTACAGCGGTTGAAACATTGTATCTATTTGTTTCCATTTAGGATACAGATGTTTTTATTCGGAAATAAATAGATACAATGTTTCAACCGCTGTAAATGTGAAGGAACTGTCAGAGAACTGTCAGAAATAGCGGAGCTCTCTGCAGATACACTTTTTGCTGTACTGGAATTCTTCTTCTTTTCATTCTTCTTCTTCTTTTCATTCTTCTTCTTCTTCTTCTTCTTTTCATTCTTCTTTTCATTCTTCTTCTTCTTCTTTTCATTCTTCTTCTTCTTCTTTTCATTCTTCTTTTCATTCTTCTTCTTCTTCTTTTCATTCTTCTTCTTCTTTTCATTCTTCTTTTCATTCTTCTTCTTTTCCTTCTTCTTTTCCTTCTTCTTCTTTTCCTTCTTCTTCTTTTCCTTCTTCTTTTCTTCTTTTCCTTCTTCTTCTTCTTCTTTTCCTTCTTCTTCTTCTTTTCCTTCTTCTTCTTCTTTTCCTTCTTCTTCTTCGTGCCCCGTGACTGCCCAAATGAGTGAAGTGTGCGGTGATTCTAAGATCGACGGCACTCATCTGCATGTCATACTGACTGACAGTATTATTTCTCTTCCCCAGCAGACTCCAAGGGCATTTAAGTTAAAGGTACAGTGTTCTGCACTAATATAAAGGCTCTCTGAAGCCTAGAAACCCTTTTAATAAGTTAAATTTGCGGCGAATAAATTCGCATCGAATCGAATTTCTCCCGCAAATTCGGCGAATCAGCCGAATTGAATTTTTGAATAATTCGCTCATCTCTATCCAAGAGATAAGGACTACACCTTCTTCTCTTCGGCGCATGGGATGTACTCAAGGCTGGACTATATAATGATAGAACATAGACATCTGGAGTCTTTGGTAAATTCTAATATTGCATTAATGTCACTATCAGATCACACACCTGTTACAATGAGATTAAAGTGGGGAAAGGAGGGGAACAGAACTAATATGTGGAAATTAAATGAAACACTTATAGAGGAATTGGAGACGGAGATAAGACTAAGGAAGGAGATAGAGCATTATTTTAACTGAAGAGATACCTGTGGCGACAGTATGGGAAGCACATAAGGCGTATATTACGGACATTTTGATCTCGATAGGGGCCAAAAAAAAGAAAGGGAAAATAAAATAAAACTGTTAACTAAGGAATTATATGATCTAGAACAAGCACATAAAAAGAAAATGGATGCGGAGATACAACAGAAGATAATTTTGAAAGAGAGGAATTGAAGGATATTATGGAACAGGAAACAAGAAGTGTCAAGGCTATGGTAGTGAGTTCTATAGAACCACAGCTTGGGGTTCCCTAGGTCACGGAATCAAAACCCCAGACTGCTTGTTCACCAGGGCCCCTGATGGTGGGAATGGACTTGCAGCAGGTTGGGACCAGGTCACGGCCCCCAGGTACACCCAGCTGAGGTGGAGGAGACCGCTAGAGGGAGCAGGGTGCAAGGCAGAAGACACAGGGAATCCAATGGGCAAGCCGAGGTCAGGACAGGCAGAAAACTAGCAAGGTCAGGAACGAAGCCGGGGTCGGTACACAGATAGACAACACAGGATACACAGCAGAAAAACACGTGAGCTCCAACAACATGAAGTTTCTCAGGCAATGTGGCCTAGTCTGAGCACATCTTAAATAGATAGGCAGACAAGGAGGTGGGACAGGAAGTGATGGAAGGGAAGAACATAAAACCCAGGAAATAGCAGACGATGCCCACAGGTGAGCACAGACAAACACACATGTGCAGGAATCAAGAGCAGCAAAGAGGTAAGAGTAAACATACAAGAGGCTGCAAGCTAACTTGTGACAAAGAGTCTTTAATAGGATGATTAAAGAAAGATATCAGTGGGGGAATAGACCAGGAAAATATTCAATGAGAAGGGTAAGAGAAAAGAAATCAAGGAATTGTATAGAGAAAATTTAAGATGAGAATGGAGAAATGGTATATTCAACCACTGATATTGCTAAAATGTTTCAAAAATATTACAGCAAGCTATGTGATCTAAAACCTAGCAACCCGAAAGAACTAGAGGGAGAAAGAAAGGGAAAAAAGGCAGTTATATGTGAAAGAGGCCGGATTGCCCAGGCTAGAAGAGGAAAGGTTGCTAGTCCTGGAAAAAAACAATTTTGCAAGAAGAAATTAATGTGGCTCTGAGAAGTACAGCTACAGGAAAGAGCCTGGGTCCGGATGGTTAAATCGAGATAATATAGGAAGTTTCAAGGACAGCTTGTGCCCAAAATGTGCCTGTGTATGAATGCATTGGGAGAGAGGATGGAAATGAGGGAAGAGTCGCTGCAGGCATATATTACAATTATACCGAAAGAGGGGAAAGATCCATCCCATGTTAGTTATAGACCAATATCACTCTTAAATATAGACACGGGCGGTGGAGAACATGTATCCATTGGAATGTCTTTTTAGTCCAGAAATAATACGTAAACATATAACTTCTTGTATTTACAAGATCTTTAATAATATATTGGGATTTGTTTCTCCACCATTCCTGGGGAAGTGGGGAAAAATAGCTTGGAATAAAATTGGAGGAGCAAGAAAAAAAGAAAATATTCAAATTGATACACTGTGCTTTAAATATGAATATAGTAGAAATGAACTGCAAATGCTTAATAAGATGGTACTGTACACCTTGTGTGGCACATAAGCAATGACCACAGAGTTCACTCTGTGGGGTGTGGGAAGGAAGGAACTATGGCACATATATGGTGGGAGTGCCCTAAAATTCAAGAGCTCTGGCAAGGAATAATACAACAAATGTAGGAGATAACGGTAATTATAATACCAAACAACCCTTGGGCCTGTGTATTTCACAATGTGGATTTTACAGTGAAGCAATATAAGAATATGAAATTATTTCACTTAATAAACACAGCTAAATGATTGATTACTAGGTTTTGGCAGAGAAGAGAAATTCCCAAAATAAAAGATTGGATCAACAGAGCGGAATACATATACAAGATGGAGGAACTATACCATATTGGAAAGGATAAAATTAAAAAATGTAGAAAAACCTGGGAAAATGGATAAGTTATAAAACAACTTAGAGTTATTTAGAATTGATAGGAACGTTAGGGGGAAAGATCTAAGGTTTCCTTTTGCTCTATTGAGTATTTTTTTAGAGATGGAGTAGGAGGTGGTGGATGGATGATAGACGTTAATAGAGGATCAGAGTGACTTGGGGGTGGTGATGGGTTGAGGGTGGAGGTGAGGGAAGGAGGAAGGGTAGGGTTTTTTGTAAAAATTTTGATATTGAAAATGTATGATTGTATTATCTGAAATAATTGTGTTTCATAAAATCAATAAAATATATAATAATAATAATAATAAAAAAAAAAATATTTTGTTTGAACTTTCCAAATTTAAAACAGACCAATTAATTCCTAAGTATTTATGGCCGTGGTACAACCAAGGTATAAAATGTTGGGTAAGAAAAGGCCTATGGGCAACATACACAATATTGCCAAAAGAACTGGGATGCTTGCTTTTACACGCACATGAACTTTAATGGCATCCCAGTCTTAGTCCATATGGTTCAATATTGAGTTGGCCCACCCTGTGTAGCTATAGCAGCTTTGGCTCTTCTGGGAATGCTGTCAACAAGGTTTATGAGTGTGTCTATGGGAATGCTTGACCATTTTTCCAGAAGCGCATTTGTCGATGAGAAGGCCTGGCTCGCAGTCTCCACTCTAATTCATCCCAAAAGTGTTCTATCGGGCTGAGGGCCAGTCAAGTTCCTCCACCCCAAACTCGCTCCTCCATGTCTTTATAGACCTTGCTTTGAGCAAAGGTGCGCAGTCATGTTGGAACAGGAAGGGACCATCCCTAAACTGTTCCCACAAAGTTGGGAGCATGGAATTGTCCAAAATGTCTTGTCCAAAGGTCTTATTTTCTAATTAGAAGATTTGAGACCAGGCTTATAGTGGTAGTAAACACGGCTTGCTCACTTGTCTCTACAGGTAAGCTTATAATAAAGGAAGATTATCTCCTAAATCCCCGAAAAGCAACCCTGCACCATAATCCACCCTCCAACAAACTTTACACTTGGCACAATGCAGTCAGGCAAGTACCTTTCTCCTGGCAACTGCCAGACCCAGACATGTCCATCCGATTGGCAGTCAGAGAAGCGTAATTCATCACTCCAAAGAACACATCTCTACTGCTCTAGAGTCCAGTGGCGGCATGCTTTACACCTAATTTAAAAACGTGATTTTTGTGAGGTACTATGGTGTATTTTGTGCATATATGTCTTAATATAGTGAATCAATAAAATTTAAAATAACATTAAAAAACCAATATAAATTTATAAAAATATATATAAGTGAAATATGTGCAAAATTAATGTGCTTGTGTGTATACTTACTGAATAAATAAATAAATAAATAAAATAAAATGAAATTATATTAGTGGGTCCCCTACACCATACACATACTCATACAAGTGTGTCACTATAATCAAAATCAAATACAAACGTGTCGTGCTCCACTAATAAAATGGGAAATATGCAAAAAAGGTAAATCAATAAATATAATTTTACATATTTTTAAATGACATAAGTGAGTCCAACTTTAGTTTGCAATCCTGCTATAGCTGCGTGCTTATTTCAAACCAACCGTGACTTATAGTCAGATGGATGGAGTTATTCCTCTTCCTTCTAGGGGGTCTCTTTACTCCTTTCTGATTTATCTCTCACAGTTCATCATGACAGGGTCCATAGATAGTGGCTTCCCAGGGCTCTCCGTATAGAAGAAAAACGAGTTGGTGTCTCCTGAAATCAAGAACAGCAGCAGCACAGCACAACACTGGAGCGTACGAGGTCCCTGTATCAGAAAGGAGTAAAGAGACCCCCTAGAGGGAAGAGGAATAACTCCATCCATCTAACTCCAGGAAATAGGGCTCTAGGAAACAGCGAGACCCCCTGATGGAAAGAGGGAAATACTCCACTCATCCATCCATCCATCTGGGACAGGGATGCAGATATCCACTCATCTCCAAGTCCATTTAAAGAGACACCATCTGTTTTTTACCTCACTTAACGGCTTGGTCATATAAGTTAGGTGAGTGCAAACTGGTGAAGAAGCACTCACGATAAATATTTTGTGGACTTTTTTAATATATAATTTTTATATATTTTTTCTATATATATTTCAATAGTGGAAAACACACTATAAGTCACGGTTGGTTTGAAATAAGCACGCAGCTATAACAGGATTGGACTCACTTATGTCATTAAAAAATATTTAAAATTATATTTAATGATTTAATTTATGTATATATCTTTTTTGCATATTTCACATTTTATTAGTGGAGCGCAACATGTTTGTATTTGATTTTGGCATGCTTTACACCACTGCATCCTACTCTTTGCATTGCACTTGGTGATGTAAGACTTGGATGCAGCTGCTCGGACATCGCAACCCATTCCATGAAGCTCTGTACGTACTGTTGTTGTACTAATCTGAAGGCCACATGAAGCTTAGAGGTCCTTAGCTATTGACGCTGCAGGCAGTTGACAACAGCTGACCCCGCTTTGTCATTTTACTTTGCCAACCTCTTCGTGGCTGAGTTTCTGTTGTTCTCAGTTGCTTCCACTTTGTTATAATACCACTAACAGTTGACCGTGGAATATTTAGTGGCAAGGAAATTTCACAAATGGACTTATTGCACGGGCAGCAACCTATCACATACCATGCTTGAATTCGATGAGCTCCTGAGAGGAATCTATTCTTTCACAAATGTTTGTAGAAGCAGTCTGCATGCCTAGGTGCTTGATTTTTTACACCTGTGGCCATGGAGGGGATTGGAACACCTGAATCCAATGATTTGGAGGGGTGTCCCAATACTTTTGGCAATATGGCGTGTCAACAATTGCTTGTTGCATCCTTATCTTAGCTGTAAAGGACATATTAGGAAAGGATCCTTTCTTACCTTTCATATGAATAGTGGTAAATAAATTCCTCATATCTTTAGAATTGCCACCATAGTTCTGGATTTAGGAGGTGAGACTTTGGTAAGCAAGGGGTCCTGGAATAATCTTTTAATTATTTCCCTAAAATGTTGCCTAAGTTGTAGACCCTTCAAATATACTGAGCACAGCACCTAATCGTGGAATTAATAGGATCACTTTTTCTGGGTGCCAGTCAGGGAGCTAAACTAACAGGGGAGGACTTAGGACTTCTGGCCTTGGAGCAATTAACCTTTTCACAGTAGGGATAGGTTTCTCTGGGCTAAAGAATTTGTACTACTCAAAGTGTTCAATGGTGTCATATTGGTAGGTATAGTAAACAACAGGATGATATAGCACAGAAGAGAGTGCACCAATTTTGTGCAATAACTAAAACAACTTTGATATACAACTTAAAGGTCTTACAGGACAACTTCATGTGCCAATTGGTGGATGCCCCGACTAGGAATAATGCATTGCTACACCTATCAATTAAAAATTGCACAGATCTGATCATGGATGTGGAACTAAGGGACAACTTGGAATCCAGTGATTACAGGATAATTATATTCAGCATAGATCATAGGAAAAAAAAGGCACATGGGTAGTGCAAGTACACCCAATCTCAAGAGTGTCAGCTTTTTGAAACTGCGCTCATTACTACAAGATATTAAATGGGACCAGATCCTAGAAGCATTGAACACTGAGGAATAAATTAAATAGAGGTATTAGCCAGTGCATTCCAATAGGCAACAAATATAAAAGAGCTAAGGTTAAACCTGGGTGCCTAGACTTTGATGTGAAAATACATATTAAAGAGAAAAAAAGGCCTTTAAAAATATAAGGCACAGGGGTCATTGTTGGCATTTCAACACTACAAGGAATGTAATAAGAAGTGTACGAATGCAATCAGGGCAGCTAAGATAGACAACAAGAGATATATAATGAGGAGAATAAAAAAAATCCCCCAAAATTCTTTAAATATATTAATAGTAAAAAGACGAAGTCAGAACATTTTGGCCCCATAAAAAAATGACGAAGGGAAGTTGGTTACAATTATCAAGGAGAAAGCAACTGTACTAAATGCATTCTTCTCAGTTTTTACAAAGGAAAAGGAGGGGTAGAGTAATATTGACTGTATCATTAGTAACGTTTCACAGAATGTGTCCTTGTGGCTTACAGAAGTCAGTGTTCTAAAAAAGACTTGAATAGCTTAACGCAAAAAAATCACCAGGACCAGATGGTTTACATCCGAACTCAAAGAACTCAGTCAAGTTAAAGCTATTCCTAATTTATATGAACAGCAAACTGAAAGGAATGGTACCAGCGGATTGGCAAAAGGCCAACATGATACCAATATTTTTAAAAGAGCAGAGATATACAGTGGGGCAAAAAAGTATTTAGTCAGCCACCAATTGTGCAAGTTCTTCCACTTAAAAAGATGAGAGAGGCCTGTAATTGGCATCATAGGTAGACCTCAACTATGAGAGACAAAATGAGAAAAAAAATCCAGACAATCACATTGGCTGATTTGGAAAGAATTTATTTGCAAATTATGGTGGAAAATAAGTATTTGGTCACCTACAAACAAGCAAGATTTCTGGCTCTCACAGACCTGTACCTTCTTCTTTAAGACGCTCCTCTGTCCTGCACTCATTACCTGTATCAATGGCACCTGTTTGAACTTGTTATCAGTATAAAAGACACCTGTCCACAACCTCAAACAGTCACACTCCAAACTCCACTATGGTGAAGACCAAAGAGCTGTCGAAGGACACCAGAAACAAAATTGTAGACCTGCACCAGGCTGGGAAGACTGAATCTGCAATAGGCAAGCAGCTTGGTGTGAACAAATCAACTGTGGGAGCAATAATTAGAAAATGGAAGACAAACAAGACCACTGATAATCTCCCTCGATCTGGGGCTCCACGCAAGAGCTCACACCATGGGGTCAAAATGATCACCAGAACGGTGAGCAAAAATCCCAGGACCACACGGGGGCACCTATTGAATGACCTGCAGAGAGCTGGGACCAACGTAACAAAGGCTACCATCAGTAACACACTACGCCGCCAGGGATCCTACAGTGCCCGACGTCCCTCTGCTTAAGCCAGTACATGTCTGGGCCCATCTGAAGTTTGCTAGAGAGCTTTTGGATGATCCAGAAGAGGATTGGGAGAATGTCATATGGTCAGATGAAACCAAAATAGAACTGTTTGGTAGAAACACAACTCGCCGTGTTTGGAGGAGAGAGAATTCTGAGTTGTATCTAAAGAACACCATACCTACTGTGAAGCATGGGGGTGGCAACATCATGCTTTGGGGCTGTTTCTCCATAAAGGGACCAGGATGACTGATCCATGTACAGGACAGAATGAATGGGGCCATGTATCGTGAGATTTTGAGTGCAAACCTCCTTCCATCAGCAAGGGCATTGAAGAAAAAAGGTGGCTGGGTCTTCCAACATGACAATGATTCCAAAAATACCACCCAGGCAACGAAGGAGTGGCCTAGCCAGTCTCCAGATCTCAACCCCATAGAAAACCTTTGGAGGGAGTTGAAAGTCTGTGCTGCCCAGCAACAGCCCCAAAACATCACTGCTCTAGAGGAGATCTGCATGGAGGAATGGGCCAACATACCAGCAACAGTGTGTGCCAACCTTGTGAAGACTTACAGGAAAAGTTTGACCTCTGTCATTGCCAACAAAGGATATATAACAAAGTATTGAGATGAACTTTTGATATTGACCAAATACTTATTTTCCACCATAATTTGCAAATAAATTCTTTCCAAATCAGCCAATGTGATTGTCTGGATTTTTTTTCTCATTTTGTCTCTCATAGTTGAGGTCTCACCTATGATGCCAATTACAGGCCTCTCTCATCTTTTTAAGTGGGAGAACTTGCACAATTGGTGGCTGACTAAATACTTTTTTGCCCCACTGTACCTGGAAACTACAGGGCAGTTAGTTAATCATCGATAATATGTAAACCACTGGAGGGGATGTTAAGGGAGTATTCTTTCAGCTCCTTTAATGTTTCTGTAGGCCTCTTGGCAGCATCCCAGACCAGTTTTTTTCTCGTCTTTTCATCAATTTTGGAGGGACATCCAGTTCTTGGTAATGTCACTGTTGCACCATATTTTCTCCAGATGATGATGACTGTCTTTACTGTGTTCCATGGTATATCTAATGCCTTGGAAATTCTTTTGTGTCCTTCCCCTTTTTTTTCCCCTTCTTCTTTATTATATTTTTATTAATTTCCTTTGCAAACAGATAAGAAAACCCTAAATAAAAATGGGAAATAAAAGGAAGCGCTGAAACCCAAAGCAGCTGAAAACACCAAAAGGCAAACCACATGCCTTCACTAGAATCTAGTAAAAAATAGTAGTGTAGCGCTAAAAACAATTATAATAGGTAAGATGATACACATAACCCAAACTGATTTAATAAAAAACACACATCAGTGATGGGTGCTTTTTGACCATATACAATTCATAAAATAATGAATAAAATCAAGATCAAAATAACAATGACAAACACATATGCGTAAAATGCGTTTAAATCATAAAATGTCAGTAAATCTTGAGAAACAGGTCGCCAGGTGACTGTGTTAAATCCCAGTGTGCAAATAGTCCTCAGGTGGGTGTGCTGATAAATATATAAAATGCGTACTCACCAGATGCGCTAATAAAAAGCGCATGTATCATATAATGTTGATTGTCCCTTCTAAGGGTGGTTCGTGATACAACCTGGGAGTGGATGACCTTCCTTAGGTACCAGGATGTTAAGCAAGCCAGTATATGTGGATCTGCCTCTTCCAGGCACTGGATATTCACCAGGGATCATACAATAAGATGGAAACACGACTGACAGATGCTTGGAAATGCCTGACAAACCGGAACGATTTAACGAATATACCCTGCGGTGTGCATCAGTCAGCGGATCGGTGAGGGTGGTAGACAGCAGGCAGCTGTATTCACGTGAGCTATGCTGGTGAAGGAAACACCATAGAGAGGAAAAGTCCGGACAGATCATACAGGTTATATATATTTGTTAAATCTTTTCGGTTCCCACAAGTGATATTAATGGTGAGAAGTGATAATAACTATTATGAATTGCATCCCATACCTAAATACATTCCATGTTAAAGTTCTTGTGTTTTCAGAAAACATCCGAAACTGTTGTGGAATCCAAATGATTTTATCTAACTGTGTCTCACTTAGTGTACTTTCAATTTTTGCCCAACTTTTCCCTTGTGCATTATATACCCACTCCACTACTCGTGATAATAATACAGAATAATAATATCTCTTAAAATCCGGCACATTTAAACCCCCGTCTAATTTATCTTTACACAGAACTTCATATTTTACTGTCGTTTTTTTTATTTACCCGTATATACTTAAGTATTATTTTTTTTTAATCCCAAAGTATATCATTGGTATATATATGGGGAGCATATGAAATTTATACAGAATTTTTGGTACTAGCACTATTTTCACCATGTTTATTTGTCCAACCCACTACAAATAAACATGCTCCCAATATATATACAGATGATATACTTTGGGATTTAAAAAAAAATAAGTATATATGGGTAAATAAAAAAACGAGAGTAAAATATGAAGGCCTGTGTAAAGATAAATTAGATGGGGGTTTAAATGTGCCGGATTTTAAGAGATATTATTCTGTATTATTATCACGAGTAGTGGAGTGGGTATATAATGCACAAGGGAAAAGTTGGGCAAAAATAGAAAGTACACTAAGTGAGACACAGATAAAATTATTTGGATTCCACAATAGTTTCGGATGTTTTCTGAAAACACAAGAACTTCAACACGAAATGTATTTAGGGTATGGGATGCAATTCATAACCGTTAATATTACTTCCCACCATTAATATCACTTATGAACAAATGTTTTCCCACCAGGAAAAGATGATATATCAGGAAAATGGATAAAAGATAGGAATGCACAGTTAAAGGATATTATGAAAAAGGGGGAAATATGTTCTTTTCAAGAACTGAAACATAGAAAGGATTTATTTTACATAAGAAAAAATATGAGCGAGAGGAATGGGGAGAAGGAACATAGAAGTAGCAATAGAGGAGCAAGAAGAGAAAGAATAAGAGAAAAGTGAGGGTAAGGTTGGTGGTTGTGGGTGGAGGTTGGGGGGGAAGGAAATATGTAAACTTATGTATTGTAAAATTAGATGTATGGAATGATATATTGTGGGTTTTCTTATCTGTTTGCAAACAAAATTAATAAAAATCTAATAAAGGAGAAGGGTACAAAAGAATTTCCAAGGCATTAGATATACCATGGAATACAGTGAAGACCGTCATCGTCAAGTGGAGAAAATATGGCGCAATAGTGGCATTACCAACAACTGGACGCCCCTCCAAAGTTAGATAATATTATTTGGATTTCACAACAGTTTCAGATGTTTTCTGAAAGCACAAGCACTTTAACATGGAATGTATTTAGGGTAAGGGATGCAATTCATAAGCAAATGGGATGGGATTATAACTCACTGTTAATATCACTTGTGGGAACAAATTTGTTTCTCACCAGGGAAAGATGATATATCAGGAAAATGGATAAAAGATAGGAATGTACAGCTAAAGGATATTATGAAAAAGGGGGAAATATGTTCTTTTCAAGAATTGAAACATAAAAAGGATTTATTTTACATATTAGATGAGTGGTGATATTACCAATTAAGACACTTTGTGGTGGCACTTCCACAACCAGTAAGAGCAGTAGAGGATCTTTATCCACTTGAACAGATGCTGAGTTCGGGTGTTATACAGAAACATGGTACTTCTCGTATATGTATGGTACTTACTAAAATATCTGTACCTATTTCTCCACCGTTTTTAGAGAAATGGGAGAAGGCGCTTGGAATACAACTAAATGAACAGCAAAAAGGGAAAATATTTAAATTAGCACATAGGGTGGTGGATATGATTTACTGCCTCCCTGGGTATCTGTGTGAGAGGAACCCTAAAGAAAGTGAAAAATCAACATTTCTACTGGCTGAATCAACGGGTGATAAATATGTCATTTTTGCTTTTGCACATAGTTCTACCTTAAATTGGCACGATCAGGCAATAATCATCTAATGTTTGCAGGCACCTTTAAAACAGCTTTATTTGAATATCTAATTTAGTTGTATAAATACTAACAATAGTTAATGATAAACTTATGTTTATAAAATATTGGTCAGGACACTCTAACCAGACAGATATGCCAATGTTAACCTAAGTTAATGGATAACTGATTAAAAGGTTTGGGATTCATATGACCGATGGCTATTATAACATAATATAACACTTCCGGTCTGCCGTCATCTTGGCCTACGTCACTTCCGGTATTTGGAACGCACGCCGACTTTTGCGGTTCAAGTGGTCATTTTAGAGGTGGAAAGCTGGTCATCTTCTACAGTGATTCTTAAAGCGTGAGATCCCTATATTTACAATTTGGAAACTTGTTCCTTTGAAGCCTTTGAGGCTATTAAACAAGGCCTGTTATTTTATTGAAACATGTGAGTGTCCTTATTCTATGGATTTATATGGTATTGAGTGGCAGTATTACACTATGTAGCCTTTCTTTCCTTGCACATTATTGAGGATTCCATGGAGAAGTAGAGTGGAGTCGATTGCTGTATCTAAGCAGGGTGAAGAAGGCGATTTGAGTTCCTCCTGAGGGGCTATAGGATCCCTTATATCCTATGAGGCTTATTACTCACCTCCATCTGGTGAGTGCAGTCAATATTATTTTTCACGTGGTGATTAGGTGGAAGCACATTTTGGAACATTGTCTTGAAAATCCTTTTGGGAAAATAAAGACTTATGTTTGAAATATTATATTATATATATATATATTTTTGCACAGACATTTATTTATTTGTGATTATTTTTATTTATTTAATTTTTGCACTGTTTTTTGTGTTATAACATAATATAGAAATAAGTACTATATATATATATATATTGTAGAAAGAAAATAGAATGTTGATAATACTTTAAGTAACATTTCACTAGGAAACCTTTGGTGAGATGGAGATATTAATATCATTTTTATAATTTAAATACTTCATCATCGGATCAGTTTTTGCTCTTTAGTCCTACATCAGTGCTACATCAATTTATCCAAATAATAACTTTTTCTCTATAAGATTTTTAACTGGTTAAATAATATTTTCATGGCAATGAAAAGTAAAAAAAAAAACAAATTTAAAAGAATACAAGATTTTGCAAGCTCCCTTCCAACTTTTAAAAATGTATTGAGAAATAAATTAGGCACAGTATAAAAAAATAAATGCACGTACTCTATAAAATGTATTCCTTCTTGTTTTCCTTCTGATTGCCACAAAACAAAACAAAAACGTATAATTCTAAGCTTTGCGAGGAATCTTTTTTAACTTATAAAAGTTATTATATTTAACTTATGTGGTTAAGGCAATTGTGTTGTGTTGGGATAAACACTGTTTAGCTTTCTCTTATTTTCTAATTAGAATATTGGAGACCAGGCTTCTAGTGATAGTAAACACCGCTTGCTCACTTGACTCTACTGGTAAGCTTATAATAAAGGAGTATTTTCTCCTAAATGTACACCGTTTAGGAGATATTTACTAATTATGCAGCGGGTGATGTCACCGAGAAAATGGATAAAAGATAGGAATGTACAGCTAAAGGATATTATGAAAAAGGGGGAAATATGTTCTTTTCAAGAATTGAAACATAAAAAGGATTTATTTTACATATTAGATGAGTGGTGATATTACCAATTAAGACACTTTGTGGTGGCACTTCCACAACCAGTAAGAGCAGTAGAGGATCTTTATCCACTTGAACAGATGCTGAGTCTCTTAAGTGAGCATGCGTCTTAAGAGCATGTGTCTCTTAAGTGAGCATGCGCACTGCTCACTTAAGAGACACATGCTGTCCCTTCACATCTCTGTGCTGTAGCTGTGACTCTTGTGCACATGCGGAAATGTGGCATCATCATGGCTCAACTATTCAAACAGCTGGAGCCTGTGAACCCTGAAAGAAGACGGGGGAAGACATAAGCCTAGTCAGCAGGGACAGCTCTGCTGGAAGGCTTCGTTTTCACATAAGTCTCTCATAATGTGATAGTTTCAATGCATACTAGCAAACATGCTCTTAACCACTTCCATACAGGGCACTTTCCCCCTGTTCCTGCCCAGGCCACTTTTCAGCTTTCAGCGCTGACACACTTTGAATGACTATTGTGCAGTAATGCAACACTGTACCCAAACTAAATTTTTATTGTTTTGTTCACACAAATACAACATTCTTTTGGTGGCATTGATCACCACTGAGATTTTTTATTTTTTCTAAATGAATGAAAAAAGACTGGAAATTTAAAAAAAAAACAACAAGCTTTTCTTTGTTTCAGTTATAAAATTTTGCAAATAAATAAATGTTCTTCATAAATTTAGGACAAAATGTATTCTGCTACATTTATTTGGTGAAAATAACCAAAATCAGTGTATATTATTTAGTCTGTAGGAAAGTTATAGAGTCCACAAACTCTGGTATATATCTGAAAATCGATCAGTCCTTCTGGACTGATGGACAATCTAATTTCTTGATACCCAAAAATGCCAGGACAGTACAGATATACCAAAAATTACCCCTTTTTGGAAAGTAGACAGGTTGAGGTATTTAGTACGAGGCATAGTGAGTTTTTTGAAGATGTAATTTTTTGTCATAATTTTTTTTAAATCAAAGGAATTAAAAAAAACCTTTTCACAATTTTGTTTTTACATACTGTCACCAGTGCAGTACAGCATCATCATATAACTGGTGTGGTGGTGATCAGGGACACTGACTGGTTACAGTACAAAAAAAAATATATATATATTATATATATAAATATATATTTTCTTATTTTTTATTAAATTTTTTCCCCTTTCATCTTTCAGGACAGCACCTTGAGAGATCTCGGCTCCTCCCCACCTGAGGAAACACCTCCACCCAAAATAAAAGTTCTCCACTCCCCTCCGACCTCATTTCAGGTGTTTCCTACGGTGGGGAGACATGGGAGGAGGCACAAGGTGCTGTAAGGTAGACAGGCAGGGGAGCCGAGGGTCGGAGAGCCGGCTGAGAGGCTCTGGGCAGCTGAGAGTGAAGGCCAGAGCATCCAGCTGTGATCCTCCCTGGGCAGGCTGCTGTGCGGTGAGCGTGCACCCTGCGGGACAGGAGACAGCACGTACCTGCTCTCGCCCCCCCAACCCCTCCGGTGAGTTGGGGCGTCGGGGCGGCCGCGGTGAGGTCTGGAGAGGATCAGGGAGGAGTCCCACTCCTTCCCATGCTGGCGTGCAGTGGACCTTGCCGGGCTGGACGTCGGGGGATGGCGGCTTTCGGCAGAAGGGGCGGGGCTTCTTCCTGAACCGCCGGGACAGATCAGAAGCGGTGGATGCGCTAGGACAGAGGTGGGACTACCCGCTGTGCTACGCTTTCCCCCCGGTCCCTTTGCTCCCCCTGGTGTTAAGAAAATTCAGGGCAGAAAGAATCTCGCTCATCTTGATTGCCCCTTTTTGGCCGCGGCGAGCGTGGTTTGCTACCCTAAAAAGCTGAGCCACACACCCGCCCTGGGAGCTACCGCCAAGGAAGGATCTGCTGACCCAGGGGCCGGTCCTATGCCCCAGGTTGGAGAGACTGAGGCTAACGACCTGGTTTCTGAGCGGCAGCTCCATTAGCGAAGGGGTTTTCAACCAGGTTGGTGGCAACGTTGCTGGCTAGTAGAAAGGAGGAGACTCAGACCATTTATAGCAGAGTTTGGGGTTGCTTTACGGCCTGGTGCGATAGGGCGTCAGTAGCGACCCATAGCATAGTTTCAGCATTGGCGTTCCTGCGAGCAGGGGCGGACAAGGGACTTTCAGTCAGCATGCTCAAGGGCCAGGTTTCGGCCCTCAGCGTATTCTTAGAGACGCCCTTAGCCAGGGAGGCACTGATAGGGAGACTTTTTAAGGCCCTGGCGAGGCAGAGACCTCCAAGGTCCGGGCCTTTTCCAAGGTGGGATTTAGCCAAGGTGCTTGGAGTACTGATTAAGGCCCCGTTCGAGCCCCTGGAGTCCTGCCCGATAAGAGACCTTACTATTAAGACAGCCTTTTTAGTGTCGATTACCACAGCAAAGAGGGTATGTGAGCTGGAGGCCCTTTCAGTCAGAGCCCCCTATCTACAGATTTTTCTGGATAGAGTGGTATTAAGGCCGGATCCATCCTTCATTCCGAAGGTGGCCCAGAGATTCCAGAGGGAACAGGATATAGTGCTACCCTCATTTTTTCCTGACCCGGTTGGGGAAGTTCAGGAGAAACTAAATTTTTTGGATGTTAGAAGGTGCGTGCTCCTGTACCTTGAAAAGACAAAAGGGTTTAGGAGCATGGAATCTTTTTTTGTTTCTTTTGCAGGGGCTAAGAGGGGCAAGAAATCTTCTAGAAGGACACTGGCCAGATGGTTAAAACTGGCAATTACAGGGGCATACCAAGTGGAAGGCCTAGAGGCCCCGGAGGGGATGAGGGCGCATTCCACCCGAGCGGTAGCGACTACCCAGGCAGAGCTAGCAGGGGCTTCCCCAGGACAAATCTGCAGGGCTGCTACCTGGTCCAGCTATCACACGTTTGTAAGGCATTACAGACTCGACCTGGTCTCGGTGCAGGAACAGGCCTTTGGGCGTAAGGTCTTGCAAGCAGTTAGCCCGCCCGAGGGGTGACTACTCGGTTATCCTCTCAAGGTGCTGTCCTGAAAGACGAAAGGGGAAAAATCAAGTTACACTTACGGTAACGTCTTTCCCAGTAGTCTTTCAGGACAGCACCGATTGCCCACCCAGTGTTGATATTTGGTTACGTGAGCATGTCTTATTACGGTCATGTTGTCTCATGTTGTGTCTCCCCAGGTGACCGGAGGTACGATTTAAGAACTGAGGTCGGAGGGGAGTGGAGAACTTTTATTTTGGGTGGAGGTGTTTCCTCAGGTGGGGAGGAGCCGAGGTCTCTCAAGGTGCTGTCCTGAAAGACTACTGGAAAAGACGTTACCGTAAGTGTAACTTGATTTTTTCTTTTTCTATGATTTTTTTTTTAATAATGCATTGTGACCAGAGTAATACTTACTTGCTATGTTACCATAGCAACATTGTACTACTCTGGGGATGTGATTAATCATTTTTTTTTACACATTATGATTGCTTGTAGCAATAAATTTCATTGCTATAAACAAGCATTTTACTGAATGAAATCAGTTTGTTTTGTTGTGATTAGCTGTGATTGGCCACAGCTAATCACATGACAGAGATGGGCTGTTTTTGGCTCAGTCTGTACCATGTAACCACGGTGACCAATCACAGCTAGCAGCACAATTGTATACAATTGATGGCATGAACGGAAGCCATCCACTGTTTACAATTGTCATGTGACCTGCTGTGGTTGGTAACAGTGGTCAAATGATACTGGCAACGGGCCAGTACACAGATCGAATCTCGCTGCAGCTCAGCCCAGCCCCGGGGGCGTGCAAGATGCGGCTATCTGAGAGGATGTCATTGTACTATAGGCTGGGCAGAAAACAGTTAACTTGCAGGGGGAAGTTGTTTTTTAAGGGCCTTTACTATTACTTTAATGCCTAACTCCAGGTTTCTTTTACCTTTATTTCATTCATTTGGACCAAGCTGATCCAAACAAACTGTTTCCTTCACTAATACATGCCCCTGCTGTCAGCACTCTATAAACCACATATAGCACCCTCCTAGTTGGGTGCTAGGATTTGTATAGTTAGATTAAGCATAGCTGTGTTTCTCTGCTTACTAGAGAAGCTGTCAGGTAAAGTCAGTGTGGCATTCTGATTAACAGAGTGCTGTGTTTGATTAGTTAGGTCTGCTCATGCTGCTCTGGAGTTCTGCCCACCTTCAAGAAGCTACGAGAGACTTCAAGAACATGGGAAGGGGCTAGGCAAATGAACAGCATGAATGTGGATACAGCCCTGGCCAATTGCAAGGGAAAGCAATCCAATTCCATGCTGGGAGTAGTATTTACTGTATGTTCTAGGAGCACATGGCCTTGGGGTCTATCCAAGGAGTGGATTACATGAGCCAGGCTGGAGGCAGGTTGCCTTGCCTGGTAACTGCTGCCACGTGGTCTCAGGTGGGTCGACCTGAGGGCCTGAAGTTGGAAAGTGTGACTTTGGTTCTTCAGTACGCTGACTGAGGGGATCTGTCCGGCAAAGCTCTGTCTGGTATCACTGGAGGGTTTCACCTGGAAAATTGGAGGGATGCAACCATTCTGTCCGTGAGCTTCGTGAATACTGACATTGAGGAATTTGGGGACTCACTTGTTACCTCCCCTGGAGCTTATTAGTCAGAGTGGGTCTAGAAAAAGGGAACAGTGGCTAGTGTTCCGAAGAGTATTTTCCAAGTGCTGCTACTGCAAAGGACTTTGCTCAGCTATGTTACCTTTGGGCTGTCGTAGTCTGTCGTAACGGGCTTATACTTGAGGAGCTCAGCCCTATATCCATATATCCACTACTACTTCTAAAGGGACTTTTCTCACTCCTAAAATGACTTGCTGCTATATGTTACAAGGAAGTCTGCTATCTACTGTCAGCCAAGACTTCTACAGTGTTCTACTAGAAGATCAGCTAGATGTCCTTAGTGTGAATAGTTCTGATTTGGAGTATCCTACTACAATTCCCCATCCCTAGTTCTACAATAAACTCCATAAGCAAAACATAACCCCTAGACTGGTCATTGAAGACAACGAGCTGAAGTGTGTGTGAGTGTATTTGGCTGAAGAAATACACTGTGCCTGGCTGCTAGGCGAGTAAAGGGGAGCCTGCGGACATCATACAAGTGGTCCTCGTGAGGGTAGTGCTACATGTATGTAACACTAGCTACATACAGTATACAGTGCTATGTACCAGCAGCTGTACAGAGACTTCCTTTCCTGTTCCCAGAACAAAATCAGTCATTCACAGGAAGCCTTGTAATTTATTAATCAACAAAAGGTTTCTTTGTTTGGCGGATGAAGGTGGAAAAGTGGGTGGATGATGTCACTGTCTCCATCTCAGCAAATCACAGAAAGCCTTGTATTCTTTCATAATATTACAAAGTGGAGTCTGGAGATGTTATGCAAAAAGGCAGGTGGAACCTCTGTGTTGCACCGTCCTAGTTTAGCTAGGGGGAGATAGACCATAATGGCTAGTTAGGAGCTTATTAGCAGCTCAGATGAGATAGCCAAAGGGGTCAAAAGGGACCTCAGCCAATCCCCAATAGGAGGCTTGTCAAGGGGCAGGGACTCTCTTAAAAGTGGAAGAGCCTGCTCAGTAGCTGGAGTGTGGTGGTGAGAGAAAAGTGTGGAGCAGGAAGATGTGAGGCTGGAGGAGGAAGGCTGCCAGGAGGCCTAGTGGGATGAGGCCTGCCTGTGAGCCTGGAGCTGGAAAGGAGGAAAACTTGGGACTCACTGGCCCCCCGAGAGAGGACCACCTGTATGGCAGGGTAGGAGCAGCCCAGCTGATCCCCTGCTCAGGAGAAAGTCTCTAGACTGCTGGATGAGGAAGATTTCATCTAGTGTCTGGGGTAGTATAACTGGAGCTGCTGGCTAGCATTCCAACAGAGACTGTGACAGAGAAAAGAATCCGTGAATAGTTCAGGAAGTTGTCCTCAGATTTCGGTTCCCTTGGGCATCCTATACACCCCTTATTCTATCCAAGTTCTAATCCCCTGAATAAAATAACAGAAATCAGTCCTTCAGCATTTGTTTTGTCTACAGATGAGAGCTTGTGTGAAGCAGTGCTAAATGACTGGCTGTGCCAGACTATAGGGGGACCCAAATTCATAAGCAATCCCTAAGGGGGTAGTGCTTCATCTGTGAACCCTGAATGGCAGTGCTAGTGGAGGACATAAGCAGGCAGTGAGATACAGATAGGCTGGAGGGGATGAACGGGAGGACATAGAAGATTACATCTGCTGTTGTAGATTTTAAACAGATGCGATTCTTTTTGCTTCCATTTTACCAAATGATGACCACATATATAATAGAGGATTTATTTTAAAAATTGGATGTCAAGAGCAGACAACAGTTCTATACTTGGTGGAGTGAGAGTGAAGACAAGGAATGGGAGAGATGGAGCCTGGAGGAGCGGCAACCCTACATAGTGTGATTGCCTTTCTGTGATTAGAGAGGCAAAAAAGCCATGAGTGTGGTTTCAGGCTTAGGTGGAGGGATAATTATGTGTTTTGAAAAAGGAAGATTAATTTAATCACTAAAGTATGCAATGTTTCAGGGTAGAGATTAGAAACAATGAATATTGTACAAGCACTTTGGATAGATTTTGTAATGATTCTATATATGATTTTCTTTGCACTCAGGAAACTTAGTAAATGTGTTACTAAATCCAGGACCTTGCATTCACTATATCTGGTCTCCCATAGTACACAGAACATGGAATAGAGAAGTCCTCTTGTTGGTGGGACTTTAAAGGCACAGGTTTGTCAATTAATGAACTAATAAATCAGCAGTTAAAAAATAACAATCAATTTTTATTTTATACAATCTTAACCCCTTCACGCCGGCGCCTCCCGGCCCTTTAAGAGTCTCAGAAGCTGGAAGGTGGGTGGGCAGGGTTTAGGGATCATGTGACCGCCATGACGTGTCATCACGGCGGTCACATGATCAGGAAAGGTCCCGATCGAAAGAGAAGACCAGGACCTTTCCTTGAGTATCGGACATGTGTGCTGGGAGCGTGTGCTCTCAGCACATTTTTTTTTTAATTGAATGTAAATGTGCGGCCACTCGGCGTCTAGGCCCAGACGTCGGAAGGCCGCACATTTGTGTGCGGCCGGCGTGAAGAGGTTAAAAAAGACATACCAGGTTGCAATACAAAAATTGTGGCGTTATTATCAAGAATTGATGACTTAGTACTGGTAATGGAAGGTTAGTCATGAATATGTTACCACTGACGCGTTTCCAGACCAATCGTGGTCTCTTCTTCAGAGCTGTTCAAAAAGGCATGACGCCTGCAATAAACATACATATCAGTATCAGTATACACTAAACTAAGCATGTGCAGAGTGACTCCACACGATATGTCTTATCAGGAGATAAGAGGGGGACACTGGAAGAAGGGTGGATCAAAAAAGACAGGATCAAACAGCGTTTTTACACAATGCAGAGGTTTAACCCCTTAGGTTCCACAGTGAGTATAACAAGCATACTATACTGCATATACGGACTGATTTTACTGTTGTGAGTTTAGTAATACTTTAAAGTCTTTATCTTTGTTTGTTGAAGTGCATCACATTTATGCTGATTTGGTTTATTTGGTTGGTAGTGTTTAATTACTAATAACCTCTGCATGTTTATATAAATATTTAGATAATACATTTATAATACTGTATATATACATTCCTTGTAAAGAAGGAAGCAGAGCGATTTTTTTACCTATCCACTTTTCAACAGAGTTTTGCTGAAAATCTTTGGCAAGACAGAACAACTGATTTTTAGTTTTGTGTTTTAAAGAATTCTAGTGTGGCATTTTAATAGGGTGTACTGGGGTTGATTTTCTAAAACGGGTGAGTGCAAATTTGGTGCAGCTCTGCATAGAAACCAATCAGCTTCCAGTTTTTTTTCAAAGCTTAATTGAACAAGCTGAAGTTAGAAGCGGATTGACTACCATGCACAGCTGCACCAGATTTAGCACTCTCCAGTTTTAGTAAATCAACCCCAATGTATTCAGTTGACCCCCATTGTCCCTACCCTGGGTTAATCGAACCTCATTATTGTCACAAAGGCTGCCACCCTCTATATGAATGTGCTGCTTTAGCACAACCAGGGGCGGACTGACCATTTGGAAACTCGAGCACTGCCTGAGGGCCCGGGGTCAGTAGGGGGCCCCATGAGATGCCCCTGGTACCTTTTTCATAGGCTTTTTTGAGTTTGGGCAAGGACACAGGGGCCCCATGATCCGCTATTGCCCAGGGCCCCATGAGTTGTCGGTCTGCCCCTGGACACAATGCATATCCATGTGCAATTTAGCATACATTTAATGTGCGTGAGTTAATGTACTGCAATGGAACAGCACAGTGTGTAGGGAACTTTTAATAGAAACTTTCAGTTTTTACACACCTAAAGATATTATTGAAATGTTTACCTTTAAGAAATTTTAGATGTAGCTTTCCAATGCTTGAATAAAGTTCCACATTTTTCACTTTAGTAATTCTCTATTTCCAGTATTGATTTTATTTATACCAGTAAGTGTGGGCAAAAAACATGCTAATAAATGTCGGAATCCGTTATGTATTATGTAGTTTTCAGTCAATCTGAACAGACCTATAGCCTTGCAATGATAGAAAGGTACATGAGAACATAATAATTGCATTTGTTAAACAGAAGAAGAACTTGAATAATTATGGAATAAGTATGTCTACAGAACAAAAAAGGATTGTTTTGTAGTTATTTTCAAATAATTTTCTTTACATTCATTGAAGGACACGGTGGACATTTTTAGATCATGGCCACTAGATTATAGAACCACCTGCAGGAATAGGACAACAGATATAGAACAACTCCTGCTGGTGGCTGACCCCCCCCTTTCATTCCTATCTTTTCAAGGCAATGCAATTAGAGAGTACAATTGTAGTACAATTGTAATATGGGAACACTGTATTACTCTGGTCAGTGTGTTTAAAAAAAATCTTAAAAAAAAAAATCTTAAAAAATTTATTTTTTTTTTAATATACTGTCACCAGTCAGTTCCCCTAATCAGCGCCACTCCAGTTGTATGATGACATTGTACTGCACTAGTGAGAGTATGTAAAAAAAAGTGTGAATTGTGAAAAAAAGTGTTTTTTTAATTTCTTCATTTTCCACAAAATTATGACAAAAAATTACAACTTCAATAAACTCAACATGCCTCTTGCTAAACACCTTGGACTGTCTACTGTCAGAAAATTGTGTACTGTCCTGACATTTTTGGACCTCAAGAAATGAGATCCATCAGGATTTGGGTTATTTTCACAAAGAAATGTAGAATACATTTTTGCCTAAATGTATGAAGAAAGATTATTTAATTGCAAAATTTTGTAACAGAAACAAAGAAAAATGCTTTTTTTCAAACTTTTTTGGACTATTTTTGTTTATTTAACAGGAAATAAAAAAACCCAGTGATGATTAAATACCACCAAAAAAAGCTCTATTTGTGTTAAAAAATGATTAGAATTTGGGTAAAATGGGTACAGTGTTGCATGACAGCACATTTATCATGCAAAGTGTGACAGCCCTGGAAGCTGAAAATTGGCCTGGGCAGGAAAGGGGTGAAAGTTCTCAGCATTGAAATAGTTAAAGTGATTGTAATTTTTTTTATTTAATCTAAATAACAAACATGTTACACTTACCTGCTTTGTGGAATGGTATTGACTGACTGGACCCTTAACTCCTCTTCTGGAGTTCCTTTATGGTGTTGTCCACTTGTTTCTCTTGCGAGTGCCCACTCAGCAAGCCATGTGCTGAAGGGGCGCCAGCACAGATGTTCTCCCGAGATTGGCCAAAGACACACACAACACAGCTCAACCACCCCCCCCCCCCATGGAGAGAGACCAGTGCACGCAGGACAGCGCAGGGCCGTGGCAGGTCTCAGATAAGTGTTTTGGGATGGCTGGGGGGAACAGGTAGTGTAAGGTTTTTATTTTGATGCAGAAAATGCATTCAGGTAAAGAACATTTGTATTGAGAACCACTTTAACTTCTGCTGCTGTGTGTAATACTGAGTTGATATGTGTTTAGTTTTGGTTACAATATTTCAGGAGATTAAAGAAAGATAATCTTCAATTAATAAAAAATGAGTCTCCAGGTAAAGTTTTTTTGTTGCTTTAGCTTTGACCTCTGCTCAGAAATATTAGGGTGAATTTACTACAGGCAAATAGACTGTGCACTTCGGAAGAGCAGTTGCACTCATTTCCCCCGGAGATTAGTGAATGCGGCAAAGATTCACTTTGAACAAAACACCCGATCAATAAAAACAACATTTTTGCTTGCACATGATAGGATGTTAGAAATAAACAGAGCTTCACCATATTCACTAAGCTCTGGAGAAAAATGTGTACAACTGCATTCCAAAAGTGCACAGTCTATTTGCCTTTATTAAATCCACCCCAATATGTTTTCATGCAACTGTTTATCACATCCCTGTTAAACCTAAATTTGAATTGGATTTGGAGAGCTCCCCACATTGACTAAGTGTACAGGAAGTTGATTCTGTTATGCAAATGACATTTTCTCAATTTTTGGCTTTATACTGGCAATACTTGGTTGTTTCAATGCAATCAATGAGTGTAAACTTTGTACAACTTAATATATCTTTGGTGCCTGGAACTCCTCTACAGAGGGCCTTCACCGGCTCGGGAAGTGAATAGATAAAAGGTGTTCCGTGCCTTGCAATTGAACAAGGCTCTTCTCATGACATTATCGCAGTCAACATCCAGGGACCTTGTCAAGTGATTCTTCTGAAATGTTTTCCAGTCTTGACATAAGGACGTGTGGGTGAGGCTCAAACAACTGCAAATAGCAGGAGAATGGAGGATTTTGGAAATATTATGGAAGTCATGATCTGAAAAAGGAGACCAAAGAAAATGATGATATTCTAAGTGGTTTTCATAAAACAAAATTCTTCTTAACCTTCATTCTGCCTTTCTTATGCTCACCTTAAATGACAGTGCCAGTGAACAGAGATCTGTACAGAGAACAGACACACACCTCCACACCCCTCCCCACAACTGCTGACACACAAAAGTTCTCACAAATTCCTGTAACATCTCCTGAGGGGCCCCACAGCAGACTGCGGGCTCCAGAGGCTGCAGATTTTACTGTGACAGTTTGAGCAGGATGAGCAGAGGGGAGCTGGATGGGGAATCTTTCATTGTCAGTATAGGGGAGGGGGTTAATGTGTGGTGGTAGTAATTCCCTGGGGGTCATGTGTCATTACTAGGAGGAGGGCAACCGGAAGGTGGAGGTCATCTGTCATTGCCTGGTGTGGGAGGGGGTATCTGTCATTACCTGTTGGGGAAGGGGATCATCTGTCATTACCTGGTGGGGGAGGGGGTGTCTCTCATTACCTGGTGGGGAAGGGGTATCTGTCATTACCTAGTGGGGGAGGGGCTATCTGTCATTACTTGGTGGGCGAGGGAGTGTCTGTCATTACCTGGTGGGAGAGGGTGGTCATCTGTAATTGCCTGGTGGGGGAGGGGGTCATCTACCATTACCTTGTGGGGGAGGGTGGGTCATCTGTTGTTATTGCCTGGTGGGGGAGGGGGTCATCTACCATTACCTGGTGGGGGATCATCTGTTATCAGCTGGTAGGGGAGGTGGTTATCTGTTATTACCTGGTGGAGAGAAAATCTGTCATTACTTGGTGGGGGAGGGGTCGTCTGTCATTACCTGGTGGTGGGGAGGAGGGTCATCTGTCATTACCCAGGCGGAGAATCTGTCATTTCCTGGTGGGGGGGGGTTCACCTGTCATTACCTGGTGTGGGAAGACGGTATTCTGTCATAACCCGTGGGGGAGGGTGGGTCATCTGTTGTTATTACCTGGTGGGGGAGGGGTATCTGTCATTATCTGGTGGGGCATCATCTGTTATCAGCTGGTAGGGGAGGTGGTTATCTGTTATTACCTGGTGGAGAGAAAATCTGTCATTACTTGGTGGGGGAGGGGTTGTCTGTCATTACCTGATGGTGGGGAGGAGGGTCATCTGTCATTACCCAGGCTGATAATCTGTAATTTCCTGGTGGGGGGGTCACCTGTCATTACCTGGTGTGGGAAGAGGGTATTCTGTCATAACCCGGGGGGGAGAGGGGGACTCTGTCATTACCTGGTGGGGGAGGGGGTATCTGTCATTACTAGATGGGGGATCATCTGTTATTAGATGGTGGGGGAAGGGAGTCATCTGGCATTACCTGGTGGGGGAGGGGTCATCTGTTATTACCTGGTAGGGGAGGGGTCATCTGTTATTACCTGGTGGGGGAGAGGGTGGTCATTTGTTATTACCTGCTGGAGAGTTATCTGTCATTACTTGCATTACTTGGTGGAGGAGGGGTCATCTGTCATTACCTGTTGGGGGGATGAATGGTCATCTGTAATTACCTGGTGGGGGGAGGGGTCATCTGTCATTACCTGGTGGGGGGAGGAGGGGTCATCTGTCATTACCTGGTGGGGGAGAAGGGGGGGTGTCATCTGTCATTACCTGGTGTGGGGATGAGTGGTTATCTGTAATTACCTTGTGGGGGAGAAGGGGGTCATCTGTCATTACCTGGTGTGGGAGGGGGGTCATCTGTCATTACCTGGTGGGGGGAGGAGGGGTCATCTGTCATTACCTTGTGGGGAGGGAAGGATCATCTGTCATTACCTGGTGGGGGAGGGGGTATATGTCATTACCTGGTGGGGGAGGGGGGTCATCTGTCATTACCTGGTGGGGAGGGGATCATCTGGCATTACCTCCTGCACCTCCATATCACTGCAGCCTGGCCATGAGAGATGTAACTGGGTAATATTTAATAACAAATAAAACAAAGGTGTTTAAAAAAAAAAAAAAAAGGTGTGATAGCCACAGTGGCACACCCTCTGATCAGCCCCCCACCCAGCCCAGTACAGTACCCCCCTCCCACCCCTGCTCAGCCCTTCATGTGCACACAAGGTGGGGGCAGGCAGGCCACACTGTGAGCTGTTGGGTGAAAGCGGTGGGCTTGTATGTGGATCTGGACGTCAGAGGGCCTGCGGAGTTTCCTCTTTCACATACAAACCTTCCACTTTCACCCGACAGCTCAGAGTGTGGCCTGCCTGCCCCCACCTTGTGTGCACGTGCAGACAGCAGTAGGGGCAAGAGAATAGAGAGACAGCCACCATACAGCTATCATATCTTGGCACACAGTGGGAGGAAGTGGGGGGGTTCCAGGTCATCTTTTGCATTGGGGCCCAAAAGCTTCAAGCTACACCTCTGAGCATGTGAAATGCTTTTTTTCCGGTGATTTTACCTGTAAATGTTTAAGGTTGGTGGAAGGGTCACTTTAAGGTGTTGCTAGCTCCTCCTTGCCTTAATTCATCAGAAGATGCTGCCTGCTGGAAGACAACACGTCCTGTTAAGGAGACAGGTCACACCAGTCATCTATAGGTTGGGTGACAAGTCTCAATGTCCCTGTTATTTCTGCAGGTCCTACTGACTCCTCCTCTTGGCACACTGGAACACAAAGACTCTGAAGCCAAGTTTTGATGTCAGCAGGACTTCAAAGAGAATATTTTATTGAATAGTGGAAAGTAAAAGAAAAAAGAGATGCTCTAAAAGGGTGGGGGAAAAGGTTACAAAAAATGACTTAATCAGAGACGGGCTTTAACCACTTGACCTCTGGAAGATTTACCCCTCTTAATGACCAGGCTGTTTTTTTCTTTTCGGCACTGCACTATTTCAGCTGGTAATTGCGCAGTCATGCAATGCTGTACCCAAACAAAATTTATGTTCTTTTTTCACACAAATTGAGCTTTCTTTTGGTTGTATTTGATCACCAATGGATTTTTTTATTTTTTATGATATAAACAAGAAAAGACCAAAAATTTTGAAAAAAAACTATATATTTTACTTTTGGTTATAAAAAATATATAGTAAACTCACAGTCAGTTAATATTTATAACTCCCTTTGAATGTACTATATATTTTTTATAACCGAAAGTAAAAAATGTTTTTTTCAAAATGTTTGGTCTTTTTTCGGTTATTTAAGGTGAAAATGTATTCTGCCACATGTCTTTGATAAAAAAAATCCCAAATACATGTATATGAACTAGTTTGTGTGAACGTTATAGCGTCTACAAACTATTGTATATATGCTGGAATTTATGCAGCTTTTACTTTCTGACTACATATCATGTTTCTTGAGGTGCTAAAATGACAGTGCAGTACAAAACCCCCCAAATGACCTGAATTTTCCAAAGTTTTGGAAAATAGATACCTCAAGGAATTTGCTGAGAGGCATGTTGAGTCCATGGAACATTTTATTTTTTGCCACAAATGTTTGGAAAATGACAATTTTTTTCTTAACTCAAAGTTGTCAGTTAAATGATACTGTATATTGCTCACGCATGCCATGGGTATATGTGGAATAAGATCCCAAAACACATTCTGCTACTTTTTCTGAGTATGACGATACCACATGCGAGAGACTTTTTGGCAGCCTAGCCACGTACACCCCCCAAAATCCAATGACTACCTCCAGGCTTTCAAAGGGCATATTTCCTCATATTACTTCCTCACTACCTATTATAGTTTCAGAGGACCTACAGTTGCAAGAAAAAGTATGTGAACCCCTTGGGATTACGTGGAGTTTTGCATG